>NW_027187360.1:15117870-15210107 GCF_028583685.1 Petaurus breviceps papuanus | reverse complement strand
CCTTGGCAAAGATAAAGAGCAGAACGGAGCCTCGAGCTCCCATGTCCTCACTTCCTATTTCAGCAATCTTTCCATTACACTAGATGAACTTCCTCTCACTTTTTTCTCCCCTTTGATGCTGTAGTCCCTTCATTTGCCAAGGATAAGTTCTCTTCTTACTTCATTTTAGTCCTATGTTTAGGTTTGTATCTATAGTGGCAAGATAAGCAGTGAATAGCTAGGGAAGAAGAGAGAATAAGGAATTGCAAAATGTTAAGGAAACACTCTCCCAGTACAAAGATTCCTTGCTGGTAGTAGCCTCCATCTCATCCCCTCATCTTCCCTTCTGCCCTACCCAAACTTATCTTTACTCCAGAGACTGACAAAATGTCTAGAGGATAATACAAGAAAGAATCTAGATTTTCCTATGAAATGTTGAATAGCCTGATTAGTCCAAATATCCAATATTAACCATCAGAAAGTTGGTTTTTACCATAGAGTCGAATAAATAGTGGGGTCAGGCAGGAGAAAAAGGGAGAAAGGGACTGAGAATTCCTTGTTAAAGGGAAGGAAAATCAGAGGCATTAGCCACAAGCTTACATGTGGTACAGAGAAGGTTGGATAGAACTTTCAAGAACAAAGATGAACTTCCATACATTGTGACCTCCCTTCTTTTCCCAGTTCTACAATTTCAACCATCTATCTTCAGTCATCTCTTCTAAAGCCCACTTTTTGTATATACATCATTTCTCCATTTCCTTCCCTTTAATAAGTAATGGCAGATTAGGAAGAAGCAGTCAGGTGAGTTTTTCTCCAAAAGAGTTCTCTAAACAGATCTAGAAAATGCAACAGTCTGAATTCTGAAGGAAGAATACAGAAAAAGTCATAAATATACGTTTGTTCACCTCAGCTTGGGACAGGGAGACTGAGAAGCCTTTGGTTATTGAGAATCAGGATCACTGCAGTAACCTAAAAAAGATTATATACCACCACAATGGGAAGTCCAAGACCATACTGGGGCACCAGGGCAGGGACAGGTGCCAACTAGCAATTTTGTCACCAGTTCTAGGTCACAGATCCAGAGCAAAATATGAATGGAACTTGTTCAGGGAAGTGATGTCTCAGGTCAAGAAGCCTTGGACTGTGTGTGGTGAAAGAACTTTTATTGAAATGGAGGATGTCCAAGCATTTCTGATAAAACCAAAGCTCTCGAGAAACCTGAAGTTCACACACACTAGTAAAGAGAAACATGAAGTTACAAATGTGAATGAACAATGATAACTGACAGGATGAGGATAAACTACTTACATTCTAATATAGGGAGATGATACATCTATCTCTTCTGAGTCTTATTATCATAAAGGTTCATATATAGAGGGAATCTAACTAGATAAAGCCAGGGAATGGTTCTGTTATATCTTGATGATCTTAAAAAAGGAGTGGAGAGAGTGATAGAGAGAGGGAGGGAGGGGGAAAGAGAGAGAGAGAGAGAGAGAGAGAGAGAGAGAGAGAGAATATAAGGGGGTAGGTGGAGAAGGAAAGGAAAATCAGGGGAAATTATTTCACATAATCAGGGTACACAAATATAAAACTATATAAACAAGGAAGAAGGAGTGGGGAGAGGAGTTCATACTGAAAATTAGGAGAAATTATTTCACATAATCAAGCTACACAAAGAGAAATAGGAGACAAAGGGGAGAAGGGAATTGGAGGGAGGGTAGACTAAGGGAGGAATTAGTCCTAAGTAAAACAAATTCTAAGGATAAAAAAAATAAAGCTTTTTTTTGAGGCAGTAAAGAATGGGAATCTGAGAGGGTGCCCATAATTTGAGGAATGGATAAACAAGACATAGTGTATAAATATAATGAAATACTGTTGTGCTGAATTCTTATCAGCATAATGATCAATCAGAATTTCAGTGAATTAATGATGAAGCAAGATACTCACCTCCTGAGAGAGAGGTGAAGGGCTTAATATAAAATGGGACAATTTTTTTGGACACGGGCAATGTAGAAATTTAGTTTAATTAACTATACATGCTTGTGATTTTTTTTTAATGTTCTCAATTGCAGGTAGGGGTTTGAGTAGGAGGGGAAGTAAGCAGATCCTGAACGATTAAAACAAAATATTTTTTTAAAAAAATTGAGGGGTAAGGTCTTACAGAGGAAGTGGTGCCTGAGCTGAACTTTGAAGGAAGCTAGGGATTCTTTTTTTTTTTTTTTTTTTTTTTTTTGCTTTTTGGAGGGTAATTGAGGTTAAGTGACTTGCCTAAAGTTACACGGCTAGTGTGTCAAATGTCTGAGGCCAGATTTGAACTCAGGTCCTCCTGACTCCAGGGCCGGTGCTCTATTTGCTATGCCACCTAGCCACCCCAGAAGCTAGGGATTCTAAAAGGTGGCAGTCAGGATGGGATACATTCCAGGCATGGGCGACCATTTGTGGAAAAACTAAAGGCAGAGTTAATATCAATTCCTTGAAAATAGGAAAGATTTCATTGCCTTGCAGAGATATGTGTGTGAAGGTGGGAGTAGGGGTGAAATGTCTGAGACAGGGAGTCCCAAAGCCCTCTACTGTTCCTGGCACTACACAATGGAACTTTTTCTTTTTGCTGGAGGGATTTGGGGTTAAGTGACTTGCCCAAGGTCACATGGCTAGTAAGTGTTAAATGTCTGATGCTGGATTTGAACTCAGGTCCTCCTGATTGACTGCACCACCTAGCTGCCCCAACACAATGGAATTTTGAATACATACTGCTCCCTATAGAAACACTATTATAAATTATATCATAATCATATAACTACATTATATAGCTATATTTAACTATTATAGTTATATAGTATAGTAATCATTAATTCTTCTCTTAAGATACATCTAAATTAAATAAGTTTCTCTGCTCTGGCCAGGGAACCTAGCTATTCCATATTGTTTCAAAGAGAAAAAATATTGTCAGAAAACAGTACTATCATAAGTTAGGAACTGTCTGCAGCTTCACTTAGCAAAAACTTCACCTAACTTTACCATAATGAGGATTGTCTAATCAAAGAACTTGATTTTCTTTTTTTTAATTAAATTTTGTTTATTTTTAGTTTATATCATTCATTTCCACAAGATTTTGAGTTATAAATTCTCCCCATCTTTCCCCTACCCATCACCCCAAAACAGCGATCCCACTGTATATGCCCCCCAATCTGCTCTCTCCTATATCCTCCCCTCCACCATTCCCCCTCTGACTTTCCAGTAGGGCAAGATGGATCTCTATACCCCACTGCCTGTATATCTTATTTCCTAGATGCATGTAAAAAATATTTTTAAACATTTGATTTTAAAACTTTGAATTCCACATTCTTTCCCTTGATCCCATGTCACCCACCCTTACTGGGAAGATAAGCAATTCAATATAGATTGTACATGTGTAGCTAAGCAAAACATTTCCATAGTGGATATATTACGAAAGACTGACTATATTTCCCTCCATCCTATCCCACCCCCCACTTGTTCTATTTTCTATTTTGACCCTGTACCTTTTCAAAAGTGTATGCTTCCAACTTCCCTCCCCCCAAGCCTGCCCTCCCTTCCATCATCCCCCCTCTCATCCCCTTCCCCCTACTCTCCTGTAGGGCAAGATGCCCTATTTAGTGCATATGTCATTCCCTCCCTAAGCCAAATTCAACGAGAATAAGGTTGACGTATTCCCTTTTGCCTTCCTGTTCTTATCCTCCATTGTAACAGTTTTTTCTTGCCTCTTTTATATGAGATAATTTACCCTATTTTGTCTCTCCCCATCTCTTCTCATCATATTCCTCTCTCACCTCTCAATTTCACCTTTTAAGTATCATTCCTTCCTATTCAATTGGTCCTGTGCCCTCTGTCTATATATACCTATACACATATATATATATATATACATACTCACATATGTATTCATATGCCCACATACCTTCCTATAAAGACATGTATATATATGCATACATATATATTATATACATATATACACATTTATATTCCCTTCAACTGTTCTCATATTGAGAAAAGTTTCATAAGTAACAATTATTATTTTTCCATGTAGGACTGTAAGTAGTTCAACTTTGCTAAGTTCCTTATGATTTCTTTTCCCTGTTTACCTTTCTCATGCTTCTCGTATCTGAATGTCAAATATTCTATTCAACTCTTTTTTTTTTTCATCAAGAACGCTTGAAAGTCCTCTATTCCATTGAATGACCATATTTTCCCCTGAAACATTACGCTCAGTTTTTCTGGGTAGGTGATTCTTGATTTTAATCCCACCTCCTTTGACCTCTAGAATATCATATTCCAAGCCCTTTGATCCCTCAATGTATAAGCTGCCAGATCCTTTGTTATACTGATTGTGTTTCCACAATATTCAAATTGTTTCTTCCTAGCTGCTTGTAATATTTTCTCCTTGATCTGGGAACTGTGGAACCTGGCTATAATATTCCTACTTTTTTAAGTAACTTGCTCAAGGTTACACAGCCAGTTATTTCTGGGTGTGGTGCTAAGTATCTGAGCCCAGATTCGATCCCAGGTCTCCCAACTCTGGGGCTGGTGCTCTTACTCACTGTGCCACCTGGCCACCACTAAGCAATTGGGGTTAAGTAACTTGCTCACGGTTACATGGCCAGGTGTTTCTGGGTGGGTGCTAAGTATCTGAGCCCGGATTCCATCCCAGTTCTCCCGACTCTAGGGCTGGCACTCTTACTCACTGTGCCACCTGGCTGCCCCACTAGGCGTTTTCTTTTGGGGATTTTTTTCAGGAGGTAATTGGTGGATTCTTTCGATTTCTATTTTGCCCTTTGTGGTTCTAAAACATCAGGGCAATTTTCCTTGAGAATTTCCGGAAGGATGATTTCTAGGTTTTTGTTTTGATCATGGCTTTCAAGTAGCCCAAGAATTTTTAAATTATCTCTCCTGGATCTATTTTCCAGGTCATTGTTTTTTTCCAGTGAGATATTTCACATTGCCTTCTATTTTTTTCATTTGTTTGGATCTGCTTAAAAGTATCTTGATTTCTCATAAAGTCACTAGCTTCCATTTGCTCCAATCTAATTCTGAAGGAATGATTCTCTTCAGTGAGCTTTTGAGATTATTTTTTCATCTGGAAAATTTGGCTTTTTAAGGCATTCTTCTCCTCATTGTCTTTTTGGGCCTTTTTTGCCATTTGAGCTAGTCTGTTTTTTAAGGTGTTATTTTCTTCAGTCAGGTTGTTGACTCATTTTTCATGATTTTCTTGCATCATTATCATTTCTCTTCCCAATTTTTCCTCCATTTCTCTTATTTGGGTTTCAAAATCCTTCTTGAGCTCCTTTATGGCCTATAAGCAGCTTTTTTCTTTTCTCGGAAGCTTCTGGTATAGGAGTTATGACAGTGTTGCCTTCCTCTTGTTCCATGCTTTGATCTTTTTTGTCCCCAAAAAGTCCCATTGCTGTGCTTGCTTTGCTTCCTTTGCTTGCTTGTGTTGCCACTCAATTATTTGACTTTTGAGCTTTTTCCCACAGTAGAACTCTGCTTCCAGAGAGGAAAGCTTTGTCCCAAATTGCTGAGGTTTTCACAGCTGCCGGAGCTATTAGTTGGGTGCCTCTCATAAGCCTCCACTGGCTTTGGCACCAGTCATACACCTCAGGACCTCCACCCTAGACAGTGATCCAGATCCAAGGTTAAAGCAAGAGTGATTACCCCTCAGACTGGACACTTGGTCCCCCGAGTTCTGAAGCAGCCATGCCTCAGCCTCTTTTCCCTCCCGGGAAAGAGGCCACACCACACTCCCAGACTCCCTGACCTCACTAAGTCTACACTGACCTCTCATTTGTCTTTAGCATTTATGGGCTGATAATTCTGGAAACCATCACAGCTGCTGGTGATCTACTCTCCTGGAGTCCCTCTAGCTGAGGCTGGTTGGGGCACCCTGGAGCTAAAACCATGAGCTCACTTGAGGCTGGGTGCTGCTCCCAGCATGCTGTGATGGATCCTTCCTGCTGGCCTGCCAGGTTATCTTCAGTGGGAGGTTTTTTTTCTCTCTGTCACTTTGTGGGTTCTGTAGCTCTGTTTGTTTAGAGTCATTTTTAATAGGTATTTGAGGAGATTATAGGGGGGTGCATGGAGTTTTCCGGCTTTTATGCCGCCATCTTACCCCCCACACACACACAAGAACTTGATTTTCAGTTACTGAAAATAAAGACTAGCAAAAAGTACTACTAGATTCTGTTATCTTAATGCTATTTGCTTACCACATGGGTACATTTTTTTTTTTAAAGCAATCAGGGTTAAATAACTTGCTCAAGGTTACACAGCCAGTTATTTCTGGGTGTGGTGCTGAGTATCTGAGCCCGGATTTGATCCAGGTCAGCCCGACACTGGAGCCGGTGCTCTTACTCACTGAGCCACCTGGCTGCCCCTAAGCAATTGGGGTTAAGTAACTTGCTCAAGGTTACACAGCAAGGTGTTTCTGCGTGGGTGCTAAGTGTCTGAGCCCGGGATTCGATCTCCAGGTCTTCTCAACACTGGAGCCGGTGCTCTTACTCGCTGTGCTACCTGGCCGCCCCCACATGGGTACATTTTAGCAACAACTAACATATACCTCAGCTTCTCCAGCTTTAAAAGAGTCATAATAATATTGTATTACAAAGGTTCCATTGGAATTAATGAATCAATACTAAAGCACTGAGAAATCTGTATATAAGACATGCTATAAATGCAAAGTATTATTATGTAAAAAGCTAACTTATAAGTAACTCATGTTCTCTAAAAGTAGTGATTAAAGCATACCCACACTCTTTGGTTTCAGTTTTCTGCACAAGATTATGAAGCTAGCATGCTAAAAATAATTCAGTACCCTCAGGAGAAGTTATAGGCCACATAAATCAAAGATTGTAGAGTTGAGCATTAGAGCCTTTAATTTCTAGTTTCTTTTCAACTGAAGCAAAGTTAGACTATAGAAACTAAATCTCAACGTACACAGCAAGGAGGGCAACCTAGAGTTTAGTGAGTACAAAGATTCTTTAAAAAGAACAGTTCTACTTCATGCTAGAATAATGTAAATGTAATGCTAGCAAAGTACTGAAGTATGAAGTATCAGTATGTAAGTGCACTGGATAAGGAGTCAGGAGATTTGATTTATAATTCTAGCTCCACCACTATGCTACTTTGGGCAGGTCATTTACTTAATTTAGCATTCTCTGTTTCTATTATGTGAGGTAGTAAAGGTAAGAATGATTTAGCTCTGCTGTATAAGACTCTCTTCTGTGATTTAAAAAGTGCTGCAATTACACTCCTTTCTTTACTTTTTCTATTTTGGGCATCACCATTACATTAAGAGTTAGATATGACTGAAAAATGACTGAACAACAGTATTAGTTTTCCTTTTCCTTCACCCTCGATTAGTACTGTACCTAATAGTTAAAAACAAAACAAAAACAAAAACCCTTCCTCATTACAAATGCACAGAGTTAATAAAAATGAATCTACATACTAGTCATGTTCCCAAAAGGGGTGAATTGTTAATTTGCCTAATTATTTGAGGAAGCTTTAAAAATTCTATTTCCTAGTAGTAAGTATAGTTCCAAATATGCACCACTCTTAACCAAGAAATATCTGCATTTTTTGTCATGGAAAATTTAGTCATATTTTTGGGAGAGAGCACTAATAGTAACCGAAAATGACAAAGGGTTTGGGATGTTTGGGGATTAAATAATCCAAATAATTTGTAACATAGATCTTATTGACTTTAGAATCAATTAACTAAACCACAACAGTAATCAACATACAATATTTCAATACAAGAATTTGAAGTACAAAAAAAGACCAATAAAATAGATATTTACTAATACAAGACATAGATTATCATGAATAATAAGGATCTTCCACAGAAATAGACTTAGTGTTCTGCCAATTTTGCCCTGGGAGCAGGATTTCTGAGAAAGTAGGTTTTGGGAAATTATAAAACTAAATTTTGGCCCAGTGAAAACTCTGGCACTATCTCAAGTTTGCAAATTGCCAAGTAGTAGCACTTTATACCTAAAACTTTTTAGCATAATTTCTGACTCAACTGTAATGTACTACCAAAGCATAGATAGAATACTTGTACAACAGCTGATCTACCAATGAATTTTGGAAATTTCCTTAAAACTTCATGAAACAATATGGCTCATTTGTTTTTTAAAATATTTATTTATTTAATTTTGACATGGCTCATTTGTGTCCCCATGTTTTAGAATTTCTAAAAAATCAAATCAAAACAAAAAAAGTTTTCACTGTGAGTGACTAATCCCTCCAAAAGAGCTTTCCTGAATAAACTACCATGTAAACATAGTCCTTTTTGAAATCTACCTAACTCAAACATTAACTTAAATATTTTACTTGTACTCTTGGGGAAAAGAAAAACTTGAATAGTAATAACCAAAAATCTGGCCTCTAATATCTTAGAATAATTATTTAATTCTTTTGATTTTAAAAGAATTAAATAATCATTGCTTCATATTAAGAGAATGGGTACTTTTATTGGATTTACTGAATTAATTTTATGGAATTAATTCCAATACCATTTCAATTATGCTTTAAATTACTATGGCCATGCATAACTAATTCTTTAAAAAAAAAGAATTTAAATCATATAACACAGTAAATTAAGTTTTAATTGTTTTCATCATATCATTTTCAATGATATCCTATTACAACAAAAAGACCAAAATTGTTCACATGGAATTGAAAGCCTACTGCAATTTGGCCCCAACTTTCCAATTTTATCTCCTTCCCTTGTCAAAAATCATTTGCACCAGCCAGATTAGTCTACTTTCTGTTCCCAAAGAAGCCACATATAATTGTCTCCAATCCTTTTATCATGCCTTCTATCTTCTTGATACATTAACTAAATTCTACCAGTCACTGAATATCTACTTTCTGTTCATCCATTAATTTCTTAACACCTTGAAGTCTGGCTTCTATCTTTTTAATAAAATTGTTTTAGGGTTACTAAAAACTATCTTCTTGTTGAAAATAAATTTTTAGCAGTGGCTAGGTGGTGAAGTGAATTAGAGCACCAGCCCTGGAGTCAGGAGAACCTAAGTTCAAATCTGACCTCAGACACTTAACACTTTACTAGCTGTGTGACCTTGGGCAAATCACTTAAACCCAATTGCCCTGCCTTCCCCCCTCCAAAAAGCAAAAAAAAAAAAAAAAGACATTTTAAAATACTTGAGTTACCTTTGCTTACAGTTTAAAACAGAAAACTACAGAACTAATTTTCTAGTTTCAATGTACTATAGAAATCTTGCACATAAGAAGTAGAAGTTAAAAGGGGTGGCTAGGTGGCGCAGTGAGTAAAGCGCTGGCCCTGCAGTCTGGAGGACCCGAGTTTGGTTCCAGGCTGAGACACTTAGCACCCACACAAAAATACCAGCCGTGTAACCTTGGGCAAGTTACTTAACCCCAATTGCCCTCCAAAAGGCAAAAAAGGAAAAAAAAAAGAAGTAGAAGTTAAATAAGTCAAATCTCATATCAAAGGGAAAAGTTTGTTTCTAGGTGATTTAGACTTCTATCCAGAAGAATCAGTTCATTTATTCAATGTTTACTGAGTACTTACTACATGCAGTGCATTTTACTAGATGTTGTGTGAATAACAAACAAATAAAATATAGTCTTTGCTCCCAAAGAGTTTACAATTCAATAGAGAAGATAATGCCCTTGTTACAATATATGGGGGAAAAGAAAAATATAGTTTCACATTTGTTGGAATTTGCTAGTCAATGGTAATGGTAGTAAATAAGGAATTATTTTAGTTGTAAAATCATGACTGAGCTCATTATATTTGTTAATATTGATAATTCTGATAGGTGATAATAGATAGTCATGGTTCTAGAGAGTTTATGGTTTTTAAACCATTTTTAATAGACTGGTATAAGAATAAGCCTTAAAATAAGTTTTTAAATATTTCAAAAAATATCACATCCCAAAAAGTAAAATTGACAAGTAAGTGATTGCTTATAAGGCAGTACCTTATATGGGGGTACCTATTGATATGTGGTTGGACCACTGACTAGTTACATCAGGTCTACACAACCTGCAGTTTGCCAAAGGATTTCTTCTACATACAAAGGATATTTTCCTCAACATTTTCTGTGGGCTGCCTGAAATCCTTTGGTATGCCCCTGTGGGCCACAGGTCATGAGTTATGGCAAAGGTCAAAATCAATATCAAACAAAAAATGGGAAATTTACTCTGTGTGAAATTACAACAGATCCAAATTTACCTATTCAAAACATTATTGATGCTCCAAATGTGCAAAACATTTGGAATGTGCAAGACATTAGGAAAAGATGCCTACCTACAACTTTCCTATGAAAAGTTAATTGGTAAAGCAATTGTCACAACAGGAATGTCAAAAAGTCCCAGAAACAGCCTCTACAGCAAACATCCAATGTCTTTCATAATCAGGAAGACATAACATCCAAGAGGACACTTTTAGTTTACAAAATAAACCTATCTGCAAAATATTATAAAGGCGGTAGATAATTATAACCAGTATCACCTCAAAAAATAAACAAGATCAATGTATATAAAAATACGCAGAAAATTCTAGTCAACTAAGCCAGTATATTCCAAAACTACAGATGAAATTGAGAGAACAACAAATAGATGAAAATGGAACAAATCTCCCATTGTTTCTATGACTATTTTCACTGTGACAACGAAGCTACCTCATTTGGATGGTAGTATTTGTCCCTAACATGCTGTATAAAGAAGTGGCACTAATAAAATGACATTAGGAAAAGTGGTGGAAAATAATAAAAATATACACAAAAAAGATGTTCTAGAGGTAATACAATTTAGAAAGCATTAAGGAATTGTCAATAAATTGAAAAGAAGAGATGATGAAAAGTGGGAAGAAAAACTAATAGTATTATCAGTAACTATCAGTACAAAGTACAGATGGCAATATTATCAGTCACTATCGACTACTTTTTCATCTCTATAAAGTCTTTGAGAAATATAGGATGTTATTATTAACTTTCTACTATGTGTAAATTCCTATTATAGATGCTGGAGATACAAATACAAAATGAAAAAGTTACTACCCTTAAGAAACTTATGCTATTGGAAGGGAGAGAAGAGAGATAAAATATAGATAAATCAATACTTTTTTTTTTTGCTTTTTGGAGGGCAATTGGGGTTAAGTGACTTGCCCAAGGTCACACAACTAGTTTTTGTGTTAAGTGTCTGAGGCTGGATTTGAACTCAGGTCCTCCTGACTCCAGGGCTTGTGCTCTATTCACTGAGCCACCTAGCCGCCCCTATCAGTACTTTTTTTTTAAGGACACTGAAGTGGCAAAGAGGGAATCAGGAAAATTCTCTTGTAGGAGGTAATACTTCAGTTAAAACTTAAAGGAAGTTTAAGAAGTTAGGAAGTTTGCTAAATGTAGCGAACTATTTTTCATACATATATATGCAAATATATATGTATACATGCGTATATTTAACAAATTTCTTCAAAAACATGCTCAGAAAAAGCTACCTACACTTATTTTCTTCATAAATTTCCCTTTATTCTAGTTTAATAAGCATGAAATGAGAAATTTAAAAAGTAAAGAAACAGCAGAATCAGCTTCTTTATAAAACATGATGGTAGATTTCTAATGGAAGGAAAAAAATCAGCAGCTTATTAAGACTACAAAGGAACAATAACCTACTATCAAAGCTGGTATCTAAACTTTTTTTTAATGTCCCAATAGACTTTTATCTTCCTCCCCTCCTTATTTATTTTTTTATCCTACTGTTTCTTCATTTCTCCTACAAACTTTTCAGTCTCATGCTGATTTACTTCCTTGAAACAAGTAATAGAAAACAAATCAAGAAATGTGATCCTGACATAGAATCATATAACACTATTAGCAGACAAATATTGAAGTGAGGAAGTAAAGAAGTTAATGTTCTAAGGTTATTTGTTCCTATATGTTATATATACTTGAATAAGTGCACATATTTAACAATCAGTGCTGGAAAGGATCTTAGTAACTTAGTATCTACCTCATTTTTAGATGAGAAAACTAGGGTCGAGGAAGTTTATGTGAATTGCCCAAGATCATAAGGTTATTTAGCAGTAGAATTATGACTAGAATACTGCACTCATTTTATAAATGAGGAAACAGGAGTGGAGAAGTTACAAGACTTGTCCATAATCACATGAATAGTAAGTGGCAGAGGGAATGTGAACCCATGTCTTTCATCATGCTGCTATGCTCTTGTCTCTCTTCCCTTTGAATTAATCTTAAATAAATGTACTGGAACAGATTTTCCTCTCCTTTGCTACATAATCCATCCTCCAGAGATGACAAAGTGATTTTCCTAAAGCACAGATCTATCTCATTCCTCTCCTTAATAAACTTCAGTGGCTATCAATTATCTCCAGGATTGAATGTAAGTTTCTCTTTTGGCATTTAAAGCCCTTCACAAGCTGGCTGCATGTGTCACTTTTCCAGTTTTACTACAAATGACTTCTTTTCATCAACACTATCATGCAGCCAAAGTCGCCTTCTTACTGTTCCATCACAATCCATTTTGTATTGCTGTGCCTTGACATTGGCTGTCCCCTATACCTGGAATATATTCTCTATTCATTTCTATCTCTTGGAATCCCTGGCTGCTTTTAAGGCTCAGATGAAATACCAGCTTCAACATGAAGCCTTTTTCTGATTCCCTCTAGGGTAGGTATGGGGAACCTGTGACCTCAGCTATGTACATAGTGTTTTTCCTCTCTTGAGCAGGGGTTGGCAAATTTTTTTCTATAAAGGACCAGATACTAAACATTGTAGACTTTTCTGGCCAAGAGGCAAAACTGAGGAGGACATTATGTACATACTTATATAAGAGAGAAAACAAATTTTGACAAATTTTTTATTGATAAAATTATTTAGTATAATTTCTTGTAATACAAGTCTACTAATGAGAAGAATGGAATTTTTTTCTGAGGGGGATAAATTTTGCTTAGCTCAGGTTCAAAGTGTGTTATCTAGCAAAATCAGTTGCAAATATTCATCTGCTAATGTTGATCTGTATGAGATTTTGTTCATTTCATCTTTTTACAAAGACAGGTACTGCCAACTACTGATATCAATCTATACGATCTTAATTGTTCCTCACACAGAAATTCTTCACATAGAAAGCATTTACAGAATTTTCAGATTCTTCTCTTGATATCTGCCTATTAGCATGTTATTACATTACAGAGCAATCACTTCCAATTGAAGATAAAGTAGGGTTCAAATGCATAGTTAAATGGAATTTGGACTATGAAAATATCTTTTACATTTTAATCAAAGTCCAAAAAATGCTACCAAAACTGTACTTTGATCTCTGAAAACATATCCACTATAAATGTGCATAGAAATCGCGATCTTGCTTCTTGTCTTAATTTTTTATAGCAAAGGAAGTATATAAAGCAGATTGACATTATTTGTGATCTAAACAACATTAGTTATTGTGGGACTGACTTTACCAAGGTAAAGGTTCTCATATAAATACTACTTTGCCTTGTAATTTTAGGTTTAATTCACTGAGAATGTTACCAAGTTGATAGCAAGAGCTAATTTCCAAAACCATTCAGTATTCAATAATAATAGTGGTTGAAGGAGGTTTTTCTTCAGAAAAATCTCAGCCCTGAACTTAAAACATCACAATGAAACTCCCCCCCCCCCCTTCTCTTTTTGTTTTGACATGATGGGTATGCACTAGTAAAAAAAAAAATCACAGTATGGCAATATGGATGGGGTTTGAAATGCTGTCAAGTTATAAATGTTACTGCAATTTGTAGTATGCTGAGCAGTAGTGTGAAGTGATGAAAGCATTACATATGGTCTCCTGTTGTAACCAATCAACTCTGCCATTGTAGCAACAAAGTAACCAAAGGTAGATTTTATCCATAAATGAGCAAGTGTGGTTGTGTTCCCAAACAACTTTAATAATAGTTCCTGAAATTTAAATTTCATATAATTTTCAAATCATAAAATATTCAAAAATGAAAAAAAACATGTTTAGTTCATGAGTCATACAAAAATGATCAGCAGGCTGGATTTTTCCATGGGCTATAATTTGCAAATCTTTCCTATATTCCCAATGCCTAACACAGTGCCTGGCACATAAGAGGAACTTAATAAATGCTTATTGATTGATTGATCAAGTGCTTGCTAAACCCTCCTCCTACCACATAAATTTTCCAAACTAATTTTTAAACCTTTATTTTTTTTCAATTAACACTTATTTTTTTCTAGCTTCTGTTTTTCAAGCTCCCTGCCCCTACACCAAGATATAACCTTTCTAACAAATATGCATACACCAGCAAAACAAATTCTCACATTGGCTGTGTCCAAAAATGTATGTTTCATTCTGTATTTTCAGCCTATAGCCTCTATCAGTAGATGGGTAGTGTGCTTTATAATAGTTTGTTACTGCATTATTCAAAGTGTTTCAAAGTTGTTTGTCTTTACAACATTTGTTAGCATATAATTTGGCAAAATGGCTTCTGATGATTTTCTTTATTTCCTCTTCAATTGATGCAGAGCTTCCTTTAAAATTTTTTTTTATAAAATTTGATTTTCCTTTCTTAAAAAAGAAAAGTGAATTAACTTTATAATTTATTAGGTTCTTCCAAAAAGTTTGTAGTTTTATTTACAACTCATTCATTTTCTTTTTCTGAGATAGAAGTTATTTAAATTTTCCACTCTCATTTTGTTAATATGAGTATTTTATATTTTGTTAATTATTCACTCATTTAAGTAGCCAGTTTTATTGAAGTATAAGTGGGACAAAATGTCATTCAGTTGCTTCATGACCCTATTTAGGGTTTTCTTGACAAAGATACTAGAGTGGCTTGTCATTTCCTTTTCCAGCTCATTTTACAAATGAGGAAACTGAGGCAAACAGTTTTAAGTGACTTTTCAGGTCACAGAGCTAGTAAATGTCTGAAGCTAGATTTGAACTCAGGAAGATGAGTACTCCTGACTCCAGGCCTGGCACTCTATTCACTGCAATGCTCTGTGGAGCAAAAATAGTTTCTAGTAATTTACTTTATGTTTCTTTATTTTTAAAATGAATTATTTTTCTCATTATCATTGATATGAGTAATCTGGTTTTACTTTTTCCTTTTAAAAATGTTAGCTAATTGTTTTATTTATTGATTTCCCCTCCCTACAAAAACCTCATCTTATTTAAAACTCAATTTATTTTTGCTTTCAATGTTATTAATTTCTTCTTTGATTTTCTGCACTTTGACATTTAAGTTTTAAACATTTGTTTTTTAAAGGATATTTTTAATTGGATGCCCAATTGTTTGATCTTTTTTGTTGATGAAAATGCTTTAAGACATATTAAGTCACTTAATGACTACTTTGGTTATATCCCAATAGTATGTTGTCTCATTCACAGTTATTCTTTGGTGAAATTATCTTTTATTTTTATGATTTGTTATTTGACCCATCAATTCTTCAGGATTAAATTAGTCTCCAATTAATTTTTAATGCTTTCTCGCTACTTCTTGATTCAAAATGTATACCTCCCAATCTTCTTTTCCATTCCATGTCTTTTTCCTCTGTTAAAATTGTTCAGCTGAAGACTTAAGAGCTTATGTGCTCACATCCATGCATGTATTTACATATTCTAATCTTAGCTATATACTCCCAAAGGTGAGTGTTAATATTTTTCATTTTCTTTGTATCCCTCCATGGAATTGGTATCACCAAATTAACAGAATGAAAAGCATTATACAAAAATAAACAAATATATTATCAGCATTCCCTGGCACAGAAAAGTAAAAGTGTTTTCAGGATCCCTTATCATAGATAAATGTAACAGAAACCAGAGAGGGAGTTTATATTGTTACCAGGTAACCAAGGTTATACTCACTTTTCATCAGCATAAATCACACCTTTCACTTACTTGACTTATATTAGAGAACATCTTCTCCACAGAAACAAAAATAACTCCCATATAACTGACCAAAAGGTTTTAAGTTAAGAATATTGTAAAATAATATCTATAGTAGTATAATGAATTAGAAGTTATTTTCTCTGTTTATTTCTTTTAAAAAAACTTACCCCCTCTACAAAAGCAGCAACATGGAAAAAAAAACTGCCAGAAATTACCAGTCACACTATTTTTTAGTGGTATTCAAGTTTTCCTGGAAGAAACTAAACAGACACAGTCCTTGCATGTCTCACAAATGAAGTTTCTTGTTTCCATTACACTGATTCATTTACTGGCACATACTAACACACACTTATATAGATTTCTCCTATACAAATCTTTCCTGGAAGAATCAAAATTACACATCAGTCTAACTTCTATGCTTGAAAAACCATTTCAATGCTCAAAAAATTCTCAAACACATACAGAGGGGGAAAAATACAAGAAACAAAATAGAAATATTGGGAGTTTTCATTAATAAAAAATTAGTTCAAAAATTTTTATAAAATTTCTAGCACATCCTATACTAAGTTCATTAGTAATAGCAAAAGCCTTGTGTCTATGGGATCTACTTGGCTGCAAAAGGTTCCTGGTTGTTTCCATTTCCTTCCTTTCATAAACCAAACCCCAACTTCCTTAACTTTCTTCCCAGAACCTATTTTAATCCATTAAAAATCCACTTTATTTGAATTTTGTGGTTTTTCTATATCATTTTACTGTAAAGACTAAAACTGTAATTGAATCTCCTATAAAGAAGTTAATAAAGCTTAGTGTGATAGAATGATTGCTTCTAAGTTCTCTCCTTTGGCATTCTGGTTATGACATTTTAATATTATGAAAATCACAACTAAGTGAATTTTCCTTGTACCAACAAGGAAAAAAAAAGAGTACCACAAAATAATAGAAAGAATCTAGATAAGGAGAAAAGGGACATTGTGTAATTTGTTAAGGTATACACAAAGAGACATTTTTATAGACATCTTTATACAAATTGAATACCTTAATAATTTGAACACTGTAAGGATCTACGATTTTGTTAATGTAGGTACCCTTTCCAATGTCAAAGATGACAACCACTCTACCTTAGTAGGTAGACTTTGAAGGCTGTTGTTGTTAAAAAAAAAATTACCTGCTTCACTTTAAGGCTTTCATGATGACAACCAGTGATAACAACAGACTTATAGTCCATCACAAGGCCCATACTCAGAGCTTTTCCAATTTGGTGGTACCTAATTGAGCGTGTGCTCCATGAGCAAAGTCTTTGGGAACCCCAAGGTCATTTCCATGCCATGATGAGGCATGAAAGGAGGGTTTTTTGAAGGAAGAATAATGAACACATAATGAAATATGAATTTATACTACAATGGATCAGTCATCTAACTGATGCCAATATTCTCTGTCCTGGTACATATCATAACCCATATATGTATTTTTATACTGTGCAAATCTTGTCCATCTTCTCCCAAAGGTGCACCACAAAGGATCTAACTAATATGCTAGTGGCATTCCTTAAGATCTTTTACATTTCATGTACACAATGAAGTGTACTTGAGATAGGGAGGCCAACCAGCAGTTGGTTTTGCAGTGGTCAAGGTGTGAGGTGACAAAGGCCTGCATAAGGATAGTAGCAGAAATGTAGAGTATGTGAAAGAGAATAATATGAAGTTAAGTTGCGAAAGATAAGCAGAAGTTAGGCTGTGGAAGAATGAGATGCTGAGAAATTAGTATTTTATCTAAGGAGCTACTAAAGATTCATGAATAAAGGAATTACACTGTTGTATCCATGTCCTAGGAGGATTATTTTGTATGCAAGATCAATTGGAGAGGAAGTGAATGAAGTAGGTGGATAATTAAGAATTCATGGTCTAAGACAGAGAGGTGATGCATTTCCTCTGAGACTTTTATCTACCCGGAATATATCTTGTACCTATAAGGTTGTTTGCACGTTATCTCTCCCATTAGAACGTAAACTCCTTCAGGGAATGTTTTTGCCTTTCTTTGTATTCCTAGTGCTTATCATAGTGCCTGGGCCAAATAAGATATTTAATAAATGGTTGGTGATTGACTTGATGATTCTTCTGCAGTATAGATTCAAGACTACTAATATTTAAGTCCAGAATTGATACGCATCTAAAATTCTTGACAAGTCTAAAACAAAACTCATTATCTTTCTTCCTAAACTTTCTCCTGTTCTAAACTTCCCTGCTACCATAAAGGGCATAACTATTCTTCCAATAATCCAGGTTCACAACCTTGTAGTCACTCTCAACTCCTCATCATAACTCACCTCACAGAGCCAAAAGGTTGTCAGCTCCTGTTGTTTCCATCTCTTACATAAACACCCCTTCTGTCCTTTCATACAGCCACAACTCTGCCTTCAGGCCTTCATTACTTCTCACTTACTGAAAAACCTTCCTATTTAGTCTCCCTTACTCAAGTTTCTCCCTACAACCCATCCTTTAAAAGTCACTAAACTGTACATCTGGGACTAATATAACATCCCCCTTCCAGGACCTGCTTACTCAGTAAACTCTAGAGGCTTCCTATTACCTCTATTATCAAGCAGAAAGTCCTTTACTTGGCACTTAAAGCTTTTATGTATATGTGTGTATATAAATATATATATGTATGTACATATGTATGTATCCTTGTGTCTTCCTATCTTTCCAGTTCTCTTATACATTATTCTCTTAAATGCAATCTACAGTCTAGTTACACTACTCTACTTGATACTCCTTGTACATAGCCCTCCTTTACCTGTATCCATGCCTTTGTGCTGATGAATCCATGTCTGGAATGCTCTTCCTTCTTACTTCCACTTATTGGAATCACTAGTTTCCTTCTAACCTCAGTTCAAATGCAACCCTTTAGTGCTCTCTCTCCCCCCAAAGTATTTTATATTCATTTCATGTATCACCTGGATATATTTACACATACACACATTGTTTCCCCCATTAGAATGTATGCCCTGAGGGGCAGAGCCAAGATGGTGGAGTAAAAGCAGGGACTTGCTTGAGTTCTTCCCCAAACCCTTACAAGTACCTGTAAAAATAACTCTAATATTCTAGAGCTACAGAACCCAAAAATGACAGAGTGAAACACATCTCCAGCCCAAGATAACCTGGAAAGTTGACAGGAAAGGTTTATCACACCAGATTGGGGGCAGAGCAAAGTTGAGTGTAGACCATGCCAGCACAGATGGGGTTAGACCAGGCCTCAGCAGCTGAGGCAGGTTCCAGACTTCTCAACCCACAAACACCAAAGACAAAGAAAGTCAGTCAGAAAACTCTATGGGACATGGGTGAAAGAGGTGCATGGTCCAGCCCTAGAGTGGCAGAAGTGGTGCTAGTGGTTAGTAGCGGCTGCTTCCAGAGCTCTGAATCCACAGATGATCATTGAGCAGCTGATCAGAGGGGGGTTTTAGGGACCTCTTTGTTGTCACTGAGGCAGGATTCTCTTGCTTTGTCCTGCTTGTATCTGGTCCTGGGATGAGGAGGAGTGCTGGTGTGGCAGAGCTTGTGGCTGTGGTGGAGAGGGAATTCTCCTCACAGTTCCAAGGCAGAAAAGAGTGCTGTGGTCACTCACAGGCCAGGACAGGAATAAACACCTCTCCTGTGATCATACCACCTTGGAAGAGATGAAAATTTACAGGTCTGTAGAAGTATCTCTGAAAACAGCTGCACAAAACCCCTGAAGTTTGGGACAGTACACCCACCCTTGCCCCTACCACCACTGGAAGAAGAGTCCTACCTTGACAAAGAGTTAGAAAGTCAAGTATGTGGCTGGGAATATGAGCAAACAGCAGGAAAAACTCAAGACTATAGAATCTTACTTTGGTGACAAAAAAGATCAAAACATACAATCAGAAGAAGACAACAAAGTCAAAGCTCCTACATCAAAAGCCTCCAGGAAAAATATGAATTGGTTGCAGGCCATGGAAGAGCTTAAAAAGGATTTTGAAAATGAAGTAGATAGGGTGGCCAGGTAGCACAGCGAGTAAGAGCACCAGCTCCAGTGTTGAGAAGACCTGGAGATCGAATCCTGGGCTCAGACACTTAGCACCCACCCAGAAACACCTGGCCGTGTAACCTTGAGCAAGTTACTTAACCCCAATTGCTTAGGGGTGGCCAGGTGGCTCAGCGAGTAAGAGCACCGGTTCCAGTGTCGGGGTGACCTGGATCAAATCCGGGCTCAGATACTCAGCTCCACACCCAGAAATAATAACTGGCCATGTAACCTTGAGCAAGTTACTTAACCCCAATTACTTTAAAAAAAAAAAAAGAAAATGAAGTAGAGGAAAAATTGGGAAGAGAAATGAGAGTGATGCAAGAAAATCATGAAAAATGAGTCACTAGGTTGCTAAAGGAGACCCAAAAAAATGCTGAAGAAAATATCACCTTAAAAAATAGACTAATCCTGGGGCATCTAGGTGGCACAGTGAATAGAGCACCAGCCCTGGAGTCAAGAGGATGTGAGTTCAAATCTGGCCTTATACACTTAACACAAAAACTAGCCGTATGACCTTGGGCAAGTCACTTAACCCCAATTACCCTCCAAAAAAAATTCTGAGGAAAAAATAGACTAACCCAAATAGTGAAAGAGGTCCAAAAAGTCAATGAGGAGAAGGCCTTAAAAAGCAGAACTGACCAAATGGAAAAGGAGGTCCATAAGCTCACTGAAGAAAATAATTTCTTCAAAATCAGAATGGAGCAAATGGAAACTAATGACGTTATGATAAAGCAAGAAATTATGAAATAGAACCAAAAGAATGAAAAAAATAGAAGACAATGTGAAATGCCTCATTAGAAAAAGCACTGACCTGGAAAACAGATCCAGGCGAGATAATTTTAAAATTACTGAACTACCAGAAAGCCATGATAAAAAAGAACCTACAAATTACCTTTCAAGGAAAACTGCCCTGATATTCTAGATCCAGAGGGTAAAATAGAAATTGAAAGAATCCACCAATAGCCTCTTGAAAGAGATTCCAAAAAGAAAATTCCTAGGAGTATTGTAGCCAAATTCAAGAGTTCCCAGATAAAGGAGAAAATATTGCAAACAGCCAGAAAGAAACAATTTGAGTACTGTGGAAACACAATCAGGATAACACAAGATCTAGCAGCTTCTCTATTAAGGGATCAGAGGGCTTGGAATATGATAT
This sequence comes from Petaurus breviceps papuanus, assembly GCF_028583685.1. Classification (NCBI taxonomy): domain Eukaryota; kingdom Metazoa; phylum Chordata; class Mammalia; order Diprotodontia; family Petauridae; genus Petaurus; species Petaurus breviceps. Next base: position 15,189,004 of record NW_027187360.1, on the reverse strand, counting down.
TCCAGAGGTCAAAGGAGCTAGGATTAAAACCAAGAAACACCCTACCCAACAAAACTGAGTATAATACTTCAGGGGGGGGGCAAATGGAAATTCAATAAAAGGTAAGACTTTCAAGCATTCTTGATGAAAAGACCAGAGCTGAATAGAATTTGACTTTCAAATACAATAATCAAGAGAAGTATGAAAAGGTAAACGGGAAAGAGAAATCATAAGGGACTTATTAAAGTCGAACTGTTCACATCCTACATGGAAAGATGATATTTGTAACTCATGAGACCTTTCTCAGTATTAGGTAGTCGGAGGGAAGATAGATAGAGAGATAGAGAGATAGATGGCACAGGGTGAGTTGAATATGAAGGGATGATATCTAAAATATAAAATTAATGGGTGAGAGAGGAACATATTGGGAGAAGAAGAAAGGGAGAGAATCAAATGGGGATATATTATCTCACATAAAAGAGAGAAGAAAAAGTTTTTACAATGGAGAAGAGGGGGGAGAGGAGAGGGAATGAGTGAACCTTACTTTCATTGGATTTGACTTAAGGAAGGAATAACAAACACACTCAATCAGCTATCTTGCCCTACAGGAAAGTAGGGGGGAAACGAGTTAAGGGGAGGGGATGACAGATTGGGTTAGGGAGTAGTCAGAAGCAAACATTTTTTAAAAGGGACAGAGTCAAAGGAGAAAATAGAATAAACGAAGGACTGGATAGGTTAGAGGCAAATACAGTCAGTCTTTCACAACATGATTATTATGGAAGTATTTTGCATAACTACATATGTATAACCTATATTGAATTGTTTGCCTTCTCACTGAGGGTGGTTGGGAAGGGAAGAAGGGAGAGAATTTGGAACTCAAGAGTTTTAAAAACAAATGTTAAAAATTGTTTTTACATGTAACTGGGAAATGATATGCAGGCAATGGGATATAGAAATCTATCTTGTCCTACAAGAAAGTAAGGGGGAAGGAGAGAAGAAAGTGGGGTGGGGTAATAGAGGGACAGGCAGACTAGAGGAAGGGGTAATCAGAATGCATGTCATCTTGGGGGGGAAGGGGAGAAATGGGGAGAAAATTTGAAACTTAAAATCTTGTAGAAATGAATGTTGAAAATGAAAATAAATATATTAACCCCTCACACACACACACACACACACACACACACACACACAATGTATGCCACTTGAGGTCAGAGGTTCATTTTGGTCTTTACATTCCTAGGGCTTAGCAGAGTGATTGGCACATAGTAGATTCTTTATAAATGCTTATTGATTGATGATCTCCAAATATGTCCAAGGAGCTCAAGACATAAACTATAAATGAGCCTAGGAGAGTTAAGGTCATTAACACTGATATAAATTTCGAATGTCAGATTATTTCTTGTTTACGTAGAAAAAAATGGGTTACAGACCAAGATAGTGGAACAGAAAATAAGAAATGGGAAAGAGGAAAAGTAATAATACTTAAAGAGAAGAAGAAAGGGGTCCAGAAAAGGAAAACTAGAAGTTACAGAGACCAACTCCTTTCTACCCTACATTTTCCCCTAAATTTTTCATTTATTATTTATTTATTTTTCAAATGCTTTATTAACTTTTGATTTACATAATTCATTTCCGCCAGATTTTGAGTTACAAATTTTCTCCCCATTTCTCCCCTACCCAGCAGTCCCCCAGGATATCCTCTCCTCCAATCTGCTCTCTCCCATATTTTTTCCCATACCCCTTACAACTTTTCCAGTGGATCTCTATGCCCCAGTGCCTGTATATCTTATTTCCCAATTACATGTAAAATAGTATTAATAATAGTACATATATATTTGAATATTTGATTTTAAAACTTTGAATTCCAGATACTTTTCCTTCCTCCCTTGTCACCCATCCTTACTAGGAAGATAAGCAGTTCAGTATAGGTTGTACATGTGTGGCTAATGCAAAACAATAACATAGTAGATATATTGTAAAAGACTGACTATACTTCCCTCCCTCCTATCCCACCTCCCACTTGTCATTTATTATTTATTAAAAAAAAAAAGAAACAAGCAAGAAAATAACTACTTATAAGCTGCACAGGAATGTACTTCTTTATGTTCTTCATGGCTGCACATTAGTGTAGCTTAAGGAATCATTAGCTACAATAGTCATCTTTTTGCAGATAAAACTTTTTTTTATCACCTTATTCCTCAGTTCAAATCTGACCTCAAATGCATACTAACCATGTGCCCTGAGCTAGTCACTTAGCCACATCTGCCATAGTTCCTCGTTTGTAAAAATCAGCTGGAGAAGGAAGTGGCAAACTACTCCAGTATTTTTGCCAAGAAAATACCACATAGGGTCATGAAGAGTTGGACATGACTGAAAAATGACTAAACAACAACACAAACATATATAGGTATGTATGTGTGCATGTGTGTGTGTGTGTGTGTGTGTGTGTGTATGAGGGGAATGACTGAACAAAAAGTATAGTAATGTAATAGAATGATACTGAATAGTAAAAAATAAAGAATGTGGAATATGAGTCTGGGGAATAAGATGATGATCAAGATGTCCTGACAAGTTTGACAAGTTTCCCAATCTATCTGATGAGATTCCAGGACATGAGACTCTTCTTAGAGCAATCTGAAGGGCACCTACCCATGGAAATGGACATGCCAACTCTTGCCCTATTAAAAGGAAAGAGAAAATGTTGAATCCAAAATGATGGGTTGTTTGATATTCAATGGAATAGATTCTTGTTAGAAGAACCACCCAAGCTCTAGTATCTGTGAGAGCATATTAAAATCTTTCCATTGTTTAGATGTCCTCTGTTCAGAAGTAGCCTAGACTTCACAGTGAATATTTACTCCCAAGGAGTTAAAAAAAAAAAAGGAAAAGTCTTATATATAACAAAATGTTTATTGCAGTGTTCTTTATGGTAGCTAAAAAAACTGGGGGGAAAGAGGGAAAGAGGAGGTATTATCAATTAGGGATACAAATTGTATTATATTAGCTAAATATAATTTTATTGTACAACGAGAAATAATGAAAATGACACATGGGAAGTCATAGAATTAGAGACTTGTATGTAGTGATTCACAGCAAAGAAACAGTAATTAAGAGAACAATATACAAAATGACTTCAATAATGTAAGTGAAAGTAATAATAAAAGACTATCGGGCATAGATTAATTGTGATGAACAATCTCCATTCCAGACAACAGAGGATTCTCCTAGAGGAAACACTCTTCTTGCAGTCATCCATGTTCTCAATTTAGAAATTATCCTTGACTCTTCACCCTCCTTTGTCGTACTGTCCCCTCATCTCTCATGCCTATCCCCTTTTCTCTACTCATAGGGTTATCTCTATAGTTTAGACTCTCCTGACTTCTTTCCTATTTGTCCAATTGGACCTCATTGCTTCCAATCATACAATATACATTGTATCTAAAATGACCTATATGTTGTTCTTTATTCTGTCGTCTACCTCCATCCCTTTGCACAGGCTATCCTTCATATCTGGAATGTGCTGCCTTCTCATCTCAACATTTTAAAATACTGGATTTTCTTCAAGGCTTAGCTCCAATATTTATTGTGGAGCTATGTTGTTTCCCCCAGTAGAATATAAGTTCCTTGGAACAGAATTTAAGACTACCTAGAAGGACTAAGCTCTATCAAATGACACAGTGCATTTTTTTTTATCTATAAAGAAAAGATATAATGAAATTTTTTTATTTCAATGTAAATTACAATATCTGCTTATAACTAGTTGTATCTGAAGCACATATGCACACATAGGAAAAATTATAGTAAAATTATTAAAAATGTTTGCATCAATTGACATGTCTGGTTCTTCTAGTATTAAAAGTAGGGCTGATCTCGGTTTTGTCTTTATACTCCCAGCATGTAACATACTGCCTTCTACATAGTGGACATTAAATAAGCGATTTGGAAATAAACGAACATCTTTTTTCAATATAGAATGGAAGATTACAAATACAGAATGTGCTTTACCAAGTGGCTTTTCTTAACTACTTTCCTTTTTAAAAAAATTTTCAAAGGAAAGGTTTAATTGGGGAGAGGGCAGGGTTATACTGGAGCCAGCTTCTACTGGCTCCTGACAATGGTTATTAAATATTCAGGGTGAACATTTATGTCTCAGAAATCAGCAAACACTACAACTTCAGATCTGATTTATCCTTTTGTGGACTGTTTAGATATAAGTGATAACAAAAAGGTTAAACTTAAAAGTATGTCATATGTACATTTTTGTGGGGAAAACCAGTTGCTAAACATGTGCCATCATATCCTTGGGGAAGGAGATAATGAATTGGGAGAAAGCTTAAGGAATGATTATGATATTTTTTAAAAAGGCATCAATGAGAAAAATAAAAATGAAAATACTTTTAAAGTGAAACACTACAAAATGTGGCCTATTACTATGAATAATTCATACCCTGTAACATGTGGCTAGTAGTAAAAGGCTAATAATGGAGATTAAAAAATCATAAAGTATTTAAAGTTATAACTGGAAGGGAACTTAGCTAAACTCCCTGATTTTATAGATGAATACTCAGTTGCTAATGCTAAAGAAATTAACCTGTAAGATAAGATTTCTCAATGAAAATTACAGATTTCTAGGAAAATAAAACAAGAAAAAAGGTCATTCTGGTAAGAAAAAAAATTGTTACTTCGATCAGCAGCCTATAATATGCATGAAAAAGATAGTATGTAAGCTGACCACTTCCACTATGCCTATGTGTCAGAGTCAATGCTAGCCATCCAGCTGGACCATCCTTCCTATGAGGAATTGGACATTAAGGCAATTCTGACTCCATTGTCCCAGAAGGAAAGGGGTCTTAAAGTTAACAAGCACATGATATTTATAAGGTTACCAAGTTCTAGTATGACTTCTAAGAGTTTTTTTTTTTTTTAAGACAGAAACCAGCTTTAAGTGCAAGGAAGGAAACAAGGATTTATTAAATGCTTACTATATATGCCAGGTATTTTGCAAAGTCCTGGGAATACAAATACAAGCAAAAAAACAGCCCTTGTGTGTGAGGAACCATTTTATAATTAGGGAGGATAACACATGAAAGGGATCTGAAAAGTGGGGCACCTTGTCCCGTGAGGGAGGACTTGGTTTTGAAATCTGGGACTCAGGGGCAGAATTGGGAAAAGAATCAAGGCTGGTGGGCCTGGGATCACTGGCCTGGATGAAGTGGGCCCATTCTATTCTGAAGGCACAGAATGGAGGCCCCAGGAGCAACTTGTGAATAAGAGAAGGGGCCAAGCCTTGAGAAAAGCACAAGAAAGCTGCAGAATTGTTTAGAAGTTCCTGGGTGAGAAGGCCCCAGGGACAGAGTGAAGTTCCAGATAAAATAGTTGAGAAGACTTGGTTTTGAAATGAAGGGGCAGAGATAGGAGGGAAATAAAAGGGAAGTAAATTACTTGGTTTGAAAAGGCAGGTAAAATCCTTCCTCCAGTGAAAACAACTATCCTAAATATATGATTGTTACAATACTAACCTTGGCATCAGTTTAACCTTGTTTGCCTCAGTTTCCCAAAATATAAAATGAGCTGGAGAAAGAAATGGCAAACTACTTCAATACCTTTGCCAAGAAAACTCCAAATGGGATCACAGAGTTGGACATGCCTGAAATGACTGAAAAATGATAGCTTATCCTTTATGACACAAGTTAATGAAATAATGATAGAGTCACAAAACTCAAGTTTTGGTTACAAATGCTAGAATATAGCATTGAATGTATCTTATTAATTTCCATTGTGTTGTGTTGCTATTAGATCAAGTACAGTAGGAAAGTGAACCTGATGTTGAATTAGCACAGGTATTTTTGGCAAGGACAACTAGATGGTGCTGTGGATAGAGTATGGGGTCTGAAATCAGGAAGACTCCTCTTCCTGAGTTCAAATCTGGCCTCAGACGTGTACAAGCTGTGTGACCCTGGGCAAATCACTTAACCCTGTTTGCCTCAATTTCCTCATCTATAAAATAACCTGGAGAAGGTAATGACAAACCATTCTAGTTATCTTTGCCAAGAAAACCCCAAATGTTGTTACCACACCAACTAACAACAACAAAAACAAAGTGTGGTGTACTAGAGAGAGTGATGGTTGGAATTAGGAAAGCAAACCCTCAGGATTTTTTACAGAATGAAGAACTGGATACAACTGAAACTGAACAAAACCCCAAAATTTTGGCACTGCCTGCCTTCCTTCCTTCCTTCCTAAAGCAATTGGGGTTAAGTTACTTGCTCAAGGTTACACGGCCAGTTATTTCTGGATGTGGTGATAAGTATCTGAGCCCTGATTTGATCCCAGGTCATCCCGACCTGGGGCCGGTGCTCTTACTCACTGTGCTACCTGGCTGCCCCGGCAATGTGTTCATTTCAACTCAATGAATAGACATATCATATTTTCTAAATTGCCATTTCTCAAAAAGCTATGTTTTAGGTAAGGTAATTATTTGGACAAAAAAATTAAAAAATTAGATTTTATCAATCACTTCAACAGGCAATCATACCCACCATAAAACTACACCAGATCTGCTGGCAGGGTTAAAAATCAAACCACACAACCAGAAACTAATCTGTGACCCAAACTTTGAGAAATATGAGCTTATATGTTTTTGAAGGGGGAGTAAGGATCTGTAAGTTTCTTATTTGATGTGAACATTCAAAATCATCAATCAAGGATGTGAGAAATGGATAATCTATATTGGGAAATTAAGCTCCCCCTCCAACTCTATGATTCTACATCCTTAAGTTCACTTATACACACAGGGTTCACTGTTATATGAAGCATCATATCTAGGAAAAAAAACCCTAGCTCCCTATAGATAAAATGACATTATCTTGGAAAGACACTGTTGAGTAAGTACAAGAAATAAAAGAAAAAATACAGAACACAATTGTGTACAGAAACAGTATATAATCTAAAAACTGTCCTACCATTTTCTATTGCAGTTATGTGAACTCAATTCAATTTCTTAGAGGAAGTCCTTCCAAATATCTTTAGCTATTAGTACTTTCTCCCTTTTCCAATGATCTTGGGTTTATTTGAGTACATGCTGTATTTTCCCAATAAAGCTGTAAGCTCCCTGAGAAGCAGGGACTGCTTTTCATTTAGTCTTTGTGTCCCCAGCATCTAGCACAGTGCTTTGCACAAAGGATGTACACTCAATAAATGTGGTTTTAATTGAATTTTATATATAAGGCATAGAATAGAATTAAAGTCTTCTAGTTGGTGCTATGGTCTATGGATATTAGAAATACAAAGTTAGGATGAAAAACTAATCCCATTATAACAAGCATAAAAGGAAAGACATATGAGGTAAGTGCTATTATTATCAACCTGAGTTTTCATTCACATTATTTCCACCATATCCCTGGGTCCACTTTTCTTTTCCTACTATATTATCTCAGCTGGTGATCTCACAACTCCTTTGGGTTCAGTAATCATTTCTATGCAGGTGATCCCCAGATTTAAATATACCACAACAGTGTCCATGCAGAACTATAGTCACTGTTAGATATCTAATCACTTCTTGGACACCTCAATTTGGATGCACCAAAGTATCTCAGACTCATCATTTCCAGCAGAACTCCCTAGCCCTCCCCATTTCTAAACTTCATTATATATTTTGAGGACACTATCGTCCTACCAGCTGCTCTGACCTGCAACTTCACTGTCACTCCTGACTCTTCATTGATTCACCTCACATATCCAATCCCAATCCAATGCCAACTGTAACGCTTCTATCTTCATCGTATCCCTAGCATGTGTCCTCTTACAAATGGACATCTTCCTTTGGGCATCTCTTCCCACACTTTATATTCCAACTACACTGGCATACTGGCAGTTCCTTGAACATAATACTCGGTCTCTTGTCTTTGTGCCTTTGCACACAGCCTGTGCCCCAGGCCATGAATGCTCTGCCCCATCAACCCCACTTCATTGTTTCCCTAGCTTCCTTCAACTCCATCTCTTACAAGAAACCTTTGGTCTCCCTAACTGCTTGCTTTCCCCTTTGAGATTACCTTTACCTCTACTGTATATATCTTGTATGTACCTGCTTATTTACGTCTTGTATCCTTTATTAGAACATACACTCTTGGAGGAAAGTGGGTTGTTTTGCCTTTCTTTGTATCATTAGCTCTTGGCACAGTGTTTGGCACATAAGTAAGCACTTAATAATAGCTTGCTTACTACCCTACCTGACAGGGTTGTTGTGAAGATCGGATGAGATTAATTTATATCAAGTGTTTTGCAAACCCTGAAGTGTTATATAAGTGTTCACTATTAGTAATACTATTCTCTTCTTATCACACAATTCTTTGATGACATACTTTAATTTTATTCTTTGAAGTTGCTTGTTATACTTTGCAGTACATTTAGGTTGATTTGTAGCACCTTTTCACTGTACTCTGTGTGATACTCACCTTTAGTTCTTTGGAGGCAGTGGAATTGCAAGTCTCATCGGCATTTAGCAACTCTGTTAAATGGCAATATTGAAAAAATGGGCCACTGGTGTTATGGGAAGTTTTGAGTCAGTCAAAAAGTTCTATAATTTCCTGAAAGCAATGCAGTCTACTTCTTCATTTCAACTTTAGGTCCAACTTATTTTCCATCTGAACTATCACAGATATATATTCTGATACAGAGGCTTTAATTGGATGCAGGTTAAAATCTAAGCAACAGACATTCCTCATCTATTCTGCCTTTCTCATGTGGATGGACAGGTCAAACTCTTTAGAGTGAATATAGATCTGTTCCAGGAGGTTACAATCAACATAATGTCATATGCATACAAAAGCATTTGAAAGTCCTCACCATACACAGGGAATTCCTCCCAGACCTCCTTTATCACAAAGGGGAATACTTTTGGTGCACATCTTAGTTAGCTCTGTATCAAATTAGTTGCCAAATCTTATTTATGTTATCTCTAAAATATTACCAACATCTTGTATATACGCTCTTCTCACATGTCTACCAACCAAGTTCAAGCTCTTACTACTTCTCCCCTAGACTATTCCCACAGCCTTCTAATTGTTCTCTCTTCCTAATTCATCTTTAATTAAGTGATTAAGTGACACCGTCAGTACAGAGGTCTGACCATTTAATGGCTCCTGTCCAATAAACTTATATGGCTGCCTGATAACTCTAAGATAAAATACAAACTCCGGTTGGGCATTTAAGCCCATTACAACCTGACTTTTGCTAATGTTTCCAGGTTCATTTCACTTTTTGCATCTCATGCACTCTTATGTTTCAGAAAAACAGGTTTACTTGCTGTCTCATGCTAGTTTTTGTGTTGTGTCTGGGGCGGAATTTGAACTCAGGTCCTCCTGACTCGAGGGCCAGTGCTCTATTCACTGTACCACCTAGCTGCCCCATCTACCTTAATTGTATAGGTTGTCCCCTTCATACCTAGAATACCTTTGCCTCTAGGAATTGCTGGGTCCCTTCAGATGTGACCTCCTAAAGAGGAATTCACTGATCCTTCTGGTTTTTAGTGTTTTACTCTCTCCCACAGGGAAATTGTTTTCCACTTACTTTGTATTTACTTATTTGAGTACATGTTATATGTTCTCAAAAGAACATAAGTTCCTTGAGGGATAGAATTATTTCAATTTTGTCTTTCTAGCATCAGTACATCTAGCAACCCTGACATATAACAGGTACTTAAACCTCTGCTGATTTGAATTTTTACATTGTGGCCACTTTCCAGTATCCCTAATTTGTGACAAATATGGCAAAACAAATTTATTATATTGAATAATATAGGTCACAATTTGCCTACTACCTTTTCATTGAGATGAGAGTATTGCATATTTCATCATAGTCCTTTGAGGTCAAGAATGGGCATTGTATTGATCTGAATCATGGTGATTTTTAGTACTATTTTCTCTTTTCTATTACAATAGTCATTATAAATACTGTTTTAATTACTTTACTGTGTTAGTACAAACAAATCTGATGTCTTTCTGAGTTACTCCTGTCAGTTTTTTGTGGTTCAATATGTCATTATGAAGGGAAAATACGTAAGACATGCTACAAAGAATGGACAGGTTTTGGTAAAAGATTTGATGGGGGTGGGGGTGAGAGATAACAGAAAAGGTAGAAAATTTCAAAGAAATAATAGTTTAAGTAGTCAAGTAGCCCAGAGAGGATGGAAAAATGCAGACAAAAGAACAAAAAATTGTAACTTTTTTCAAATGGTAAAACTGGATGACAACTTCAGACCTCTGCAAACCAAAGCAACAAAGCTAGAGGTATATCCCAATAAAACAATCTGAAAATTGTTCTTCTTCCAAAAATACAAAGAAACCATATCCCAAGAAATCATATGGAAAAATATCTAAGAATATTGGGAAAAGGGAACTGTATACAAATTAATAAAATCCATGAGATGCAAAGAGAGAATGCCTAAGCTTAATTCACCCCAAAATGAAGTTAACTAATTTTAGAGTTCAGCATAAAAAATAGGATTCTTGCAAGCAGCCAAGAAAAAGCCATTTACAAATAATGAAGCACCAATTAAAAATATTAAAGACTACTTAACGAGGACAAGAAATTAAAGAGGCTGTGACATGATAAATTAAAAGGACTGGAGATTAGCACCTTCCTATTATGCAAAAAAATTCTCTAATGAGGTAAGAAAATAACATTTAATATTGAGAAATCTAGTTTTGCAAAACTACCAATCAGCAGAAAGGTAATAAGGTAACCAAAATCAGATACAAGTAAGATGTAAATGATGACTAGTTTGTGAGGAAAAGGCTTGACCAATCAATGATGTGTGACCGAACTTTGAACATAATCTGTCAGTTATATCTTGAGTTATCATATTTAGGAAATGACCTCAATACACACAGAAACACAGACACAGACACACCCCAAAGAACAGTGCTCTTACTCTGAGTTTTAATCCAAACTCTGATTTAAGATCTAAACATGTTATATTTGAGATTATGGAAAAGTCACTTTACTCTCTAAGCAGTGATTTCTTCACACATAAAATTAGAAGAATACATACACCACCCTACCTAGAAGGTTAAATGCTATAAAGAGAATTACTATTAGACATCATGACCAAACAAATATACTTATGATCCATACCTTGGGAGTTATAGCAGACTTCCCATTCCTGTTTCCAGATTAAACCAGTTATATGGAACACCAGGTAGGGAGTAAGCTCTAGTGGTCATATCAAGAGACTAGGCTTCAGGGTCCTTTAGAAGACCCTGTAAGGATTATAGGTTCACAGATTTAACACTGTAAGGGAATTCAGATAATTCAACTAGTCCAATTCTATCATTTTTAAAATGAGGAAGCTGAAGCCCAGGTTGGTTAATTGACTTCTCTGACTCCAAATTCAGCATTCTTTCTACTGTATCACATTGCCATCAGGCCATGCTATTGGTAAATAGAGAACATTTTCAAGTCAACTCAAATAAGTGTGACACACTTTGCTAGATGTTGTGAATACAAAGACAACAAAAACTGTTCTAGCCCCCGAAGAGTTCAGTCACTTCAACAAAATGTTGAACAAAAGATACAGACCTAAATGGAAACTTTAAAAAATGACATCCTAGGGCAGCTAGGTGGCAAAGTGAATAGAGCACCAGCCCTGGAGCCAGGAGAACCTGAGTTCAAATGCAACCTCAGACACTTGACACACTAGCCATGTGACCTTGAGCAAGTCACTTACCCCAATTACTCTGCCTTCCCCACTCCAAAAAAATGACATTCTAAATAATGAATAGGTCCAAAGATCAAATCATGGAAATGAAGTGATATAAAGATATTATTTTAATAAGATAACATATCAATATATTTAGGATATAACTAAGGCAGTCCTAATAGAAAACTTTTTATCTCTGAATATTATTACTAATAAAAAAGAGAACTAAAGAATTTAATACAAATTAAAAAAAAACAAAGGTAGGAAACAACAATTCTAAAATAAACATGAGATATATTAAAAATTAAAGAGAAAACAATCAAAAAATAAAAATATTAAATGACAAAAGTTTTTTTAAAGACTAAAATAGTAACATTATCTAATTTGATTAAAAAAGAGAGAACAAAAACCCAATATAAAAAAGCAGAAATTGAAAGGGTAACTTAGAACAAATGGAAAGAACATTTTAAAAAATTCTAAGAAACTGAAGAGTACAGCAACAAAAATAACTTAACTGAAATGGATCTGTAAAAATGTAAAATGCCCAAAATTAACAAAATAGAAGTTAGATTTTCTAAATTATCCAATCTCAGAAAATGAAATTAGGCAAATCATAAATCATCTCCTAGATAACTCCCTTCATCCATAACTATCTAAATGGATATATAAGTAAATTATGTTAAACAGTCAAAGAATCAGTAATTCTACATAAGTTGTTTTTTTTTTGAGAGGAATAAGTACTCTACACCAAATTCATTCTATAAGATCAACATAGTTCCAGTTCCTAAAACCAAAAAGAATAAAGTAGAGGACTATAGATGAACATTAGCAATAAGTATTGATGCAATCATACTAAAATAAAATACTGACAAAGAAATTATGTTTCTATAACTCCAAAACTTTTCATCATTAGTAAGTTGAATTTATACTAGAAATTCAGGTTCAACATTAGAAAATCAATTATGATAATAGGTAACATTAAAAACAACAAAACCCACGTGATTATAAAAACGAATGCGAAAAAGTGAGCACTTATGATAAAAACAACAAAAATTATATGATATAACCGTTTAAAAATATGATAAAAATACTCTAAAATCAACAGATAACATTATTTGAAGGGAAAAACATGTAAGTTTCCCAATAAGATCATAAGCAAAGCCATGGTCACCATTCTAATTTAAGAATATTAGAAATGCTAGTGATGAGAAAAAAGAAATTACAAACATTGGCAAAGAAATGAGAAAATTATTTCTATTTGCCAATGTGATAAATTACTTATAAAACTGTGAAGAATCAAACAAAAAATTGATCAAAACTATTTAAAGTTAAGTAACAATATAAAATAAATAAATGAAAATACTTAGCATTTCTACATTTTACTAACAAAAACCAGCAAGGAGATCAAATGAGAAATAACATTTAAAATAACAACAAAGTGCATTGGGAGACAACCTAGTAAAACATATAGTGAAGTATAGCAGTACAATTGTGAACAAAATTTCATGGAAATATAAACCAAAATAAGCCAAACAATAGGTAATGTTCATAGTTAGGTTGAATCAATAAGGTAAAAAATGACAATATTTCCCGCATTAATGTACAGGTTTAATACTGTGCCAATCAAATTTCCATAGTGATACTTCATAAAATTAGAAAATATACAGAGGAGTAAAAGGTTGAAAAAATTCTAGGAAAATAGTGGGGAAAAGTAGTAATTAAGGGGATTTGTCATTACAAGGGCTCAAACTACATTATTATGCAATCATTATCAAAAGCATATGGTATTGGACAAAATAAAATTGATCAGTCAATAGATTAGGTAGGCAAGACTTAGAAACAAGTACAGCAGTCTAGGTTCAAGAACACAAAATGCTGGAACAACAACTCCAAGGATGTTACTGAAAGTAAGAAGTCGTCTGTGAGAAAATATTCACAGAAGTACTATTTGGAATAGCAAAAAATTGGAACTGGATTCTGAAGTACTGGAGAATGACCTATCAAACTGTGACATATGAATGTGATCAAATATTACTGTGATATAATAAGAAAAATATGAAGAATTTTTAAAATGGAAAGGCTATCAAGTGATAAAGAGTAAGCAAAGGATAACCATGATTATATATGTGTGTTTATACATTATGTATACATGTGTGTATATATATGTATATTTACAACTATGTAAATGAGACAAAGTTAAATGATAACAAGACTTAGGTAAAAAAATGTGATAACATTGGTACTAATTAAGAAAGCATACTCTTCAGCCATTCTTTTATACCACCTTTAGATATGAAGGTGGTAAGAAACAGCAGCTATGAACAAATGGAAAACTACCGAAATAAAAGGGTGCATATTTTATTAGTTGCAATCACTGCTTTATATTGTTGTTGTATTTACTAAACTATTTTAGGGATTGTCCATGGTTGTGAATCAAGTGCTTTGGAAAACATAAAGACCTATATAAGTTCGAGTTATTATTCTCAAATACTCCTAAGTTACTCAAGGTTGCTGTTTTAGCAACAAAAGGGAAAATTTTCTTCCTTTATTATGACTGCCTCAATTCAAATAGATCTTGCCATTTCTAGCGAGCTAATTTTGAGAAAAGGGGGAGTAAAAGAAACAAGTCAGAAAGAGATTGAATGTTGAGGAAAAAGGAAGGTATGCACAGAAAACACAGAAGATATATGAAAACGGTTCCTTATGCTAATAAGTTCTAAAATGAAACTTTTACAGCATTAAAAAATGCTAGTGTTGGAAGGGACCTCAGATTCCATTTAGTCCCACACATACATGAAAAGGTATCCCTATTATAGTATTCCCTACATTAATTATCCAGCTTCTGCTTGAAAACCTTCAGTGAAGGAAGAACTCACTATCTTATGAGGTTGTCTGTTCCACTTTGGGATGACTCTAAATGTTAGGAAGTTTTTCCTGACATCAAACCTAAATTTGCTTTTACATCTTGCACCCAACGGCACCTGCTTTCTGGAGCCAAGGAAATAGAATCCAACCTCTTCCACTCCTCTCCATATGCCAGCCCTTCAAATACCTGAAGATAGCTATCATGTCCCTCCTTAGTCTTCTATTCTTCAGACTAAATAAATTCAGTTGCGTTTTTTTTGTTGTTGTTTTTTATCATAAGGCATGAACTCAAGGCCCTTTCACCTTTTGGGCTACTTTCCTTTGGAACTTGACCAGCTTATGTCTGTTCTTCTTAAAACATGGTATCTCAGTCTGAACATAAAACTTCAGGTGTAGTCTTAACCAGAGAAGAATACATAGAGCTTAAGTGGGTTTCTGGGAATAATGTTCAACATAATTTTCACAATCATTTCAGGCAGGTATTTCTACAGTTGATAATGTCAAAGCAGCTGTACATCCAGGTGAAATATGCAAAATACAGGTGGAAACAGTCTTAGAACCCTAGGGAGAAGTTGTTAGAGGGTTAAGAGATAGACAAAAAAAAAAAAAAGAAAGAAATTTTGGGTAGCTAGGTGGCGCAGTGAGTAAAACACCGGCCCTGGGGTGAGGAAGACCTGAGTTTGGTTCCAGCCTCAGACACTTAACACACACACACACACACACACACACACACACAAAAACTAGCCTTGTAACCTTGGGCAAGTTACTTAACCCCAGCGGCCCTCCAAAAAGGCCAAAAAAAAAAAAAGAGGATAAATTTAGAAATTCTCTGCTTTGAAATGATCATTAAAGTCATTTTAATATGTAACTTAATATGTAACCCATAAACTCAATGGGTTCCTTAAGGAAGAGTTTAAGGAGGGAAGAAGAGTAGGCCAAGGACAGAATTTTGAGGGACATTTAAGAAGAGAAGAAAGAAAGAATATGAAATAAAATATGAAAGAATATGAAATAAAGAAATATGAAGAAGAAAAAGAATATCAGAGTGTCACAGAAGTTAGAAAAGATAGAATAGCAGGCCATCTAACAGAAATTCCCAAACACCCTACTACAATTCCTTAAAACTTAAAAGCATTTTAACCTTCTTTCCCTTCTGATTACATAGAGAGAAAACCACTCTTATTCTTTGTTATTATGGGTAATTTACATATCTGGGCCTCAGTTTCCTCAACTGTAAAATGATTAAGTGTACCAGATGATCTTTAAAATTCCTTTCAGATCAATGACCTTTAATGCTTGTTAAAGCTAATCCTTTCCTTTATCACCCTTGAATCTATACCTTATAGTCTCCTTGAGGACCCTGCTCCAACAACCATTCCTTCCCTTCCATGGATTTATAATTTTTCCTTCTCTATTGGTGCCTTACTCTATACCAATGGTTCTCAAAAATGTGATTTGACACACACCTTGTAGGTCCTTGAGAAAATGTCAGAGGGTCTTCAAATTCAAAACTATTTTCATAACAATAAGATATTTTAATTTTGAATACAGTAAATATCAATAGCTATAACCCACATAAATAAAAACTCTTTGAGGGATCCTCAATAATTTTTAAGACTATATGGGGAGGAGCAGCTAGGTGGTGCAGTGAACAGAGCACCAGCCCAGGAGTCAAGAGGACCCTAATTCAAAGTCAGGCTCAGACACTTAATACTTACTAGCTTGTGACCTTGGGCAAGTCACTTAACCCCAATTGCCCTGCCTTCCCCCCTCCAAAAATAAAAAAGACAAAAAAAAAAAGAGTGTATGGGGTCTTGAGACCAAAGCAAATTGATAACTGCTGATCTACAGAAATATGCTCTTCTCTCCAATTGTGTAAAAAAAAAAAAAAAGCCTCCTCCCGGCTCCCCTACCCCCCTGTCTTGCTACTCTTTCATCATTCTTCTCTATAATTGTCAGATTTTTTGAAAATGACCTGACTGTTACTCCTTTACTTCCTCACCATTCACTCCCCTCAACTTGTTTTAATCTGACTTCTGTCCCCACTAATCTATTAAAACTTCTCTTTCAAAAGTCACCAAGTAGCCTCCTGATAGGCAAATCAATTATCTCTTCTTTTAGTCTTCTTTCTCCTTGATTTTTATGCTGTATTTGACGTTATTTCTACTGCCTGTTGGATAATAGCTCCTCCTTTGGGTTCTGAGACATTATGTTTCCTGGTTCTCCTCTTCTCTAAATTTTCCTTTCTTGGTCCCTTATGCTTCCTTCACACCTTAAGTTGGTTGTTCCCCTAGGATTTATACTTGATATTTTCTTCTTTCCATATTCTCAGTTAATTCCATGATTCCCACAATCTCAACTGATTCCACAGCTTCAGTTATCATCATGTACAAATAACTTCCAAATTCACATTTCCAACCCTTAAACTCCAGATTCATATCTGGAGAAAAGATGACTTAGGAAAAAAATATGATAGCAATCTTCAAGTATTTAAAAAGCTATTACCAAGAAGTGAGAATAGACATTGAAGTCCTTGACCCCTTAGGGCAGAATTAGGAACAATGGAAAAAAGTTGCAAAGAAGAAAATTTAATTAATTAATCGATAGGTATTTATTAAGCTAGGTTCCCCCTCACTACAGGTTTTTAAACAAAAGCTGGACGACTCCTAGTTGGGTATCATATGTGTATAAATGTGTGTGTGTGTGTTTGTGTTGAGGTTGTTCAAATATAGTTTGCACTTGATTCTTCTGAGATCCTTCAATGGTAATGAGAATTTGAAGATCTTCCCTGCCCCTTAATAAGCCTAAGGTAATTTGAGGACCTTCCCTGATTTGAAAATATACTCTGGGGGTGGCTAGGTGGCACAGTGAGTAGAGCACCCTCCCTGGAGTCAGGAGGACCTGAGTTCAAATCTGGCCTCAGACATTTAACACTTACTAGCCATGTGACCTTGGGCAAATCAGTTCACCCCAATTGCCCTGCCTTCCCCCCTCCAAGAAGCAAATACCTGCACGTGCGCACACACACACACACACACACACACACACTCACACACACTCACTCTGCCCTCTAATAGGCTGAATGTGGTCACATGGAGCTTGTGGTGGGAGGAGTTTGCTGAAGGGTAGAGTGGAACCCAACAGGAAAAGCTTGCTTGGGGGAGGCTTGTTTTTCAGGAAGACCCACACATTACTTTGTAATTAGGCAGTGGGTCACAAGGGTTATGATGCTCTCTGAAGCTGGAGAAGGTTATCTATACTAACTGAGGTGAGGTTTTGCTTTGGGGCTCACTTTGGAAAGACTTGTGTGATTTAGCAGAGGAGACTCTAGTCAGTCATTGAGTCCCCCAGCTTTGAAAACCCAGATGTTGGTGCTTCTCTATCTGGTAATTAACTGTATGTATGTAATGGTCAGACAGTTAGAAGCTCGATCTGTTTAATTGTGTTATTTTCTCTGTCACTATTTTTTGTCTTCTTGTAACTTCTGTTTGTATTTTCTCTGAAGTTCAATGCACTGACTTTTTCCCCTGGACTAGGTAAATGACATATGTTTTATTAAAGTAAGACTGTCAACGCCTTTTGAGTTGCTTTCCTTTAAAAAAGTGGATCTAAGAACCTGAGCTAGCATCCATCCTGGGTATGTATGCTAGGGAGCTTGCTGCTACAAAGCAAACTCCTCCCACCACCATATCCAGGAATACCTGGTTTGGCAGGATGTGACTCAAATTGTTTAGAGAACTTTTGGTTGGATAAAAAAGAAATAAGAAACATCTCTACTGGAACATGTATGAGAATCCCTAAAAATTTTTTTGGGTGGATATTACTTAAATCAGGTTTAGCAGCTTGAGGAATACATGTATTAGCTAGAGTAAAAAATTCTAATTATCAAGGAGAAATTATTGTGACATTGCAAAATTTGGGTGAGGAACCCATACGGTTTTGTAAAAATGATAGAATAGTTCACATGATTATTATTCCTTGTGAAAAATGACCCTCCTTCTGAAATAACTATCAGGGGATGATTCAGAGAAATTACAACTAGGCTTAAGTAAATTTCCTTTATTCTTTATAGAATTTTCTATTGCTTTAACTACTCAAAAAGAGACAAAAGGAAACTTGGTTTTTTAAAAAAAGCTACAATGAAAAAATGAGCAATTGGGACTTTAACCAAATAGGTAGTATCCACAGCCTCATCACAGTAAACAGCACATATTCCTGAATGGAAACCTGGACTTTCAAAAGAATAGGTACCAAGTACCTATTAGGTACCAAATAGAGTTGCAACTAAGAACTCTGGCACTTGGGTATTGGATTTGGGGGATGGGGGAAGCCCAAAGTCTGATGAAGGCTCATAGAACCATAGGTCTAGAAATAAAAGGGACCTGAGAGCCAATGTTTACAAATGAAGCAAATAGGATGCTCAATGACTTGACTGAGTCATATAGGCAATAAGCATCAGAGAGAAAATTTGAAACCAGATCCACTGGTACTGCTCTTACCCAGTATACCAGTTAGGGGATGTGAAGGTATAGCCAGCCTAAAGAGGATGTCAAGAGATGTGTTATCTTCAAGATGAAGCTTAGGCTTCTGTAAGAAGAAATATAAAGTGGAGGAGCATTTAATACTGGACGTGGGTTCCAGAGGACATTGTAAAAAGGGAGGGTAGAAAAGGGGATAAGGATTAGGGATTGTTAGCTACAGGTTTTGGAAATGGGTACAGCTTGTGCACTGCTTTTTCTATACATCCATCTCACCCATTCCTCCTCCCCCAGGTCCCTAGGCCAGGAAGCAGCATAGGAGAAGTCATGCCAGTGAGCAGGCATGACACAGTATAGGGGTGTTTTGGCCATGGGATCCTGGGGTGGCAGCAACTGCCAGGCAAGAGAGCAGGGAAGTAAAAATGGAAGAGGAAGGAAAGGTGTTTTCCCAAGTGTTGGTGCTAGGTCACAGGCACTGCTACTTCAGGCAAGTGTACTATACTTTAAGAAAATAAATGAAGTCCCCATAAGATTGAATGCTAAAATCCGCAAAAAGATTAAGGTACCATGCTGAGAAAACTGAGTTCTCTTGATAAACTAAAATTCCAATTTATTAAAATGAAAGTACATCTTAACTTCATATTTTATCTGAAAAATAGTGACTGATTCATGCTAAGTTCTGAAACTACTTTGGGATATAAATTAGAATGAAGCTAAATTACTATGACTACTTCCCTTCTTTAGAATTCATTCAAAATTTGCATCCCAAAATAGATACCTAAATGTTAAAGGAATAGCTTCTTAAAGACCTAAATTAAAACAAGTGTTAGTAATTATCTGAGTATTTGGGTATATATGCTAAAGTAGCAACTAACTAAAATCAGAGCCCTATTAAAAGCAAGACTTACAAAATGAAATTTACTGGAATGGAATGTATTTTAAGAAAGATAACTTGATTCTGTAAAGGAACTTAAGAACAGCTTTCTTTAAAAGACATTAGGTAAAGAAGTAGTCTCAACACTGTACTATTAATCAAATGGGCAAAAATTAGTATCTGAGTACACAATATCATTTTAGTGTCACAGTTTTTTAATTTTATCATCACTCAGGACTTTTTAACTTCCAGGAATCTCACAACTAGGCTGCAAGTAGTCAGCATACTATGTTTAGGTAGAGAAATATTTTCAATTTATTTTTATTTATTTATTATTTTTTAAAGCAATCGGGGTTAAGTAACTTGCTCAAGGTTACATGGCCAGTTATTTCTGGGTGTGGTGCTGAGTATCTGAGCCTGGATTTGATCCAGGTCATCCCGACACTGGAGCTGGTGCTCTTACTCGCTGAGCCACCTGGCCGCCCCTAAGCAATTGGGGTTAAGTAACTTGCTCAAGGTTACATGGCCAGGTGTTTCTGGGTAGGTGCTAAGTGTCTGAGCCCGGGATTCGATCTCCAGGTGTTCTCGACACTGGAGCCGGTGCTCTTACTCACTGTGCTACCTGGCCGCCCTGAAATATTTTCAATTTATAATTAAGGTTAAAATGTAATGACAGAAATGATCAACCATGATTCCAAAGAATTGGTGATGAAGAAGCTACCCATATCTCCACCAGGAAATGGGTTAATATGCAGAATGAGACATTTTTGGACATAACCAATGTGGGAATTAATTTTGCTCAACTATACTTACTTGCTACAAGGTTTTAATCTTTGTTTTTGTTTTCAGTATGGGGCAGAGTACAAGGGAGAAAAAAATAAATGGTTGATAATAGAAAAAATAAAATTTAATAAAAATCACAATTCATACTCAAATAAAATAAGTTATCCTAATTTTTGCTCAGCCATGGAATTATAAACATTTCCATATTTAAACTGAGATTTAAATCATACTATAACCTAAATGATATAAAGATCTTTGAATGATTTTTAATGAGATTACAATTCACAAAAATATAAACATGTACTCAACATATTTAAATGAACACAGATGTAGCACAAATCCTTTGTCATTGAGTAGAGTTACCATATTTTATTTATTTATTTATGCTTTTTTTTTTTGGAGGGGCAATTGGGCTAAGTGGCTAGTAAGTGCTAAGTGTCTGAGGTTAGATTGGAACTCAGGTCCTCCTGACTCCAGGGCCGGTGCTCTATTCACTATGCCACCTAGCCGAGTTACTATATTTTAAATTAAATTGGTTTCAAAACAGGGAAAAGAAATCTTATTTAGACTACATTCCAAAAGGAAGTAAGGGAAAATACATAAAGGTACTGAAAATGGGTCAGAATATACTTCAGTTCAACTAGAAACTGAAATAGTTTAATCAATTGAAACATGTAGGCCCCAGTTGTCTGTGAGAAAGATTTAGAGAGTAGACATTTAGAAGCTAAATAAAAGAAAACCCTCCAAAAATACATTTTCAGATGCAGACTACTTCTAAAGATAAATGTAAAAAAAAGGTAAACGAAATAAATGTAGATATATTACAGAATTCTAAATTTACAGAATATATTAATATTCTTTTGATGTTCCCAGATTTACCTCTAACTGGACATCTCTAATAACAGCTTTTTGCCTTTTTTTCTGTGTGGGCCCAGTGACAAATACGTCTATCAATGGAGGACCAGCCTTGCTAAGTTTGGAGAGGGTCATCATTAGTTTGGCTGAGCGTTGGTGAATTTTTTATGACAAAGGAACTCTCAAAAATCTATTAAGGCTTAGAGAAATTGTGATCTCCACCAGTATCCATTGACAATACCACTGATGGCAGGTGACTCAGTCCAGTTAAAAGCACAAGATGTCTGTTCCAAGGTGAACCAAAACACCACCATGATTTTGACTATTGCCTTCCCTTTAGTGCTCCTGTTAAGGCAGCCTAAGACTGTGTTCAAAAGCCCAAGGAATAGCAGTGTCTCCATGCCACTGGTCCTACTTTCAGTCAGCCCTTGTAGTCATTCTCCAAGGGAGCAAGACCTACAGAGAACTGACATGGTAACTCTCTCTGCAGGTCTTTACTATGTCTTTAACTACTTACTACTCAGAAACTTTTTGCCACTAAAGTTCGTGGCACAATCAAAATTTTTTTTAAGAGGCGGCTAGGTGGCGCAGTGAATAAAAGCACTGGCCCCGGAGTCAGGAGGACCCGAGTTTGGTTCCAGTCTCAGACACTTAACACCCACACAAAAAAACTAGCCGTGTAACCTCAGGCAAGTTACTTAACCCCAATTGCCCTCCAAAAGGCAAAAAAAAATTTTTTTAAACCATCTATATAGTTTTATCAATGAAAACAATACTAAATAAAATGCATTATCATCTGCCCTACCACCATCCTAAGGACCACTGAGTCTTTCTAGCTGCCTATTAGCTGAATCCTGTGTTATGTCCCCCATTAGAATGTAAGTTCTTAGAGAACAAGGACTGACTTTTCTATCTATAACTCCAATTAGTACAGTGATTGACTCAAGTTATGAACTGTCTACATTATTGAAGTTTATATTTCATAAACATCTAATGAGGATTCTTTAACTGTCAATTAATTATTTTATATTCTCCAGACATATGTACTTAGTATAGGTATAATAGTGGATGCTGAAATAAGGAAAAATTACTTAGAAAAATTAACTCATCCTAAAAACTACATTACATTTAGCATTTATAGTGAGTTGTACCTAGTAAGCAGTCACACCTAGCTATGTACAATATAAACTACATAAAAAAGGAGTGCTAATAATTAGTTTAAACAGATCTTTGCATCATTTAATAGTTTAAACTACAAAGTGTACTTCTTATTCTTTTACTAAACACAAAATACATGGATATGTATATAAATGATTTTATGGGAAAATATTTTAATAAAGCTTCTCATTTTCTGTTCCTTTTGATTTGTTGGATATTGTAGAATCTGTGAAATCTAAAAACCTCTTCATATTCAGAGTCAGTCTGTGTGCCCCACCCTAATAAAAGTCTTGTCCTGGGTATCTCATAGGAACAAGAAGACCCTAAAGGAAAATTCATCAGTGAATGAAGTTTGTCTCCTAATCTATTTCTGGATTCAGTCAGGAATTAGACTTTTAGATAAGACAAGAATCTGTTGTCATCATTTTTCTTGAGAAATTAGTCTGGAATTTTTCTTTTGAGCCTTTCTCAATTAGAACTTTATAATGATGACAATTTTTTTTTTTTTTTGCTTTTTGTAGGGCAATTGGGGTTAAGTGGCTTGCCCAAGGTCACATGGCTAGTTTTTGTGTGTGTATGTGTTAAGTATCTGATTTGAACTCAGGTCCTCCTGACTCCAGGGTTGGTGCTCTATTCACTGCACCACCTAGCGGCCCTGACAATGATGATAATCTTGATGCTTCTACTAAAGTTCTGCTCTGTCTCATTGTGACATGAGGGGATCCTGGGATTCTGACAGCAATAGCAGTGATGAACAAGCACTGGATGTTATTTTGTCTGTGATCTAAGGACAAGTCTAGCAATATTCTAAGAGATAATGATCATAGGGCAACTAATTTCTTGATGATAACAGTGGTATACTGGTAAATTTTTGTAGTAAATACCTCTCAAAAATGAGTGCATAATATACTTTAAAGTTTAATCTGAAATATTAAACATTTTCTCCATCACTTTCTTAAAGTCTAAACACATCATAAAGCAATAATTCAAGGTCAAGTTTATAGAATTTTCTGATATCTGAGGTATAAATGATCACACTGAAATTTAACAATTGACTCTGGAAACTGAGCACAAGTTGGCTCTATTACAGCCCTGGCACGACTATTCCAAGACTTTTATACTATTAAGTGGTTACAATTTATATCAGTGGAGGAAATGTATACATTAATAAAATCATAGATTCCTGTGATGTCTTTGATGAGTAGCTTCAATGTAAAGGCTGACTACTTCAATAGATCTATGATTTTAGTAATGCAGATATTCTCTCCAATAGAGCAGAATACAACCCAGTCAAGCCATTTCATTTCTTGTAACTCTTACTCATATCATCCCATAAATCTTTGGGAGAGGGAGGAGGTGGAGGAAGGGCTCCCAATATTGAGCCTTTAGCCAAAGTTGGTATTTTCAATTTTCATTAAAATTATTACATTCTGGCCTCTTCATGTCTATTATAAAGTTTGAGCTGGTCATATAATATTAAACTGTTTTGCTTGTTTACAAAACCAGAGGTGGTAATAGAGCCCCATAAACAGTTATGTGGTACTTCAAGATGCCAGCTCCATTTTGCCACTAATGTCCCTTGTTGACTGAGATATCAATTGGCATCAATAGTGGGGAACTGATGGAAAATGAACAGGTTGTTCCCCTCTCTACTTAGCTGATTCAATATAAGAAGAGGGTCCTAGATATTGTTTTAAGACTATGAAAGTGATATAGCTGCCCCAGAAACACCAGAACAACAAGGAACATTACCAATCTTCAAATGGGTGCTTAGTGTTACCCTTCAGACATTGTGATGGAGTAAACTGGTTTCTAGCTGAGTCCTGGGAATCCCCAAATGAGACAGTACCTCCAGTGTGATTACCAGCAGTCAATTTTATGTGTATTAGAAATCTTAAAAAATTACTATCCTAAGTCCTTTCTACATATAAGGACCTTAATGTTTGCTGAAGTGAAATCAAAATGCTACTACCTTGAAGCTAGGATTCTGTGGAACTAAAGAGTTACACCAGATGACAAAAAAGGTGGAAAGAGATCAAGGGCCTCTATGTTTTAATATGAGGCTGAATAAGATAGTAAAAATAAACTCTACCAATAATAATATGGATTAGCAGAATTATGTTTATACTATATAAACTATATTCATAATATCCATGACTCAATAATTTACACATATGATTATTAGAGCATGGGATCTAAAAATGACTCAGATTACATACAAGCAATGTCATAGTGCAGCATTACTCACTTTAGAATTGGAAGAGGCCTTGGAGATCATCTAATCTAACCCCCTCATTTTACGAATGAGGTAAATGAGACCTAAGGAGGGTAAATGCCTTGCTCAAGGTTACACATAGAGTAAATAAGAGAGCTGGGATTCAATCCTATTATTCCAAATCCAATGCTTTTTTTTTAAACTGTCTAGTTATTAAAATGAACCACTTCTCAGTTAAATCATTATGCACATTCAAAAAACGAGAAAAAAAATTTCCCAAGGGTTATTTGATGTTCAGTTGAAGAGTTCAGATCTCATTAATTTGAGTGTATATT
The DNA here is from genome assembly GCF_028583685.1 of Petaurus breviceps papuanus. NCBI lineage: Eukaryota > Metazoa > Chordata > Mammalia > Diprotodontia > Petauridae > Petaurus > Petaurus breviceps. The sequence continues at coordinate 15,163,764 of NW_027187360.1, read as the reverse complement.
ACAAAGAGAAACAAGGAGGTAAAATAACTAGAAAGCTGGCCTTAGAACCAGGAAGACCTAGGTTCAAGCTGAGACTAGGAAACACATGGCTTTGTCATACTGGGCAAATCACTTAACATCTCAGTGAGCTAAGAGACTCTAGAAGTTTCAGAGAAGGTGCTAATTTGTATTGGTAAAGGGGATTTCCTTTACTGGGAGTTCCCCATATCAATAAAATCACAGGTCTAGTACCTAACACAATGTATTATAGAACTACACATTAAAAAAAAACCCTCAAGTAATGTAACCAATGGAAGTTCTGGCATAGATTAAATAAAAGCTTTACTTACTGGTGGGAAGTCAAAGTCTATCTGGTTAGCTAAGTTTAAAATGTAGTCAATTCGAAACTGATTCTCTGGATTGGCTAGCTCAACTGGAGGTGCCAAATTTCCCATTGCTGTCACTATTGTCTGAAAACAGGTAAAACAAACATTTCAGTAAACAATCAATTAAATAGCATTCTTTAAATAAAAAAAAAGAAAAAATGTGTACTTACCTCTATAGCTTCTTTAATATTATTTTTAATATCTTGAATTTTCATTTTTTTCTCCCTATAATAAAAATAATTGCAATACTTTGTTTTAGTAGGTTTCTTTGTGGAACAGGAAAAGGTACCACAATTAGAATTATCTCATTTTGTCTTTATCAATAAATATCTGCATGTTTGGACAATATATTAAAATAAAATTATCTTGGCCTGTAGCACCAAACCATTCCATTTTCAGTAGTCTTCTTTAACAGTGTATGAACTAAAATGATCGTGTAAAAATTACTTGTCTTAAATGAGAAATTTATAGGATGATAATATCAAATATTATTTAAAGAGATTTTGTTTTCTTTGTGTGCAAAAACTAATACCTGATGGTTGTTTATAAATGTACAAATAAGTAGGAAGGAAAAGTAGAAACATTTTCATGATTGAAAACACTAAAGGGAAGGACAATTTTGAGGAAAAAAATCAAAGATTAATGAAGAAATCCAATATTAATAAAAATGAATTTAAAAGAGAAAAGAGAGCAAAAACAAGTGTGGAGGATAGATCTATTGTACAACAATGTGAACCCATATACTGATTTATATAGAAATGGTTACTACAAGTGAGATTTTGATATAACTTTACTAAGTTTTCCTAAGAACATGAAGAACCAGTACAAATTATTAAATAGACAAATGAGATAAAAATCAAGGCTACAACACCACACTTTGGACTTTTTTTCACTGTTTTTTATAAGCAAGGCTTTGCTTATTGGAAATCATACTTTGTATCATAACAACTCATATTAGCATTTCTGAATGAATACTGAGAACTAGGGTGAAGATTATTTTGGTATTTAAAAAATTCTACTGAATTCAGCTTCTCCAAACTAGAGAAAACTAGTCTGCTTAAGAGCCAACTGTTTTATAAATTAGAAGACACAAATAAGATGATATGGAAAATTATTCATATAACATCACAAACTAAGAAGGAATGTGGCACAAATTAAATTTTCATTTTAGCTTGCTTAAACCTTATATGTTTACATAATGTAGTTTTCAATTGCTCTAAGATGAGGAATTTGGACTTTAATTAATAAGTCTGACAGGTAACTTTCTTTCACTACTAAGAGACAATTCTGCATTTTATAAAAAAGTTTTCCTCCATTCACAGTCTTAATTGTTTTCAGAAAACAGATAGAGATTCACAAAAATACAGGTAAACCTTTAAGTGAAATAGAAAACAAAACACAAAATAAGAAAACAAAATACATAAAACTTAATTTAATATTAATAACAATGGTCTTTAAAGTGAAATTCTGTGACTATACAAAATAAAGAAATGTCATTCTTTCAATCTATATGTGAATCTCATTAAAATGTGTTCATTTTTCCACTTGAAACTTTTTTTCTGGGGCTATGAAAGTATTTCAAAGGTAAATGATAATATTTGAATAACCACTAAATATAACTGAATATATGATACCTTCTGCCTTAACAATATTGTTTCACATTATTCATACAAATGTAAGCAGATGATAAAACTGGAGGCTTGTTTTTTAAAATCCTATTCTGCCTAAGAACCAAAGAGATAATTATCCCTTTAAAAATAAGAAAATGGATTTTCTCTAGCCATTCTTAAATTTTTACTTTCACTCATGCCTTCTTTTAACAAATATTTATTGAGCACTTGCCATATGCATAATGCTGTAGGGAATTAATTCATTCAACAAATAGGCATCTCCCAGCTCCTTGTTCTTTCATTAGACTGTATGAAAGGTACTATCTTGGGGCTATAAAACAAAGATTAGCAAGATAAGGTTATTGCTCTTCATGAACAGAAGTTTTTAGCTATTAAGCTTAAGAAGCCTGACTGTATATAGAATTTTACAGTGTTAAAAAAATCCCAGAGTATACTTTACTCTACTTAAACACTAACAACATTCAAGAACAGTTATGTAAGTTCCCACTTATTTTAACTCAGTAAACATTATGGGCACTAAAAATTAATGTAAAGGGCCATACATGTTTGAAAACCATATGGCTTTATGAAAATATAGTTCATTCAATAGCCAATATAACTCTTGATGTTTTAACTTCCAAGTTCAAGAGAAAAAAAGAATTAAAACTTCAATAAGAACTAAGAGGGGTAAAAAGGAATGATCATATTTATTCATAGTTTCTCTTCTATGTTTGGTATTTTCATTCTACACAGGAAAGAAAAGAATTCAAGTAATCACCTGGACTCGGGTCTACCATCATCTTTCCCCACTTTCATTAATCTTTGACATTTTCTCTCTTATTCTGAATAACTGTGACACAATATTGTGGAGAAATAAAAGATTACAGAATGATCCTGCTTCAGACACTTACTTAGCTATGTGACCCTGTATAACTCACTTAACCTCTTGACCTTAATTTCCCCATCGGTAAAATGGGAATAATATTAGCACCTATTTCACAGGTCATTGGGGGGATCAAATAAGATAATATCCATTAAATACTTTACAGACCTTCAAGCAATATATTATTATTAAAGCCATCTAATTCAATTCCCCTTTTCAAAAGATGAGGAATCTGAGGTCCAGGAAATTTAAGTACACGTCATTGTCCTAACAGACAAAGTTAGAAACAACAATCCAGTTTTCCTGACACACAATTCAATGTTCTTTCCACTACACTAAAAATCAAATGTAATTTAGAATGTTTCTTTTCTTTTATCCTAAAAGTTACATAAGAGAAAGAATAAGGAATTAATGTGGAGAGTGTATTAGTGAAGGTACCAATACCAATGTGCTGGTAAGAAACAGAAGAAAATGGAACCACCAACAAAAATGTTGTTTACATTTAGGATGTCCTCTTTCCAAATACAAGTTTGCATCTCTGGTAACCCCATCTCACTGCCCTGAAGGTTTCTTCACCACAGTGTACCAAACTTGCCAAGTCTGCTTATTAACACTCAACAGTTTACAGTACCAAATGCCTTATATCATCATTGAAGGGCAGATGAAAGGAAGGCAGAAAAGAGAGAAAAGGGATAAAAACTCAAACTTAAAAACTTAAACATTCCACTTATCACAGGTCTAAAGTGGACAAATAGGAATTATGGATAAACAAGAATATATTTACATCAGTTTTGATTTATGAATTATATCTCCAAAATATATCTGTAAGTCAATGTGTTTTTTTCTTTTAAACTCTGAAGATGTATTCCCACAGAAACAGGTAGTAATTAGATTTTTTTAAGCTAGCAGCACACAAAAATCATGTTAAACACAAATATAGCATCTATGTTATATATGAAGTGAAAAACAGTAATAGTAATTACACAAGGGAGAAAAGTTAGTAATAAATAAGAGAAAAACAATTTTAGCTCTGCAATTGGAGAAGGCCAGCAAAAGCAATACAAGTAAAGAGGGTTTGGTTAGGGCATTTAATTAAGGAGAAGGAAGGGTCATATGAATCTACCCTGAGAGTTTATCTGAGGTGGATGAATTAAGCTGTAAGTAGACATAGAAAAAGAATTTAGCATGTTAGATGGACTTATAGGCAAGAGTAAGTCAAATAGTACCCCCATGATGATCACCAGGTGGTACCACTAGTCCAAAGCAGCTTGGCTGCTGTATTTCCAGAAGGAAAACAACTTTTCTTTCATTCATTCATTCATTCACTATTTAATATGTCCATTCATCCATCCACCCATCATCCATTCATTCATTCATCCATCCATCCATCCATTCCTCATCTATCTGTCTGTCTATCTGCCTATCTATGAGAAAGGGGATAGGGATGAAGAACTGCAAAGCACTTTTGGAATAAATGAGAGGGGGATAGGAATGAGAAACACTGTATAAGTTACCAAAACTTTAAAAACTATACTAATTTGTATATATCAGGCAACAAGGTGGCACAGTGAATAGAGTGTAAGTCCTGGAGTCAGGGAAAACTTATCCTCCTGAGTTCAGATCTGACCTCAGACATTTACTAACTGTGTGACCCTGAGCAAACCACTTAACGTGGCTTGCTTCAATTTCTTCATCTGTAAAATGAGCTGGAGAAGGAAATGGCAAACCACTTTAGTATCTTTGCCAAGAAAAACCCAAATGGGGACATGAAGACTTAGACAAAACTAAAAATGACACAACATGAAAAAATTTGTATCTCTCTTAAGACTAAAATCAAATAGTAAACTCATGCTATTCTACCAAATTGGTTCAACTATAATTGATAATTCTTTTACATATATATATATATATAATTTTTTAATTTTACATCATTAATTTCCACAAGATTTTGAGTTACAAATTTTCTCCCCATTTTCCCCTACTCACCACACCAAAACAGTGATCCCACTGAATATCCTCTCCCCCAATCTGTTCTCTCCCATATTTTTCCTCCCTCCCTACTCCAACTTTCGAGTAGGGCACAGTGGATCTCTATGCCCCAGTGCCTGTATATCTTATTTCCCAGTTACATGTAAAATAATAATAATAATTATATATATATATATATTTTAAACATTTGATTTTAAACCTTTGAATTCCAGATTCTTTCCCTACCTCACTTGTCACCCACCCTTACTGGGAAGATAAGCAATTCAATATAGGTTGTACATATGTAGCTATGCAAAACATTTCCATAGTGGATACATTGTGAAAGACTGACTATATTTCTCTCCATCCTATCCCACTCCCCACTTGTTCTATTCTCTACTTTGATCCTGTCCCTTTTCAAAAGTGGGTGCTTCCAGCTTCCCTCCCCCCTAGCCTGCCCTCTCTTCCATCATCCCCCCTCTCATCCTGTGCCCCCCTACTCTCCTGTAGGGTGAGATACCCTATTTAGCATGTATGTCATTCCCTCTCTAAGCCAAATTCATTGAAAATAATGTTGGCTCATTCCCTTTTGCCTTCCTGTTCTTCCCCTACACTGTAACAGTTTTCTTCTATATGAAATAATTTACCCCATTCTATCTCTTCCTATTCAACTGCTCCTGTGCCCTCTGTCTTTGTATACTTATACACATACTCACATATGTATTTATATGCCCATATATCCTCTTATATAGACATATATGTATATATATATATATATTTCTATTCCCTTCAACTATTCTCATACTGAGAAAAGTTTCATAAGTTAAAATGATCATTTTTCGATGTAGGAATATGAGTAGTTCAACTTTGGTAAGTTCCTCATGATTTCTTTTCCCTGTTTACCTTCTCATGCTTCTTTTGCTTCTTGTATCTGAATGTCAAATTTTTTATTCAACTCTGGTTTCTTTTTATCAAGAATGCTTGAAAGTCCTCTATACCATTGAATGACCATATTTCCCCCTGAAACATGATACTCAGTTTTGCTGGGTAGGTGATTCTTGGTTTTAATCCCAGCTCCTTTGACCTCTGGAATATATATTCCAAGCCCTTCAATTCCTCAGTGTAGAAGCTGTCAGATCCTGTGTTATCCTGATTGTGTTTCCACAGTATTCAAATTGTTTCTTCCTGACTGCTTGTAATATTTTCTCCTTGATCTGGGAACTGTAGAACCGCGCTATAATATTCCTAGGAGTTTTCTTTTGGGGATCTTTTTCAGGAGGTGATCAGTGGATTCTTTCAATCTCTATTTTGCCCTCTGGTTCTAAAACATCAGGGCAATTTTCCTTGAGAATTTCTTAAAGGATGATTTCTAGGTTTTTGTTTTGATCATGGCTTTCAGGTAGCCCAAGAATTTTTAAATTATCTCTCCTGGATCTATTTTCCAGGTCAGTGTTTTTTTCCAGTGAGATATTTCACATTGCCTTCTATTTTTTCATTTGTATGGATCTGCTTAAAAGTATCTCGATTTCTCATAAAGTCACTAGCTTCCATTTGCTCCAATCTAATTCTGAAGGAATGATTCTCTTCAGTGAGCTTTTGAGATTTTTTCCATCTGGCAAATTTGGCTTTTTAAGGCATTCTTCTCCTCATTGGCTTTTTGAGCCTCTTTTGCCATCTGAGTTAGTCTATTTTTTAAGGCGTTATTTTTTTCAGTCAAGTTGTTGACTCTCATTTTATAATTTTCTTGTATCATTCTCATTTCTCTTCCCAATTTTTCCTCTACTTCTCTTATTTGGTTTTCAAAATCCTTCTTAAACTCCTCTATGGTTTGTAAGCATAGCTTCTGGTGCAAGAGTTCTGACTTTGCTGTCTTCCTCCTGTTCCATGGCCCAACCTTTTTTTTTGTCCCCAAAAAAGGAATCCAAAGTTTGACCGCTGTGTTTGCCTTGCTTCCCTCACTTGCTCATATTGCCACTCAATTACTTGACTTTTGAGCTTTTTCCCACAGTAGAACTCTGCTACCAGAGAGGGGAGCTTTGTCCCAAATTACTGGGGTTTTCTCAGCTGTTGGAGCTGTTAGTTGGCTGCCCTCTCAGAATCCTCCACTCTGGCACCCTGGTCATGCACCCCAGGACCTCCACCCTAGACAGTGATCCAGATCCAAGCCGGTTAAAGCAAGAGCAATTACCCCTCAGACTGGACACTTGGTCCCCCTACAATCTGCAGCCTGCAAAAGGCCAGACCGCACTTCTGAACTCCCAGGTCCCAAAGTCCACACTGCACTGACCTCTCACTTTGTCCTTAGCATCTATGGGTTGATAATTCAGGAAACTGCCACAGCTGCTGGTGATCTGAAGTCCCTCCTGCCAGCAGCTGGTTGTGGCCCAATAATTCTTTTGTCTATATTGTAACATTAAGACTCTAACTTTAATTTCAATGAATTATAGTAAAACTAGCATAATTTTAGGGGACAAATTGATGCTACATGCTAACATCATATAGAACCCAATGTTATGACAAATTCCTTAGCAGTGTGAGAAACCTTTAATTAACAAACCGCTTAGTAATTATCACAATTTTTATAATAAAAATAAGCCTTGCCCCTAGTCCTAGTCTCATTGCCACTATGTTCTCACATAACATGATGTTGGGAATATATCAATACATTTTGTAGTCTTTCAAAAGAGAAAACTTTACAGTAATAACAAAGTATCCAATGGTCTGCTTGCTTGACATTCACTTCAGTTTTAAAAATAAGAAAAAGGTATCATAAATGTATTCTTAACATAAATACCTTCTTCCTCCTTTTTTAATAGCTTTTCATTTCCTCATACTTCATGTAGAATCTCAAAATTTTACAGTTTGAAGGAATTTCAGTGACCACCTAGAGCAACTCATATGTGGAAAAAAAATCACCACTGCAACACACTCAATAAAATGTTATTCAACATCAGCTTGAAAAACACTTCAATGAGGACAAACCTACTAATTACCAAATTTTAAGATTTTCTTTTCTTCAAATTTACCTTTGTATGACTTTTACTCAGAGCTGAATGCAAGACTCCATACGCGATTGAATCAGAATAGAATAAAGCAAGACTATCACCTTGTTATTCCCAGACGCTATGCTTTTCTTCAGGCAGCCCCAAAATACATCAGTTTTTTTTTTTTTGGCTGATATATCACCATTGACTTGTGTGAGGAAATACTGTGGCATATTGGATAGATTTCAAGAATTGGAGTGAGGAAGACTTGCGTTTGAATCCTTTCTCAGACACTTACTGTGTGACACTAGGAAATTCATTTAACCTCTCCACACCTTAGGTTTCCTGGTATATAAAATGAAATTAATTGTTATAGTAAACAAAATATGAGTGTTTATGTGGCTTAGTAGAATTTCTTTTAAAAAAAATCTAATAGAATGCAAGATCAAAGGGAGTTAATAATGTTACTTGATAGTCAACAAAACTAATGCAGTCTTAGGCTGTATCAATGTACAAGTGTCTATTATATGCCAAGCAATGTGCTAGAAGTCTAAGACATAATGGGGAAAAAAGAAATTGTTCTCTGTTTTCAAGGACCTTACATTCTAATAGTGGAGACAACATGAACATGTATAGATATATAAAAAGCACATTGTTTTATATGTGGGAAGGGAAATAAGGCACTAGTAGTTGAGAGACTTAAAAAAAGTCTCATGAATAAGATGACTTGAGTTGAGTGTAAAGCCAAGTACAAGCAGCTGTCCAGAGGACTGCTTCTGTGAACAGAAAAGATTCTGATTACATACTATAGTGAACACTCTATTTATTCAATAGTAAATTAAGGTAAAACATTTACAGTAAATCAAGGTACAGCATTCACAATGCTACAACTTACCACAGATAATCAAAATACATCATTTACAACAACTTATCACAGAAAATGGCCACAGTTTTTACCACAGTGGTCACACAGTTTTGAACAAAAGATAATCATTCAGTCAATCAATCACTTAGTAACTCAATCATTCAATCATCCTTAAGGCTTGCCTCCGTAAGGGTCACAAAATACAATTGTCAAAGTTCTCTACTCATGGGGCACACTAAGTTACAATATCAGTTACTATTCAGCACTCTCTTAAGGGATAATATAAAATACACAGGCCATCCACCCCTCAGTCACAAATAAGTTACAATCTTTTCAATCAGTACACAGTATCCAAGTAAAGTCTTCTTTCAGCTTGACTCAGGGTAGTCTCTCAGATTCCCTGGATCCCCTTCCAGCTCCTACCTGTATTCACCAAACCGTCACCTGGGTTCAAAGGCAGACAGCTCCCAGTTCCTTGTCCAGCTCTCTGTGCTATTCCTGTTTCATGTTGAAGCTCACAGTGTCCAGTCCACCTTAAATCTCAAACAGTCTCTGTTCATATGAAGTAAAGGCTTAACAAAGCCACAAACAAGTTCATTCAAAGTACCAGTATCCCAGTCATGCTTCCTCAGTCTTTGGCAGCTCCCAGGAGAAGCTGGTAGCTCTCCAGCAGAAGCTCCAGCTGGTTCCCAGAATCAAAATCACTTCACCCAGGTTCCCAAAATCAAAACCATTCTCTCCAGCCTGGGCCTTTCCTCTTCAGCCTCATCGGCAGCAGCTGCTTCTGCCTCCACAAAGCTTATCCCAAGAGTTGAGTCTCCCCCCTGGGGCTTTTCCTTATATACAGTATTGCTCCTCTCTTTTCAGCCCCTTCCTGTTATGTCAGCAAGAGGTGTTCATACCTTCTGTTTATTTAACAGAGGCTTAATTTGAACTAGGTGCTAAGTACCTCTTAGCTTTCCAATACAAAGGGATCTTTAAATTTCATTACTATTACATTGAGTCTTGAAAGAAACAAGGTATTCCAAGAGATTGCAAGTGAGTAAAGATAGCATTCTAGATATGAAGAACATCCAAGGCAAAGGCATGGAAGATGAGAGAGGTGGTGTCAAGTATGTAAAATAACAAGAAGGATAGTATAGCTGGACCTTAGGGTGTGGAATGGGAGGTAATTTGTAAGAAGGCTGGAAACGCAGGATGTGGCCAGGTTGGGAAGAACTTTAAATGTCAAATGAAGGAGAGTATATTTGATTCTGAAGGTAAGGAATTGTCACTGTAGCTTATTGACAAAGAGGTGACATAATCAATCCTGTGCTATAGGAAAACCACTTTTGCAGTTATGCAGCAGATGGACTGGAATGGGGAGATACTTGAGGTAGGGAGACCAGTTAGGAAGTTATTGCAATACTCTAGCTCAGAGGTGATGGGGGCTTGAAGATGGGTATGGGATGTTAGTGTAAAGGAGAAAAATGTTATGGAGGTATTAATAATCTGGCAACTGATAAGAGTATGTAGTGGGTCTAGGATAAGACTTGGATAGCAAATCTCTTTTCATCATATTTAGTCTGAGGTTCCTATGTGACACCAAGTTTGAAATATACACTGAAGAGGTATAAAGTGTCCAGAACTAGGGAATTGATAATTCTCCTGTCTTCTCCCTGGTCAGATCAGAACTATGTTCAGTTCTAGGAACCACAATTCAGGAAAGGCACTGATATACTGGACAGTAATCACAGAAGGATCACTAGTAAGGTGAAGGGCCTAGAGATCATGCCATGAAGTTCAGATAAGTAACTGAGAATGTTTTAGCTTGGAGAAGAGAGTTGTGAGGGATACAACAAATATTTGAAAGGCTGTCACATGAAAAGAAGATTAAACTTGTTTTGTTTTATTTTATATAATTAGGAGCAATGGGTGAAGGTTGAAGAGAGAAATATATTTTGCATTGATAAAGAGGAAAAATACTTCCTCACAATTAGAGCTATCCATAAGACTGTGCCAAGTGCTGGAGATACAAAGAAAGGTAAAATATCCCTGCTTTCAAGAAGCTCACATTTAATTAGGGACACAACATATGAAACCATGTGCAAACAAGCTATAAATAGGAAAAATAGGAAATAATCAATGGAGAGAAGGGAAAGGCTTCCTGTAGATGGCGAGATTTTAACTGTTAAGGGAAACCAAGAGGCAGAGATGAGGAGAGAGATCATGCAAGGCATGAGGGGCAGCCAGTGAAAATGCTTGGAGCAAAGAGATGAAATGTATTTTTTGAAGGAATATCAAGTAGTTTTATATTCCTCCTTGTCAATCATTGGAATCATTAGCTTAACTCCCTCCCTCTCCCTTTCCTTCATTTCCTCCTACACTTCCAGCTCTTCTAACATAACTCCCTGCTGACAGTGAGTTTTTCTTCAATAGTGGTCTTCAGGCAAAGTTTAGATACATTAAAAGAGCTCATCTTTACTCATGTACAGGTTGATTCTGTGAATCCATGTTGATTCACAAAGAAAACGATATATATGAAATATAGCTTCCGTAATCTGAAAAGAACAACCTATCTTATACAGCAAAGAACAATAAAATTAAAGTAAAAGACTCCCCAACACCAGAGGAATTTTATTTAGATATCAATAGTATATTCAGTTAAAAACAATTTTTTTTTACTATCCTTAATCTTGGTCTGACAAAACTCATGTGTAATAGAAATACTCCACTAAGTAGTTTATATTCTGAGTCAAAACAACCAGTAAATACTATAACACATACTTTGAATCTCAGGGTTTCCTTACTTACATATAATAGAAAAGGGAGGTTAGGAAACTTTTTCAGTAAAGTGAAGAAATAAATCTCTGAACTAAGGTTTCAGTGGCAACAGAAAGGAGTGGAGAGATATAAGAGATAGCAAGACTCACAAGGACTAATGATGGTCATATTGATGTGGGGAATAAGGGTGAGAAATGATCAAAGTTGACTCAGCTCTCAAGGCTAGGTTACATCATTTTGTTGAAACAGAAAGATAGTACCATTACTAGAAATAGAAATGTAAGAAAGAAGGCATTGTAAGGAGGTAAGTGATTCACTTTTAAATATATTGAATTTGAAGCAATGGAAGAACATCCAACTGAAAATGTTAAGCTCAGGGAATTCCTAAGTATTTGGGAATCCATCTCCAAAGAAATTCCCAAAAGATAAACTAAGGGAGGAAGCCTAAATTTGATTTCATTTAGGTGGCAGAAGGAGGAAGGAAAATAAGTAAGAGACAGAGTTATTAGTAGTAAGAGGGACGGAAGAATAAGTATAATGTGATTATGGAAATCAAAACAGTCAAAATTTTTTTTTATTCTTGACACCAAGTAAAATGAGCATTTTTAGATATGCTGTATAATAGAAAAAAGGATGGTCCCCCAAATTGAAAACCTCTATTACAACTTCCTTTGCTTTTTAAAATATATTATAAATTTTGTTCTACTTGACTATATTCTCCTCTGAACTTTCTTCTGTTCTTTTCTGTTCATTTTTTCAAAAAATGTTCCAGTTTCCCTCCTTCCCACTCTCCTTTCCTTCCTTCCTTCCTCTTTTTTGGGTACTATATCTATGCTTCCCACCTGCAACCTTAAAAAAGAACAAAATCCTTGTAATAAATATACATACTCAAAGCAAATTCCACATTGACCATATTAAAAATATATATTATTCTGCATCTAAGCCAAAATCTTTAAAGAAAAAAAGGTCAAATGTGGCAATAGTTATCAAGAGAAGGCAGTTTAAGAAAAGTTGACAGAAATTGGCAATTATTTCTCATTCTACTAGCTAACTCAAAACTGACCTTTCCCCTAATCATTTTTCATATATCAATCATATGATGTTCATGGAAAAATTACCACACTAATTCTGACTCTCCTCATACTGTTTCCTGGGTAGTTCAAATGGACAGATATTTGTAAAAGAAAAAAGATTCAACATATAGCATAGAACTTGAGTCAAAACTGGAAAGGATTCTAGATGTTATCTACTCCAACTTCTTCATTTTACAAAAGAGGAAACAGAGTCCAAAGAGGTTAAATGACTTGTCCAAAGTCACATATGAAGTAACAGAACTGTGATTCAAACTCAGGTCCTGTGATTCTAGTTTCAAAAATCTTTCCACTGCACCACAAAACATTTTTAATATATCTAAAGTAGGATGCACACCAACATATCCACAAAGAACTTAACCAAAAAACGTAAGCATAAAGAAAAAAAATTCCATCAGAACTTAATCAAATAAGCCTTATTATTTCCTTACATGCCTTTTGACTAGTCTCATCTAGTCTCATCCTAAAAATAAGCCCTTCAGGTCTATAAATGAATTTCATAATTAACTTTCCAGTGAATTATATACTGAAAGTGATAGGCATCAAGGCATAGTATATACAGTGCTACTATGAGACTCTAAGCAAGTCATGTAAACTCTAAGCTTTAAGTAACTTTCTAATAATACTATAAGTTGTACAGAAAGTGCTGCATTCAAAGAAGCAGTTTCCTCATCTGTGAATTCCCTATATCAATGATATCATAGAGGTTCCTACCTCTATTTTACACTAAAAGCAATACCCCATTAAACTCCCCAGCAGTATTAAACCAATGAAAAAAATACCATATCCAAAAAAGGTTTGGTTTTTTAAGATTAGTAACAGCCAAAAACCCTCAAATCTTTTGCTTTCAAAGTTCAATCTTTTTTTTAAGCTATGAACACTAGGAGAGTACAAAAGTAAAAGCCATATCAAACAGAAACAGATTACTATTAAATTCAACTTTAAACTATTTTGATTTTCTTTAGGTTAGGTTTTCTTTAGATTAGGCTCTATTTCATCAGGATTACAGAATGCTAAATGAATAAATGTCTTGAAAGCAGCACTTTCTTTGGCACCAAACAAAGGATAGACAAATCACAAGACAGGAAAAAAACTTTAACATATAATACCTCTGACCTGAAACCAAATCCTCCCCATCTTTTCTTTTTTCTTTTGCTTTTTGGAGGGGGTAAGGTAGGGCAATTGGGGTTAAGTGACTTGCCCAAGGTCACACAATTATTGTGTGTGTGTGTGTGTGTGTGTGTGTGAAGTGTCCAAGGCCAGATTTGAACTCAGGTCCTCCTGACTCCAGGGCTGGCACTCTATTCAGTGCACCACCTAGCCGCCCCATCCCTATCTTTTCTTTAGCTTCTCTCAGGACTCCAGGTCCCAGTTCTATTATTAAATCTGATATACTCAATGTATCTAATGATTGACAAGGGAGGGAGTAATCTATTGGCAAAACCAAAATCTTATAAAAGGAAAATTTCTAGGTAAAATGCTATTTTGATAATCTTTGGTTATGAGGACTATTTTATAATATCAATACTGACAGATGTATAATATTCTCAAATTTTAATTAGCATAAACCCTCCCAAATAAGCCTTTATAAGAAAATACAACTCAAGCATACTAAGAATATACTAAGAATTTTTATAGACTAAGGTTTTTTAAGTATTAAATTTGAAAATCAGTAAGAAGTCTTTATATACATACACTGGAGATTTATTATTTGAGAATAAGACTTTCTAAGAATTTATTATGATGGTCTAGGATCTAGGAATGAATAGTACTTAAAGATTCGCCTTATGTAACATAAATATACTTAAATTTAATGTGATAGATATGAAATAATTAAAATAGATTATTTTGTCCTCAGAGCATAAGCTAATTGGAGAAGTGCCAATTTAATAATACTAGGAAAACTGGAAAGCAAATGAACAGGAAATAAGATGTAACTAGCATGGATACCAGAGAACACAATAATTTGTGATCTAACAGATCTGCCTAATCCCACTTCTGACTGGGACTGAAGTTTTAACATGTTCCACTTCTGCCTTGGGCCATTTTGCCCCTCCTTAGGCAGTTTGGTGGTCCCCTGGGGCTCACCAAACTGGTGTTGGATTTAGTTTGGACATTCAACTGTCTTAAGCCCATTGTGGCTTAGAATTCCATAACTCAAGAGATCTACCAGCCTCAGTCTCTCCTAGTATCATGTCCAACGAAGGGAAGAATTCTTAACTAAAAGTATAAAAGAGAAATAGAATATTTCAACTACATAAAATTTAAAAGGTTTCCACATACAAAGTCAATGCAGCTAAATAGGGGAAACTGTCAATTGGGAGATTAATAATCTTTTCATATCATATGAAAACATGATGGCTTAAATCATCAATTCTATACAAATGAATCCAAAATCCTATCCTAACTTCCTCCCAGAGTTCTAGGATCACAGCACCTTACCTACTGGGTATGACCCTTTGGATATTTTAGGCACCTCGAACTCAGTATGTCCCAAACTGACATCTTCCCCTCCTTCCCTCACCTTCAACCTTTTTGTGGTGTGGTGAGATGACAAACCTAACAATATAGTATTAGGACACCTGTAAATTGATCTAAGCATTCTGAAAAACAATTTAGATTTACTCAAGAAAAGTCATTAACATATTCCTACCCAATGAACCTAAGGAGATAAAATACAAACATCTCAAAATATAACAAACTATGCACAGGAGCACTTTTTGTGGTAGTAAAAAACCTAGAAACAAAATGGATGCACATTGGGGAATGGCTGAACAAACTGTGGTATATAAATGTAGTGGAATACTATTGCACCATAAGTATTCAGAAAAACACAGGAGTTCTTTGAACTGATGCAAAGTGAAATAAATAGAATCAGAAAAATAATATACACAATGACTACAACAATACAAATGAAAAGAGTTCTAAAACAAAGCTGAAGACTATGTAACTGTAAAGAATAATTTTGGTTTAAAAGATAAGAAAATTCACCTCACTCCTTTCTGTGGAGAGGATAAGATGACTGAGCATGGAATGTTGAAAATGTTACCAGAAATAGTTGCTATTGGATTGCTTTAGCTTACTTTTTTTTTAACTTGGGGGGAGGGATAGGGAGAATTAAGGATGAAATTTATCCAGAAATGACTGATGTAAAAACAAAAGATAATTTGAATTCAAGAACTACTTTTTAAAAATGATGTTTGTTTCAGGAGCACTAATGCATTAGTTGAAGTTGATATTAATTTCCTCAGTTCCCTGTTAAACTTCTCAATGCATTTAGCCACTTCTCTCCTTCCCTTCAAAGAGGAAAAGATGGTTCTTTCTTGCCTAGTCTAACCCTTCCATCTGAACCCTTGATAGAATCCCATTACATTTTCTACTGAAGCTGTACCATGACCCTCTTATGCACCTTCAGTTTTCTCCCTTGATTTTGGTTCTTTTCTCTACAAGCAAACTTAGTTGCTCTCCCCTATCCTTTAAAAATACTTTCCTTGATCCTGCCACCCCATCATATTTTGGTCCTGTCACTTTCCCCATGACTATCAGATCTCTAATAGTAAGCTACATTTGCTGAATCTATTTTTTTTAACCATTCAATCATTCCTCAATCCCTTCTATTCTAGTTTTTGTAAATACTACTGAAACAACTTTTTCCAGGTTATGCTGTAATTGCTAAATTCAGTGGCTCTATTTTTGTTCTAATCTTCCATGACTATTACTTTATTTGACACTAGGGATCATTCTCCTTGATAGCATCATCCTCTTACATTCATGATACTACAGTCTCATATACCTCCTATATCTCTGACATTTCTTTTGGTAGTTATTCATCTTCCCTTCTATCCTTTAAATATTGGTTTAAATTATTTAAAACTACAAGAGAGCTTAAGATCACTTAAACCAAATTGCTCATTTTAGAAGGAGAAGCTAAGGTCCAGAAAAGTCAAAAGACCTAACTGACCCAAAATCCAATCCTCTTTTCACTATGCCACACTGCCTTTCATGGTGATTGCAAGGTTTTGTCCTTGACCCACTTTTCTTTCTGCACTCTTCTTGGTATCTACTTCCACGGTTTAAATAATCAATTCTATACAAATGAATCTAAAACCCTACCCTAACTTCTGCCCAGAGTTCCAGGATCACAGCACCTTACCTACTGGGTATATCCCCTTGGATATCTTAGGCACCTTGAACTCAGTATGTCCCAAACTGACATCTTCCCCTCCCCCCCACCTTCAACCTTTCTATTTCTGATGATATTCCCACTATATTCCCAGTCATGTTCCTTCTCTATTAGCCACCATCTACATCCAATCATTGGCCATGAGTTCATTCTCTCTACCATTACTCAAATGTATGCCCTTCTTTTCATTGCTGCTCCCCTTCTCTAACTGACCTCTTCACATCAAAGGCCAAATAACTACTATGTATAATTCTGATCTCCTCATTCTTCTACTGAAAAACTTTCACTGCCCCCCCCCCCCCCATTGCTTACCAAATAAAGTGCATATGCTAATGCAATTGTTACAATAACAAGGCTAATTGAGTTGTGGAAGAAGAAAAGCAACAGTTGTTGACAGAGTGGCACAGTGGCAAAAGAGTTAAGTTTGGATTTGGCTTCAAATCCTGACTACCACATAACTTTTGGCAAGTCACAATCTCTCTAGTAGAAGAGCACTGGACTAAATGATCCATAAAGTTTCTTCTTGCTCTAAATCCTGTTTTACAGGCAAACAATCGAAGGTTCAGAGAGGTTAAGTTACTTGGTCACAGTTACATAACTTATAAATGACTCCCCACAAAGTCACAGTTGAATAAAGTCAAACAGTCTTCTGACTGTAAAAAAAGTACAGTTTTAGACACTGTGATAAAGTGGAAAGAACACTGACTGTTTAGTCAGAAGAAACTTAGCTTCTTATCCCAACTCTGACACTAGATTTATGACCATGGACAAGTCATTTAGTTTTTCACAATTTCTTTATCTGTAAAAATGCAGATAATGATATTTTTGCCTTGGCAAGTGTTGCCCTCACGACCATGACTGTAGGGAGATCTTCAAGTAACTAATGTTCATTTTTCAAGTATGTTGAGAAAATTAGAGAAAATTCCCGTTCATGTACAGATTGGACTAGATGACCCCTGAGGACCTTTCTAACTTTAAAATTCTATGATTCTGTGATCATAGCACTCATAAAAGTATGAGCTTTTCTTCCTTTCAAATGCTACAGGTAGACAGCATATAAAAATGTAAAAAGTCTAGACCCCAAGACTGATGTGCTTAAACTGAACCTTCTACTGTGGTTAGAGAATTAACTGTGAGGGAAAGATGGGGAGTGAAGCATATGAAATTTCAAAATGTCATAGCAATGAATGGATTTCTGGGGAATCTGCTTATCTGGCTAATTTTCTTCTATATGTTTGTGTTTGTATTTCTCTGTCCTTTGTGTGTTTCTAGAGTAAGTCTTATGCAGTGGGTTGAGTAGCATACTATTTGAATCTTAGGCACAGAGCACATAAAGGGGGAAGGGAATGTCAACCATATTCAAGATCAATAACTGGGTTTTCAATTCAATTTAATGAGCATTTATTGGGGCAGCTAGGTGGCATGGTGGATAGAGTGCCAGCCCTGGAGTCAGGAAGACCTGAGATCAAATTCAGCCTCAGACACTTGCTAGTTGTGTGACTCTGGGCAAGTTACTTAACCCTGTTTGCCTCAGTTTTCTCGTCTGTAAAATGAAGTGGAAAAGGAAATGGCAAACCACTCTGGTATCTTTGCCAAGAAAACCCAAATGAGGTCATAAAGAGTCAAACACAAGTGAAACAACTCAATGACAAAATCTCTGACACTAGTTAAAAGGCAGAAGTATACATTCTATTGGGAGGAAAAACTACATCTATTATCAACATAATTATCAACAATAAGCTCTTTCCTATTCTCTTAGGCAGGCCTCTGTTACTAGTGTGAACAACTCCATTAGTACTTGGAATAGACTCCTTGCCATTTCTATCTACTTATGACTCTTCCTTCCTTTCATATTCAGCTCAGCTACTACCTTTTCCATGAAACTTTCCCTCCCCTTTGCCACACAGGGAAAGTGATTTCTCCCTTCTCAAACTTCTCATAGCATTTTGCTATGACCTCTTATCTGCAATTATTACACTCTCCTTTGTATCTGAGTTATTCATCTTTTCTTCCCTAGCAGATATTTTCTTGATACCATACACCCATGGACATATACTTGATAAAATGTTTGTTGAATGAATCATGGAATGAATTGAATGAATGAAAACAGAGAACTGACTATAGTGAATCCTGAAAATATATCTGGAATAACTCATAAGATCATATTTTAGAGAGATAAAATACTTAATCCCCAGGATCTAGCATATGGAAGATGATTAATAAATGCTTATTGATTGATTGAATCAGAGAAAAGAATACCTGTCCATTTGTCAAAGCTTATCACATAGAAATTTTTACACAGATTTCAAGACTGACAAATTAGCAATGAATGGTCAGTAATGCTATTCATTAAAAATACATTTTGGCCATGAAATGCAATAAAATGTCTTTTTTTTCATTCTTAGTCTTCATAACACTTCACCAGAACCTTATAAAAAAAGTAATATGCTGCTTAGGGACTAGACCTGAGATTTCACTGGTATAAGGAATTCTGAGGTAAAGAAACTACCTTTATCAATGCAGATTAACATCTTCTCTACAATTTATAATATTAGAGTTGCCTAGCGCACTGAGAGATCAAGTATTTCCAGGGTCACAGAGCCAGCATGTATCAGTACCAGAAATATGCAAAAGTTCTTAAGAGTTTTCAACTTCATATTTTAATTTGATTCACTGCTGGTAAAAATCTAGAATAGATTATTAGAGGGATAGTTTGTGAGCAGTTATAAAAAATTAAATTCACAAAATCTCGAGTAGTATTAACTGATACAGTGTGAAGTGAGCAGAACTTGTAGACCAATTTGTGCAAGGATTACAATACTCTAAGGAAAAACAACTTTGAAGAATTTAAAAACTGTTCAATGCAATGATGAGCTATATTTCCAGAGAACCTATGAATCTAAACAAGCTACCTATTTCCTGACAGGTGATAGACACAAGGTACAGAGACATAAATTTCTGGACATAACACTGCATGAATTTGGATTTTTTTTTGACCATGCTAATTTGTTACAAGAGTTTTTCTTTTCTCTCTTCTTGGTTTTTAATTGGGGGAGGGGTAAGAGTTGGAAGGGAGAAGAGTGGGCAATGTGGATGCCAAAAAAAAGTCCATTGAAATATTTTAAAATTTGCACAGAAGTTCAGAAGGAACATAAACACTTGATAATTCTGAAAGTAATGTATAGAATTTATTAGATAGTTTTAAAAATAAAAGCAAGTAGCATATAAAATTGAGATTTAGAGTTTCACATAAAATTTTTTTATTGTATGGAAATGTTCTTTTCTGATGTTTAAGTTCAGAATAATTTTTCTTTTCAAAAAACTTTAGAATCAGGAATTTCATTTGCTTCCAACTCTTAATTAAGAGTCTCTAAAATCAACAAGCTTATAGAATAAAATTAGCAAGTTTCACAGATAGCAAAGCAAGAAGGTATAACAAAACAAATTAATATTGCAAGAAGCCAAGATAAAAATCACTTTGCTTCTTCCCTAAACATATCTTGTGCTTTCTCACCACTATTCCTTTGCAGTGCTTCCCCACCTCCAAAAAACCCCTTTGGTAACATTCCATTCCCATCCTTCAAGGCCCAGCTCAATACCATCCACTTCATAAAACCTTGCCCAACCTTCTTGCATGAAGCTATATTTCAGGTTCCCTAGTGATTTATACTCTACCCATACACTTATATTCTAATATTCATTGTGTATATCTAGGGGGATGCCTTATCACACTTGCTAAATTGCAAGCCAATTGTGGGATCATCTGCATCTCCTTCAGAAACTAGCATAATACATGGTTCATAGCAAGTATTTAGTAAATATTATTCTGTCCCCTAAAAATGTTACCATATATCAGAGAATGAAAAGGAGAAATTTAAAGTTATTCCTGATCTAAATAGAGTATTGGGAAATTTAAGAGCTTTGTATTTCTTCTGGGAGACTAAGTGGCACCATGGATAGAGAGCTGGCCTTGGATTCAGTGCTGGATAGAGTAGGGCCTTGGATTCAGAACTCAGTCCTGAGTTCAGATCTCACCTCAGACTTTTACCTGCTATGTAACCCTAGGCAAATCACTTAATTCTCTTTGCCTCAGTTTCTTCATCTGTAAAATGAGCTGGAGAAGGAAATGGCAAACCACTCCAGTATCTTTGCTAAGAAAACCCCAAATTGGATCATGTATAGTTGGACACAACTGAAATAAAACAATAAAATGTTTCTTTTACAAGCAAACAACTATTAGTAGGAAAACGAAGTGTGGGGTAATAAAAAGAGTGCTTTACTTGGAGTCAGGAGAATCTATGTCCAAACCTCAGCTCTGACCCATATTACTAAGTATCCATACGTCTGTAACATTATCTTAACAAAAAGAACTGATACCATGTAGTGCTTCAAAATTTGCAAAAACGCTTTAGATACATTCTCTCATTTGACCATCACAACAACTTTAAAGTTGTGCAAGTATTATTTTAATTTATAGATAAAGATCCTGATGCTCATAAAGGCAAAATGACTTGTTCATGGTCACTCAGAGAGAAAGACAAAGTTTTTCTGGTTCCATGTCCAGCACTCCATCCATTATGTTACAGCCTTGGTTTCCTCTTCTGTAAATTAGGGCCAATAATGCCTTCACTATCTACCTTACAACATGATTGTGAGCAGAAATCTTAAGACTCCACAGATGAGCTATTTTTATAAAGAAATGCAATCTTACACCTTTAAAAGCTTTATCTCTTTCATAGTAATTCTTCAAGAAAAGAAAGTTGATCAAATTAAGGACTGTTGTAACAAAAGTGTGGTCTAATCACAGGCATAACATTTGGGCACTTTAAGAAGTATGTCAGGATTTGAGCCATGAAATCTTATAAAATTTCTTTATCTCTTGTTATTTCTTTAAGAGAGAATATTTATAATTAAAAAAAAATTTTTTTAAGCAATCAGGTTTAAGCAACTTGCTCAAGGTTAAACGGCCAGTTATTTCTGGGTGTAGTGCTGCGTGTCTGAGCCCAGGATTCAATCTCCAGGTCATCCCAACACTGGAGCTGGTACTCTTACTCGCTGAGCCACCTGGCCACCCCTAAGCAATTGGGGTTAAGTAACTTGCTCAAGGTTACACGGCCAGGTGTTTCTGGGTGGGTGCTAAGTGTCTGAGCCCAGGATTCAATCTCCAGGTCATCCTGACATTGGAGCCGGTGCTCTTACTAACTGTGCTACCTGGCCTCCCCGGGAATATTTATAAATTAATGCATATACCTTATTATAAAAGCTATGTGAACAACTTTCATTGTAATAAACATTAAACAGAAAAAGAAACTATCACATTTAATATGACCACATAAAATAGCACCCACTACTTTATTATCTTTTTGTTAGAATAAAATTTTTATTTGTGGCAGGATAAAGTTAATATTATTTATTTAATTGAAAACTCTTCTATGAATAAATATTAATTTAAATAATATAATAATTAATTTTAATAAATATCTAAACTACATATTTACTCCACATTTTTCTCCTTTTAGTTTATGCCTCTTTTTTAAATAAGAAATGTGATCCCCCCTTCCTTGTTGTTTATGGAGAAAGTACATGTGGATACAACCAGATAATACTAAGAATAGAAGGTAGGATTAGTGCAGACGAATGACCAAAAATAAATGTGAAAATTATGGGTTATTTCTACTATTACTAGCACCCCAATTACATGCAAATATAATAAAGAACAACCTAAATGCATATAGAAATATCTCTAAGAAAAAGGAAATTTTGGCAAAGAAACTGCACAGTTACTATATTCAAAATATTCCAACAAATCATTGAGAAAGAAAATTTTTGCCCATTTAAAAATCTATCTCCTGACTATACAAATATATTTGAGTTGGGAAATATTAACAAAAATTCCAAAGTAAACAATGTTATCTAGAATTTTACCAAAAGGAATATTAGCCAGAATTTCTATACTTTAAGTCTCATTGATTAAATCTCCACAACATCCCTCAGATATCTATTCTCTCTCCACTCACATAGGCTTAACTACTTCAAGTCCCTCATCCCGTCTTGTTTGGATTATATCAGATTTCAAATTGGACTCCTAGCTTTCAATTTCAACCACTTCCAATCCATGCTCCACAGATCTATCATACAGTAAGAGCAGAAATCTGATCACTCCATTTACCTTATTCTGCCACTTCCAGATTACCCAAGGTGTTAGTTCTTTTCCTCCTTTCCAATAACCATGTACCTACTTACCTACCTAAAAAATTATGTTCCTCCATTAGAATGTAAGCTTGTTGAAGGGTAGTATTGTTTTTGCTTTTTTTTTTTGGAGGGGGGAAGGTAGGACAACTGGGGTTAAGTGACTTGCCCAAAGTCACACGGCTAGTTTTTGTGTTAAGTGTCTGAGGCTGGATTTGAACTCAGGTCCTCCTGATTCCAGGGCCGGTGCTCTACCCACTGTGCCACCTAGCCACCCCAAATTTTTTTTGGAGGGGGGAAGGTAGGACAACTGGGGTTAAGTGACTTGCCCAATGTCACACGGCTAGTTTTGTGTGAGTGTATGTATTAAGTTGAAGGGTAGTATTACAAGCACTTTGCACCATGCCTTATAATAGAAGGCACTTAATAAATGCTTTCTGAATTGCTGGACTACATCAGTACAAAAATAATTGAAGCTCAAAACAATGATCCTGAAGGTCTATACAGTCATGAAATACCTTCTGAGACAAGAAGTATTTATATTCAGTTTATATTTTAATTTTGTCACTTCAATTTAGTGTCAGCAGTAAAATTATGAGTTTGGACTAGATCAATGGAAAGGTACTGATGATGAAAGGTGTATCCCTGCATGCTGCATACTGACTTGGAAAACCATTAATTATCTATGTTGTGCTATACTTATATTTTGTCAAATATTTCTTAATTATATTTTAATATGAGTCTGGTCAACTATGAGTTTAACACCTCTGGCCTTTTTTTGGGGGGGCAGGCAATTGGGGTTGAAATGATTGATTTGATCAGGGTCACACCATTAGTAAGTGTCTGAGACCAGATTTGAACTTAGGTACCCCTGACTCCAGAGCCTGTGCTTTATCCACTGTGCCACTTAGCTGCCCCCACACCTCTTAACTCTAAGGGAGTTTTTTTTTATCAGCTACAAAATTCTCTTCAATTAATACAAATGTTATAATGTGATAACTTTATATGCAGTAAAATCTACATTAATTTCATACTTCAGTCAAGAAGAGAGAGTTCAATGTAAAAATTATGTTGTATGCCAGCATATCAAATCTTCAAGTCTATAAGTGGTATGAATTTTTTTTTCTAGAAACTACATTTTTTTTCCAATTCAGTTTACTATTTTTAGTCTAAGTAGTATTAGAACATTTGGAAAAGTTCCAGTTTAAGTATGGATATTTTGAGCACATATTCTTCATTTATCTTCACATGTGAATAGGTGTGGGAGTTTATGAAGTGTAGAGCAGCTAAAGTAAAAATCCAAAATCTAATTCAAGAGTGTAGTACCAAAAATATAAAACTCTTCTTCTGAAGCAATTACCATGTGAATGTAGGTAATCTAGTAGGTTAACAGGCTGTCAGATTTTTTCCCATCACTTTTACTGTAGTTTGAACAATATAAATATTAAGATGTGAAACCAAGAGGAAAATTCCTTCTTTCTATTTGAGTTATTTTATAAAACCTCAAAGGATAAATGGCTCTGATTTTTATTTGCACATTGATAAATCAATAATTACAGGGTGTCAGTGATTTATAACTTTCTATTAACCCAAATGTTTCCCCATGAGAATGTAAGCTCCTTTAGGGTCAGGGTTGTTTCACTTTTGTCTGCATTTCCAACACTCAATAGGTACTTTAGAAAGATTTGATTCATTTGTTAAAATACAATTAATTAAAATATTTTTCTATCAAAAAAGTTACCTTTCACTATACCCTGAATTTGATGTTTAAAAAAGTTATGGTTTCAAATATTTTTATAGCAGCATTAAACTTATCTCTTTCTCTCTTACACATACACACACACACACACACACACATATGAAAACAGCCTAAATGCCTAACAATAAAAGTATGGTTAAGCAAATCTGGTACATTAATGTGATAGGATATTATATTGCAATTAAAACCAAAAAACACTGGGAAAAGAAAAAAAATCTAGAAAGAACTTTATGAAATAATGGGAAGAAAAAAACAGAACTGGAAGAATGTAATATATGCTAACTAGGGCAATATAAGAAGAAAAGAGAATGCAAATAAACAAAGAATAGTATTGAAGACTTAGAAGTATTTACTTAAAAAACTATGTGTCAATATTAAGTTAAATAACTATGCAAATTTAGTTTGATAAGTTTGTCTTATGTTAAGTTTCTAATAAAACATTTAAAATTATATTTTCCTTACAAATAAATTCTAGTCTTATAATATATTCATAACAATTATATAATTTGTTTTCAGATTATGTTGCATGTCCATTAAAATGTTTTATAGAGTAAAACAGTTTATTCCAGAGCTGTTAATATCAGAGATCAAATAAATGTCCCTTGAAATACACAATAAAATGAAACCTGGGGACATGTGAGAATCTCTGCCTCTACCATCCTACAGTAATCTCAAAGTATCTCTACCTCTGTCATAATTAGGGGTCCACTAGCCTCCTGACTACAGTTAATATCTGTGATCCTAGTGCTACCCTTACTCAAAAGGCAAAATAAAAATAACTTTTTTCCTAGCACTAGGAATTCACCTTACTTTTCCAGCTTGCTAGTGGAATAGATTCTGTAGACCTGTTCCTACCTAGACTCTACTTGACTCTTGTCCCTGCTTTAGCTGATTCCTCTTTATATCCTTTGTATGCTTAAATCTCTCCAGATAGGTTCCAATCCTCCTTAGCAGAATGTCTTCTTCTGTAATTATTTGTTATAAAATGCTAAAAAGCTCAATATTACAAATATTATACTTAAAAGATATCCTGAGCAGAGCCAAGATGCTGGAGTAAATGCAGGGACTAGCTTAAGCTGTCCTCCCAATTCCTCCAAATACCTGTAAAAATGACTCTAAACAAATTATAGAGCAGCAGAAACCACAAAAAGACAGTGAAACAACTTTCTAGCCCAAGACACCCTGGATGGTTGAAGGGAAAGGTCTGTTGTGCCAGGCTGGGAGAGGAACACAGTCCAGCCTGGGTCACTCTGGCATAGACTGGGCCATAGCAAACCCAGAGCAGGCCTCAGGGGACTGAATCACTAGCAGCTGAGGTGGTTTCCAGACTTTTTGACCCACAAATACCAAAGACAACTTAGAATTTCAGTGGGAAAGGTCTGTCAGACCTGGGTGAGAGAGGAGCCGCTGGCGCTAGTACAGATGCTTCCAAGAGCTCTCAGTCCACAGATGGTAAAGGGATAGAACAACTGATCAGAAGGAGATTACAGGAGTCTCTTTGCTGGTACTGGGGCAGAATTCTATTGCTTTGCTCATATGTGAATCTGGGTGGTAGTCCTGGGGTGAGAAGGAGTACCGGCATAGCAGAGTTTGTGGCAGTAGTGGACAGGGAACACTCCTCAAAGTTCCAGGGCAGAAAAGAATGCTTGTGGTCACTCACAGACCAGAGCACAGGCCAGGAGAGGAGTAAACACCTCTCTGTAGATCATACTACCTAGGAAGAACTGAAAATTTACAGGTCCCTAGAAGTATCTCTGAAAATAGCTGTATGAAGCCCCTGAAGCTTTGGACAGTATAGCCTCTATACTGGAAGCAGAGCCAAGTGAATGGCTGGGAAAATGAGTAAATAGTGGGGAAAATAATCAGACTACAAATTCTTACTTTGGTGACAAGAAAGATCAAAGCATACACTCAGAAAAATACAACAAAGTCAAAATTCCTACATTCAAAGCCTCCAAGGAAAATTTGAATTGGTTATAGGTCATGAAAAGCTCAAAAAGGATTTTGAAAATCAAGTAAGAGAAGTAAAGGAAAAATTTGGAAAAGAAATGAGTGATACAAGAACATCATGAAAAAACAAGTCAACAGCTTGGTAAAGGAGACTCAAAAAAATACTGCTAGGTGGTACAGTGAATAGAACACTGGCCCTGGAATCAGGAGGACCTGAGTTCAAATCCAGCCTCAGACACTTAACACACTTACTAGCCATGTGACCTTGGGCAAGTCACTTAACCCTAATTGCCCTGCCTTCCCCCCTCCAAAAAAAAAAAAAAAGACTAGACCAAATGACAAAAGAGGTCCAAAAGGTCAATGAGAAAATAATGTCTTAAAAAGCAGATTCAACCAAATGGAAAAGGAAGTCCCAAAGAAAACAATTCCTTAAAAATTAGAATGGAGCAAATGGAAGCAAAGGACTCTATGAGAAATCAAGAAATTATAAGACAAAATCGGAAGAATTAAAAAATAGAAGACAATGTGAAACATCTCATTGGAAAAGCAACTGACCTAGAAAATAGATCCAGAAGAGATCATTTTAAAATTACTGGACTACCTAAAATCCATGGTCAAAAAAAAAGAGCCTAGACATCATTTTTCAAGAAATTATCAAGGAAAACTGCCCTGATATTCTAGAACCAGATAGTAAAGTAGAAATGGAAAGAAATCTACTGATCACCTCCTGAAAGAGATCCCAAAAGGAAAACTCTCAGGAACATTACAGCTAAATTCCAGAGTTCCCAGGGCAAGGAGCAATTGCAAGAAGCCAGAAAGAAAACAATTCAAGTATTATGGATAACACAAGATTTAGCAACTTCTATGTTAAGGTATCTCAGAGGACTTGGAATATGATATTCTGAAGGTCAAAGGAGCTAGGATTAAAACCAAGAATCATTTAACCCAGCAAAACTGAGCATAATCAATGAGGGGGAAATTTGACATTCAATGACAGAGGAATTTAACGCATTTTTCAGAAGCTAGAGCTAAATAGAAAAATTTGACTTTCAAATACAAGGCTCAAGAAAAGCACGAAAAGGTAAACATGAAAGAGAAATCATAAGGGACTTAATTAAAGTTGAACTGTTTACATTCCTACATGGAAAGATGATATTTGTAACTCATGAGACCTTTCTCATCATTAGCTGAAGGGAATATATATATATATATATATATGTATATAGACAGAGGGCACAGGGTGAGTTGAATATGAAGAGATGATATTTAAATGATATCTAAAAAATAAAATAAGGGGTGAGAGAGGAATGCATTGGGAAGAGAAAGTGAGAGGTAGAATGGGGTAAATTATCTCACAAGGCAAGAAAAAGCTTTTATAGCAGAGGGGAAGACAGGGGGGTTGAGAGGGAATGAGTGAACCTTACTCTCATCAGATTTGCTTTAAGGAGGGAATAACATACACACCCAATTGGTATGGATATCTATTTTACCCTACAGGAAGGTAGAGAGGAAGGGGATAAGAGGGGGACAGATTGGGGGAGGGGGTAATCAGAAGCAAACACTTTTGAAGAGGGACAGGGTCAAAGGAGAGAGTAGAATAAATGGGTGGGATAGGATGGAGGGAAATAGTCTTTCACAACATGACTATTATGGAGGTGTTCTGCATGACTACACGTGTACAGCCTATATTGAATTGTTTGTCCTCTCTATGAGGGTAGGTGGGGAGGTAGGACGAAGGAGAATTTGGAATTCAAAGTTTTAAAAAACAAATGTTAAAAATTGTTTTTACATTCAGCTGGGCAATAAGATACACAGGCAATGGGGTATAGAAATCTAGCTTACCCTACAGGAAAATAGAAGGGGAAAGGAATAAGAGAAAGGGGGGCAATAATAGAAGGGAGGGCAGATTGGAGGAAAGGATAATCAGAATGCACACTGTCATGTGGTGAGGGAGGGGAGGAATGGGGAGAAAATTTGGAACTCAAAATCTTGTGGAAGTGAATGTTGCAAACAAAAATAAATTAATTTTGGGGGGGAAAAGAGATCCCATGTAATCTCTAATCACACATTTTCCTAAATATATTTTTATAGTATAATTAAAACATATTGAATAGTCAAATGCAATATGCAAGTTATCAACAAAATTTATCTATGCACTGATTTATTCCTATACTTGACAAAGTGAACTTTTTTTGCTTAAAGAAATAATTAGTTGTTAACTAAAAGATTGACAAAATTAAATGCAGCAGAACATAAGTGAGTGGATTTCAATGAAGCCTAATTCAGAAAAGATAAAAATATGTGAAAATTTAATCCACATATTTTTGAAGTACTATCTCTACTCCAGCTTTTCACCATGTTGAGCTATTTTATATTTAATTCAAATCAAAATTTTACTTTAGATGTTTAATTTTCAATTTTAAACTATTTGATAATTAAGAACTTTAAATGAAAATGTTTATAAAATTATTAATTGAAGAAATTATTTTTAAACTTCTACTGTAGTTAAGGATCTCCAACCTCTAACTACTACTATTTCCCTGATTTTCATGCTCTCCTAACCACCCCCAGAAGATTTATGAACAGTTACTGCTCCAAGAGAATATTCTAGAGCAACAATTCTCAAATTGTTTGCAGAAAACATAGTCTTTTTTACTGGAAGGAATTATGACACACTGAACATTTTAGTTGGCAACACTATGGGAGAAGAGAGTCACTGGTACAGTTTTCTTCAATAAGAGGAGCTATTGTTCAGTTCTTTGCATGTTCAAGGTCTGATATATTTTGAAGTTAATCTTTATAAATAATAGACAGATTTTGTTTATTTTTCAAATACAATAATTACCATACTATATGCTAGGTAAGTAAGCTTCATATTTAACACACACACACAAATATATAAGAGTACAACATAAAATTTCATAGCAGAATTAGCAAAACTACTACTCAAAGGCCATAAAAGGTAAAAGTCTCAGGAAATAATGGTGCTATGGTCCTAATAATTATAGCTGAATCCATAAGAAAAGACAGTATTATGAATAAAGTTTTTAAAAATTCATTAAATATTAAAGATTTTAAATATTTAATCAATCAATAAGCATTTAATAAACATCTACTTAGTACTAGGCACTGGTACTAAGCACAGGGAATACAAAAAAGAGGCAAAAGATAGTCTCTGCCCTTAAGGAATTTACAATCTAATAGGAGAAACAATATGCAAACAAATACAAAGTAAACTA
The DNA here is from genome assembly GCF_028583685.1 of Petaurus breviceps papuanus. NCBI lineage: Eukaryota > Metazoa > Chordata > Mammalia > Diprotodontia > Petauridae > Petaurus > Petaurus breviceps. The sequence continues at coordinate 15,133,915 of NW_027187360.1, read as the reverse complement.
TACAGGATAAATAGGAAATACTTAACAGAGGAAAAGCAGTGCAATAAGTTAGGAAAGGCTTTCTGAAGAAGATTGGATTTTAGTTGGGACTTCAAGGAAGCCAGGAAGGTTCAGTAGTAGGAATGGAGGAGAAAGTGTGTTCCAGGCATAAGAAACAGCTAGAGAGAATGCCTAGAGGTGAGAAATGGAAAAGTAGGAGGGGGTTAGATTATGAAGGGATTTGAATGCCAAACTAAGCATTTTGTACTTGCTCCTAGAGGCAGTAGGAAGCCACTGGAGTTTATTGAGTAGGGTGAGTGTGAGTGTATGTGTGTATGTGAGTGTGTATGTTGTGATACCAGACCTGTGTTTTAGGAAAATCACTCTACTGGATGAATGGAGAATGGATTGGAGTGGTGAAAGACTTGAGACAGGCAGACCCACCAGAAGGCTATGGCAATAATCAAATCATGAGGGTCTGCACTAGAGTGCAGCAGTTTCAGAGAGGAGGGGCCATATTTGAGAGATGCTGCAGAGGTAAACTCAGTAGGTCTTGGCAATGGGGGATGAGAGATATTAAAGAATCCAAGATGATTCTAGGTTGTGAGCCAGAGGGATTGAGAGGATAGTGTTGCTTTCTACAGTAATAGGGAAGGTAGGATGGGGTCAGGTTTAGGGTGAAAGATAATGAGTTTTTGACACATTTGAGTTCAAGATGTTTACTGGACATCTAGTTCAAGATACTTGAAAGGCAGTTAGAAAAATGAGACTGGAAATCAGCAGAGAGTTTGGGGCAGGAAAGGTAGATTAGAGAATCATCAGCAGAGATGATAATTGAATCCATGGAAGTTGATGACATTACCATGTGAAGTAGTATAGAGAAAAGGAACAAAGACAGGGTCTGGAGGAACACTTGTGATTAGAGGGCTTCATCTGGATGGGGATCTAACAGAGGAGACAAAAAACAGTGATCAAATAGGCATAAGGAGAACCAGGAGACCCAAAAACCTAGAGAGAAGAGAGTACCAAGAAGGAGAGTGATAACAGAATCAAAGGCTGCAGAGACATCAAGAACTAGGACTGAGAAAAGGCCACAGCATTTGGCAACTAAGAAATCATTAGTAACTTTGGAGAGAGCAGTTTCAGTGGAATGAAAAGATCAAAACCCAGATTGTAAACCATTAAGAAGAAAAAGAGAAGAAAGAAAGAGAGGCAACTATTGTATTGTATTGTATTGTATTGTATCCTTTTCATAGATTTCATAGATTTCTTCTGCTCAGAGCAGAAGAGATATAGGACTATAGTTACCGAGGTGAAAGGAAAGGGTTTTTTTTTTTAGAATGGGAAAACATGGATATGTTTGTAGGCTATAGGAAATGAGTCAGTAGAGGAGAACTTAAAAAGAAGTGAAAGAGTAGGGATGACAGAGGGAACAATCTGTTGAAGAAGACAGTACAGAATGGGATTACCTGAGCAGGTAGAAAGATCCTATTAAGTACCTGAGGCAAATAAACAAGCAAAACTCACAAGCTTATAGCTCAAGGTTCTGCTGTAGGGATCTTCCATGGCAATGACTCAGTCTCAACCCTCTCTTGAACACACTAAAGATTATAGATCCTAACTCTGCCCAGGAACAACAGGGAAAGGGAAAGTAACTGGGAGAAGGTGTAGTAGTTGAATGTACTTACAGCTATTTAGGCCACTTGGGGGGGGAAGGTGTGAGAAATGTAGACACCAGACTTGAAACCCAGCTGTAGTCAGGCCTCTTCATGGGAAATGTATTCAACATGAGGACCTGGCCTAGCTCAGCTCCATATCCTGAACACTAAGAGGCTGAGGATCTTCACTAATCTAGCTTCCAGGGTCAATAGTGAACAAGGAAGGGGCTAAATTATGAGGAAGGAATCATGAAAGCTGAGATTGGAAATAAGAGAAAGGTTGAAAAACCAAAAATTCAAAAGTGAAAACCTGAGGAAAATCCTAGCTCCCAAGCAGATAAATCAACAAAAATATTAATAAAAACAGGAAAAAAAGAATAAATGAAACCTCAAAAAAAAGCCTAGAACATGTGAAACAAATACTGTAACACAAACTAAAATAAACTAGTATTATTTTGCAAAGACCTTAGAAATCATAGCACAATAGCAAGAAACTTCAGAATGGTTCAAAATGGAAATAAACCTTTTAAAAGAAGAAATTGGGAATGAATTTAGGTCAGAAATCTGAGCCTTCAATACAGTTTAAAACAAAAATAACAGAGTAGAAAAAAACTGAATATGATAGGGAATCTCTCCAAAGGAATAGAAGTCCTAAGAAAGAGAATAACAAAAGGATTTGGAACACAGAAATAACTGATGTGGAAGAAAATTGGGCAGAAGAGAAGCATAAAGTAACAATGTTAAAAGAACACATCAATTTTAAGCTATCCAAAGTGATTGACCTTGAAGACCAGATGTTCAAGGATAATTTAGTGACCAAATGTCTCTCAAAAAGGCACAACAAATGACAAACATGAATGTTACATTGCAGGAGGAAAAATATAAGAAAATTCTATAGACTACCACATATAGACAATAAAGCACTGATTGAATCTACAGGATCATTGCTAGGAAAAAATTAAATGGAGCAGTTTCAATGAAAAACTACAAATTTGCAAGCACTCAGTAGAAAAACCTTAAAATATGAAAGGAAATATAGTTTAAATAACACAGGATTATCCCACATTCACTAAAAATTATGAGAGAAATGGAATAGCATATTCCAAAAAAGCAAAAGAGTTCAAGCTGCTTCACAAAATAATACATCTTATAAACATGAGCCTAATCATCAAATTTTAAAAAGATGGATATATAACAAAACAGAGTTTAAGGCATTCCAGTAAAAGAGAGGGAAGGAGAAGGAGAGGTGTGTAGAATATCTGACTTGCAAACACTTCAAACAACAGAAACACAAACATGGAAAATAAGGAAAGATTAAGGAATGAAATAAATTCTCTTGTTTACAGGTTTTGTTTTGTTTTTAAGATTTGGTTGGGGATGGGAGGTGGGGAAAGGGAATGGAGCAACAAAGACATCAATCATGGGACAAAATGGTACTAGGGGACAGCAGATCCAAATTTGAAAAAAGAAGAGAAAGTTGAAGAATTTAATATTTCTTGGACCAAAGCCCCTCAGCTTAAGTGAATCAGTCTTTCTGTGGAAGAGAATGACAGAATAGGAGATTAAAATGGAGGTGGAAGGTAAAGTCTGCCAAGTCCACAGGTAAAGAGTAGAAGGATATTTTCTTTTAGTTTCTCAGCAAAGTGGGGGTTTCTGTGGGAGAGTAGTACAAAAGCAATGGTGTGAAAGGACTAGGACAGAGGCAATATAAAGAGCAGTCTTACCCTGGGAAATGAAAGGAAAGAGTCCCAGGAAAGGTCATTCCTATGGGAAAGAAGGTATATACCTAAAGCAACAGATAGGTATCTTATAATAGGTTTCACCTGGGGAGGAGTTTGCACATTAGAAGACCACCTTCTATGAGAAAGGCTATAATTCTCCATAGAACTCCTGACCCCAGATGATGGGAAGTCTAAGTCCCTATGGACAGCCAGCACCTGCCTAAAATGGCAGTGAGGACTCAGAACCAAAAACAGCATAATACTATCATAGGAATGCAGACTGACCATAGTATGAAATAGCAGTAGGGGGCAGTGGAGATGGAGGGGAGGGGTACACACTTCATAATGGAACACAGAGTGGCTCCTACCACACAATATAGAGTCCATCTTATATGACTCTCTTCATGAATTAAAATGTCTAAGATCAAGGCATAGCTGAAAATAGAGAGGTTGGATAAGAGATACAAAGATAACAACACTGAAATGCAACAAAAGAGGAAACTTAAACCTATACTTTAGAAGTTTTACTATCAGGAGAGAATAAAAAAGAATGAGGGTGGGGAATCTGCAACCCCGAGATCACATGTGGCTTTCTAGGTTCTTGGAGGTAAGCCTTTTGACTGAGTCCAAGTTTTACAGAACAAATCATTTTTTTTTGTTTTGTTTTGTTTTTTGGAGGGGGGAAGGTAGGGAAATTGGGGTTAAGTGACTTGCCCAAGGTCACATGGCTAGCTTTTTTGTGTGTTAAGTGTCTGAAGTCAGATTTGAACTCAGGTCCTCCTAACTCCAGGGCTGGTGCTCTATTCACTGTGCCACCTAGCCCCCCCTACAAATCCTTTTATTAAGGGAATTTGTTCTGTGAAGTTTGAATTCAGTCAAAGGGTTGCACTTGAGGACCTAGAGGACTACATGTGGCCTTGAAGCTGCAGGTTCCTCACTCATGATATAGCCCATAAATCAGAAAATAAAATTCATAGTGAATAGGGAAGAGAAATAATGAGAACACAGTAAAAAAATTTACATAAAAGAAACACAGTGAAAGAATGTTACTTAAAATAAATGGCTAGAGAAAAAGAGAGAATGAATGATCTTGAATTTAACTGAGTGGAGCAAGAGAACAATTGAAATGGGAGAGAAATAGAAAAATAAGAAAGAAGGAAAATAAATTAAGAATTTAAGTAAACTCAAAGAACTTAGACCAAGGTACATAAGAAAGTGGGGGTAATTTCATATGCTAACCATATTATAGTAAGCTTTTAAATTTTTCTTGTCATATCTCAAGTTACATGACTTAGATTTAACCTTGAGGTTTTATCTGTGATTTCACCCAGCAAAATGGCAAAGATAACAAAAGACTGGTATACTTAAGTGTTGGAAGGATTATGGAAAAATAATAGAGCATTGTTGGTGGATCTGTGAATAAGTACAACCACTTTTGAAGCAATTTGAAATTATGCAAATACAGTGGCTCAAATATTCATATTCTTTGACCCTGTAATGGGAATGCAAATTTGGAAGATCTTCCCTGCCCCTAGGCTAAAGTGCACCTGAAGCCTGGGGTAGGAGGCTTGTTTTTCAGTAGATACCTTTTGATTGGCCAGTGGGTCAATAAGGTTGTTACATTCTCTGAGCCAGGAGAAGGCTATATAAGCCCTGATGTGTAGCTTTGTTTTGGGGGCTCACTTTGAGAAGCGTTCTGTGATTTGATCTGTATTCTGGGAAGCCGTTGTCCAGGGCCCCCCCGGCTTTGAAAAACCCAAATGTGGAAACCCAGATGTTGACTGGGTATGGATGTAATGGTTGAACAGTTTGGAAATCTGTCTACTTGATCTGTTTCTGTCTTGATAATTCTGCCTATATACTTTGAAGTTCGGGGTGCTGACCTTTTCTCCTGAACAAGGTAAACGATATATGTCTGACTAATTAAAGTAAGCTTGTTAACCCATTTTGAGTTGCTTTCCTTTAACAAAGCAGATCCAAGAACCTGTGGTGGTAGCAAACCCTGAGGACGCTTGGGGTGCTTGCTGCTACAGACCCAAAGATTCAACTGTTAAACATATAAACATATATTGATGTCTTCATCAGTAACAAAAAAGAAAGACCCCATAAACACCAAAGTATTTATAGCTGCATTTTTTTTAATGTAGCAAAGGACTGGAGACAAAGAAAATGCCCATTTATTGAGAAATAGCTAAATATTGGTGGTACATGTAGTACATGAAGGTAATGGAATACAACTATGCTGCAAGAAACAATATAATAAATACAGAGAAGCATGAAAAGACTTACATGAACTGGTGCAAAATGAAGTAAGCATAGCCAAGAAAACAATATATAAAATGATTGCAATGTAAATGGAAAGATCACAGAACAATAAAAAATGAATGTTGCAAAATTGCAAAAGAACAAGCATGAACCCCCTCAAAAAAGATATGAGAAACTTCTAATACACACTCCTTTGCAGAAGGGAATGGAATATGGTGGGTGCATAATAAACACTTGTCAATTGATTACTCTAGGTGAATAAGAGGACAAGTTAGAAATTAATATAACTAGTACTCTATTTTAAAGGTTAAAGAAAAAACAGAATGTTAAAGGCATGCTTTATTAAGGGAACCACAATTGCAAAAAAAAACAAACACCTTTTTAAAAAAAATTAGACATAGAGTTACTGACTCATCTTTATAGGCAATCTTTGCCAAATCAACCTTGGTTTAGTGTCTTTAATTTCCTTCTGGCTACTGCCATTGCAGTCTACAAGTATAATATCCCCCATCTCTGGCCAACTTCTCCCTCTCTGTTCCCATAACTATAACCATAAGTCTACATTGCTCCTGTATTTGGGTAGTGGAAACAGCACTGGATGGGGACCATAAGGCTTGGGTTTAAGTTGGGTTTAAGTGAGTTAAGATCACTGATCTATCACAGAAGGAGCACAGATTCAGAGTTAGAAAGGACTTTAAAAGTTATCAAATCCAATCCCTCAGATTTCCACTGTTCACACTTTGGTATGACCTTAGGAAAATTATTTCACTTAGAGATTTTGTTTACTCATCTGTGAAATGGAGACAACACTAGAGGAAAAGTTTGTAAATGGTAAAGGGACTATATCAATGTGTGAGTTGTTATGAGCAGAGCTTATGAAAACTAAGGTAATAAAAAGTTAGGAATAGGACTTATCTACAAATTTGTTCTCAGAAAGCATAGGTCCCTTCAAAAATCTACACTGATTTCTTTGCAGGTTTATTACACTCTCTGTTCTGTTGACCTTGTGTCCTTATTTAGTTTATAAGGTCCTTAAGGTTAAAAACTAATACTTTTTTTGGGCACCATCAATAGCATCTAGCATGATTATGGGCACATAAAAGGCACTCAATAAATGTTTACCTAATCACAAAATGTCAGAGCTTCAATCTGGATACTTAAGGTCATTATTAATGACAATCTAATCTATTAGGTTTGAAGAGGCCTAACTGGTACTCGAATTCAGAAATACAAAAAGCTATTCAAGTTACTAAATTCAGCTCTGCATTTTTCCACCATGCATAAAGAATGAGAACCTCTTGATACTTTTTACTTTTTCTGTTTGTTGGAAGTGGGGGGAGGAAGAGAGACCACCATCCTTCTAGTATGAAGTTTTCCATCTCTTTGCTATCTTTGACTCCTCACTAAACTGAAATGCTCTCCAAAGTAATCAATATTCACTTAATTGTCAAATATGAAGACCTTTTCTCATCATCTTCCTTGACTTCACCACAGCATTTAACATTGTTGACCATCTTCTCCTCCTGGATGTTACTCCTTCCTGGGTCTCTGTAGAAAAATGCTTTTAAGGAAGGTACACAGTGATTTCAAGTGAATCTTATTGAGACACCTGTCCTAAGAAAACAATACAAAACAAGCCTATAAATTACTGCATTCTTAATCAGCTGTACACATCTAGAATTTTGTACCATAATGTGCTCAAATCTATAATCTCTTCTCTGAGTTGTCCTGATGCTACTCTGTAGGTTTTTTACCTTCCTATCTGACCACTTCCTCAGTCTCCTTTGCTGAATTTTCTTTTATATTCTGGTCCCCATTCCCCAAGGCTCTGATCTCTCCTAGCCATTCCTCTATTCTACACTTTCTCATTCAGCGACTTTTATCAGTTCCCATGGTTTTGATTTTCATCTAAATCAGATGACTCACAGATCTGTATGTCACTGTCTCTATCTCCTCTGAACTCTGGCTCCATATCACCAAACTAGTCCCATAGGCATATCAAACAATATGTCTAAAACAAGTCATTACTTCACCCCCAAATTCCCTTTTCCAGACTCTAATTATGATTGAAGCATTACCATTACTACTGAAGCAGCAAGGTACCCTGAGGGAAAAGCAAGAGACAGCTTAAGTCAGGTCACCACTACCTCCTCAACCCCACTGTCCCCAAGACCTAATGGAGACACCCCAGGACCCTGAACCCAAGAGCCTTGAGAATAGTAGTGCTGACAAGACCACCAGTTCTGTTTCTTGTGCCCTACAGCCATCACTAACGGGAGAAATCACTGTGAAGAAGGGGCCCATCTTTCTTGCCACAATTAATATCAATTGCTGACCAAATGCCACTAATGGGCAGGCAAACCCAAGAGTCTTTGCTTCTAATCCAGCCCTTGCAGCCATCATTCTGGGATGGAAGCCCTATGAAGATGTGGCCTGACCAGGTGCTACAACCACAGAAACTGATGCCCCAGAAAACAAAGTTATTGCCATAAAAATGTTGGCACTGTTAAGTGGCTCAGCATCTGGAGGTGATAGGATTTTGTCATTGGAAATGACATTAAAGATAATACATTACTATATACTTTGTCATTTCACTCTAGACACCATGGGATCTTTCCATCTGACTTGTAACTAAAATCCTCTATTAAGTGTTGTCTCCCTACATAAGAAAGTGAATTTGAAAGAAGAGATGTTTTATTTCTACTATTTGTATCCCCAGTGCTTAGCAAAGTGCTTTATACATAGTAAGTACTTAATAAATGATTGTGCATTCATTCTAATAACACAGGTTTGCAACCTGGACCTTATCCTTGACCCCTCGCTTTCCCTCATCCCTCACATCCAAAGAGTTGTCACATTGTTTCTACTTCTACAGTATCTCTTGCATCCCTCTGCTTTTCTCTATACATATGGCCACTATTATCTGGGTTCAGGACCTCTCACCTCAACCAATAGCCTCCTAATTAACCTCCTTTCCTCAAGTCTCTTCCCTCTGCAATTCATCCTCCACATAGCTACCAAAAGGATTTTCCTAAAGCACATGTCTTAGCACTTCCTAACTCAGTAAACTCCAAAGGCTCCCTTATTTACTCTAGGATCAAATATTGTTTTGTGGTAATTTCATTCTTTTCAAATTAAAATGTATTTGAATTTTTAAATATACATAATTATCTATATATATAGAATAAGCATCTATTATTCATATATATGAATAAGCAAATATGTTTACTAGCTTATGCTCAAAATTTATTATTAGGGGTGTGCTATAAAAAAGTTTGCTAGCATTGAATTTTATTATGCTCCCTAAATGTAGTATATCCCAAAGCTCAGACCAGACCCCCCCCCCATACTCTCACTTGGTGACCTCACAAGTTCCCTTGGGCTAAATTATTATATTTATGCAAATGACTTACAGATACTACATATTCACCCTAGCCTAGACTTTCTTCTGAATACCAGATTAACATCTCCAAATAGTTCTCAGACATTTCAAACTTGAAGCAGCATAGTAACTTCTCACTTACTCTCACTCCATACAACCCACCATTCTACCTCTACAACATCTCTTAGATTTAATATGTACTCACTATCCACACAGCCACCACCTTAGTTCAGGCCCTCATCACATCTTACCTTGCAACCAACTTCTAACTAGTCTCCCTGACTTGAAACTTTCCCCACTCCAATTCATCCTCCACAAAGCTGCTCAAGTCCTTTACCTCAGAGGCAGGTCTGACTATTGCACTCAACTGATCAATAAGTCCCATTGGTTCCCAATTGTCTCTAGGAGAGAATATAAACTCTCTGGCATTTAAAGTTCTTCACAATCTATCCCTAGCTGGCAGGTGGTGGCACAGTAGAGTGTTAGGCCTGGAATCAGGAAGACCTGAGTTCAAACCTCAGACATTGAGTTGTGTGACCCTGAGCAAGTAACTTAACTACTACCTGCCTCATTTTCCACTATTGTAAAATAGGGATCATAACAGTACCTCCTTTGCAGGGTCATGAGAATCAAGTGATATATTTGTAAAAAGCATTTAGCACAGTGTCAAACACATAGAAGGTACTTAGTAAGTGCTTCTTCCCTTCCCTCTTGTCCATCTTACCTCTGTATCCTTGTATATTATTCCTCTTCAAGACACTTTACAACAGGGCCAAACTGGCCTCCTTGCTGATCTTTACACTCTTGTCTTCTCTATTCATCTCTCATTCTCATTTCTGCCTACCTGTCTGATAGGACATCCCCTGTCATCTCCCCTGCCTAGAATCCCTTATCGCCTTCAAACACCATGGGAGGGCAATTGGGGTTAAGTGACTTGTCCAAGGTCACAAGTGTCTGAGGCTGGATTTGAATTCAGGTCCTCCTGACTCCAGGGCCAGTGCTCTATTCACTTCACCACCTAGAAGCCCCCACCATCTTCTTTCTACATGAAGACTTTGCTCATTATCTCCAATTATAATGCCAGCCCTCCCAAAACCACCTTGTATTTATTTTGCATGTTTTCTGGATATGTTTGTATATATACTCTCCCCCCTGACAGAATTTAAGTCAGTTAAGGGCACAGAGTGCTCCATTTTTGCCTTTCTATCCCTAGTACTTGAAACAATACCTGGCATATGGTAAGTAAGTACTTAAAAGCCTACTGATCAATTTAACTCCCTTATATTTATGTAATTTTCTTTAGTAAACTGAAAAGGCTTCTCTTCCTTCTAATTTATTTACAGGAAAGGTATTGAAGTTTCCTCTTTTCCCTTATTGGCTTTTTGGGGGATATTTATTGCCTCCCTGTCACTGAAAAAAATCAAACAGGAAGTCAAACTTTCTCTTGTCTTGGTCTAAACTGGTTGAAAAGCTGAGAAAGAATTAAACTTGTACTGTTCAACACCAGATGAAGAAACTAAGATAAGCAGGAGGAGATTACAAGTAAGTCTAGCCAGGCTTAATATAAGGAAAGACTTTCTAGCATCTGGGCTGTCTGAAGGTGCAAAGGCTGAAAGTAGTGTGTTTCCCTTCACTGCTAATGTTGAAGCAAAGACTAGATGTTCACTTATTTATAGGTGGCATTTTTGCTCAGTGGTCAGATTATATTGCCTCTGGGGTCCTTCTGAGATTCTATGTGATTTTGTATGAACCAATGAGCTGTTCCTCATTAAAGCAAAGAACTTTTCCTATGTGGAAATGACTTTGGACTGTTAAGTTAATTTTATACTGGTTAAATATAATTCCTTTTCTTTTTTTTTGGTCAACTGATTACCCTCACAACTTTGATCAACACTGATAAGAATCAAGTATTTTCAAAATATATCATTCATTTAAAAAATTTATAGCACTGCTTTGCCTCAAATGATAAATTCCATCAGTCCTTTATCTCAGTATTAATCTCCTAGAAACCAATCTTTAATAATTAAACTTCTCTCAACTTTGGAATACTTTGTCAATTATTTCTATTGTCAAACTTTAATTTCAGGTACTTTAAAATATATTCTGAAAAATATGAAAGAGGAAAGGAAAGTCCAACACAAAGAGATTATAAGAAAAAATGCCTCTTATTCCTTAGGGCTTAAATAAACCCCCCCCAAAAAAGAAAGAAGGAAGGAAAAATTAGAAACATTAAAAGAAGAGAAAGAAAAGGTAAACCCTGAGGAATATGAGATTGGTCTATGTAAAGGGAGGTCAGAGGGGTAGGACTTCTTCAATTATAGTTATCTCCAATTACAGATTCATCTCTTTCCCTTTCTTTCTGCTCCTTTATCTTTGTAAAGATTTGGCTAAGTGGAAATTTGAGGAAACATCATAATAGGGTACTATAGAGGGGAAAACACAGCTAACAATCAATCACTAATGTGGCTAAACTCCTTGAGAAGGCCATCTACAACAGGTGCCTCCCTCCCCTTCCTCTCCTCTCATTCTCTTCTTAATTCTCTACAGGTTAGCTTCTGACCTAATCATTCAACCAAAACTATTCTCTCTAAAATTACTAATGATCTCTTAATTGCCAAATGTAATGGCCTTTTCTAAATCCTCATCTTTTTAAAAACCTTTTTGCAGCCTTCACTGTTGATCACCCTAATTTCCTTGAAATTCTTTTCTCTCTTTTCTTGATTTTTGGGGCATTACTCTCTTCCTGGTTTTCTTTGTATCTATCTGACATTTCTTCTTAACCTCCTTTGCTGGATCTTTATCCAGGTCATTTCCACTAACTCTTGATATCCCATAGGTTTCTGTCTTGAACTCTCTTCTTCCTCAACATTACTTTACTTGGTGACATCATCAGCTCCCGTGGATTTAATTTATTATACCTAAGCTGATGAGCCTCAAATCTATTTATCAAGTCCTAACCTCTCTACTGACCTCCAGTCTCATATCTCCAACTACTTATTAGACATTTTGAAAGGGATTTCCTATAGACATCTTCAACTCAACATGTTCAAAACTGACCTATTTCCCCCCCAAATCTCCCTTTCCCCCCCCAAACTTCTCTGTTACTGTCAAGAGTACCACCCAAGGGTAGGGTGAGGGACAGGCTCACAACCTACAACCTAGGTGTCATTCTCAGCACCTATCCCTCACCCTACCCATTTCCAATCTTCAATTCAATTTAATTCAATAAACATATATTAAATACGAACTATGTGGCAGGCACTATGCTAAGCACTGGGGATACAAAAAAAGAAAAAGAGGGGCAGGTAGGTGGCACAGTGAATAGAGCACCAGCCCTGGAGTCAGGAGGTTCTGAGTTCAAATCTGGCCTCAGACACTTAACACACAAACTAGCCATGTGACCTTGGGCAAGTCACTTAACCCCAATTGCCCTCCCAAAAAAAAAAAAAGATAGCCTCTTTCTAAAGAAGCTTATGATGTAATGGCAGAAAAAAAAAACACAAAAGGAAGGTGAAAGCTGGGAGTGGGGGTGAGGAGACAGATATAGACAATAGTGATATCCAGTGAAGTGGCATCACATTTCATGGAGTTCAAACCAAGCAGAGTTACAGATGAAAAGTGGAGGGCATCTGTTGCCAAGGTCTGTCAGTTTCACCTTTTCAACACTTCTCAAACATTTCCCCTTCTCTCCTGTGATACTGCCACCACCCTAGTACATGTCCTCATCTCCTTACACATAGACTATTGTAACAGCCTGCTGGTTGGTCTCCCAGTTACAGGTCTCTCCCCACTTGAGTACATCCTTCATTAAGCCACTGAAGAGATTTTCCTAATGTACATATCTAACCATGTTATCCTCCTTAAAACTTCAGTGCCTCCCTATCACCTCCAAGATCAAATACAAAATCTTCTGGCCTTCAAAACCCTTCATAGTCTATTGCCCTGCCCTGCCCTACACCTTTTCAGTACTCTTACACCTTATTCCTTGTCATATACTCTTAGATCTAGTGACACAGGCCTCCCCGCTATTCCTAAAAAAGACATTCCCATCTCTTAGCTCTAGGCATTTTCACTAGCTGTTCCCCTTACCTGGAATGCTCTTCCTCTTGGCTTCCTTCTAGTCTCAGCTAAAATTCCAATCCCCCTTACTTCTAATGCCTTTTCTTTGTTGATTATTTCCTAATTCCATAGATTTTTATACATAGATGTTTGCTTTATTTTCTCCCCCATTAAATTGTGAGCTTCCCAAGGGCAGTGACTACCTTTTGCATTTCTTTGTATCCCTAGCACATGGCACAGCACTGGGCAACATAAGACATACTTAATAAATGCTTACTGAATATGAACAGGATGAACCTGGAGCAGGGTAGCAACTGAGATGAGAAAGCAGAATCCAACAGTATGTTGTTTTCAAGAAGTACATTTGAAACATAAAATCATATAGAGTTAAAATGTGGGGTTAGAATAGAATCTCTGATTCTTTTGATGAATCAAAAAAGGCAGGTGTGGCAATCATGATTTCAGATAAAGAGTAAAAACAGAAATGAAGCTACATTATAATTAGAGGCCCAAAAGATAATGAAATAATATCAATATAAAAATGTACTTGATAGCATAACATTTCACAATTTATAGGAAAAGCTAACTAAAATACAGGGAGAAATAGAGAGCAATATACTTGCTAGGGACTTCAATGTGGTCTTTTCAGACCTAGAAAAATCTAATAAAATGAGAAACAAGAAATTAAAGATCTGAAATAGTTTAGTAAAGTTAAATATACTAGACCTCTACCAATTACTAAATGGTAATAGGAGGCAGAGCATATATTTTTCACCCTGACACAGTATATGTACAAAAATTAACAATAAGCTTAGAAGATAAATAACTCAGAAAAGTGCAGAAAAATAGAATATATCCATATCAGTCACCTACAATAAAAATTATAACTAATCAGGAGCATTTGAAGGATTAAATTAAATTTTAAGGAGATTAAATAATATAATAATGAAAAGTTGAATGACTCAAAGAACAAGACATAGAAATAATACATAAATGTTTTTTAAAATGTCAATGAGAGGCTTTGATCAATGAATGGGAGAAAAGAAGAGATTGAAGAAATGGGCGTACAATTTCAAAAACCATAAAAACAACAAACTCAAACTCCCTAAATAAATATAAAAATAGAAATTCTGAAAATAAAGAGAAACCTGATTTTTAAAAATCCTGAAATGTTAAATAAATAAAACATAGGAACTGTTTTTTTTTTTAAAAAAAAATAAACAACCATTATTTGATTCCCCCAAAACAGAAAAAAACCCACAATCAAAAATAAAAAAGGAAAATTAAAAACAGATGAAGAGGAAAAAAAAGAAAACACAAACTTGATCTAAATGAAATGAATATTCAAAGACATGCAACATACAACTTAACAGAATAAGAAACAGGTGATTAAACAACCTGATCTCAGAAAAAGAAATTGAGTGAATTGTAAAAACCAAACAAAACTTCCAAAGAAATCCTTCCCATAATTAAATGGATTTATAAATGAATGCTAGCAAACATTTGGCAAAGATTCAGTATTACATAAACTCTTTGCACAAATGCAGAAAGTATCCTACCAAACTCCAATGAAATAAATATGGTTCTCAAGAATAAACTAGGGGTGGTAGGAGAGATAAAGCAGAAAAGAAAACACCAGACCAATATTTTAAATGATTATTGACATAAAAAATTGAATAAAATATTTGCAAAGAAGCTATAACATAATTAAAGATTATTCACTGTAATCAGGGTAGATTTATAACAGGAATTCAAGATTGGTTCAACATTAGAAAGAATTGTAAGTATAATAAGACACATCAGGAAGAAACAGTCACTATCTGTAGATCATATAATGATTTTCTTGGAGAAACCTAGAGATTCAACTAAAAAATGTAATTGAAATAAATAACTTCATTGAAATAGAATATAAAACAATCCCATAAAGCCAGCCTTTCTATATATTACTAACAAAAAAAAATACACAACAGAAACAATAGAAAGAGGGGGAAAAAAAGGAAATTCCAATCAAAACAACAAGTTATATAAAAGATCTGAACATTATGTTACCAGGACACACACAGGACTTTTATGATCATAACAAAACAAACAAAACAAAAACACTCTGCAGATTGGGGTGGCCAGGTAGCACAGCGAGTAAGAGCACCGGCCCCAGTGTCAGGATGACCTGGGGATGGAATCCGGGCTCAGACACTTAGCACCCACTCAGAAACACCTGGCTGTGTAACCTTGAGCAAGTTACTTAACCCCAATTGCTTTAAAAAAAATAAAAAGCACTCTGCAGAGAAATAAAAGAAAATTTAAATTATTGGAGAGAGACTGATTTTTCAAGGTTGGGTCATGCCAGTATAGTTAAAATGGCCATCCTATCTAAATTAATTTACATATCAAACAAAATACAAACAGGAGTTACTTTTAAAGTAAAGAATGAGACAAAATAAGAATATAATTCAAGTAGAAAAAAAAAAAGGTTAAGAATCTCAATGGAAATATTTAAAAAAAAAAAAACCTAAGAATAACAGTAGTACAATGGATAGAACACTAGATCTTAAGTCAGGAACATTTGAATTCAAATCTGGCCTCAGATACAGATTAGCTGCCTAACCCTGGGAAAGTCACTTAACCTCTTTTAGGCTCAGTTTCCTCATCTGTAAAATGGGAATAATAATAATAATGATAGTAGCATTCACCTCTCAGCATTGTTATGAAATAAAATGATATATTTATACAGTGCTTCTCGAACTTTAAAGTCCTACATCAATACTATTATTTGATTATAATAACTAATAATATATTATTATTATTTCATGCTATACGATAAGAAGTAATAATCAAAAAAATTTCTAACTAGTTAAAAAATAAAAATGTGATCAATAGAATACATTAAGAAAATAAGATCAGGGCAGCCAGGTAGCACAGTGAGTAAGACCACAGGCCCCAGTGTCGGGATGACCTGGGGGATCGCATCCAGGCTCAGACAC
>NW_027187360.1:15082241-15117860 GCF_028583685.1 Petaurus breviceps papuanus | reverse complement strand
GCCCCAGTGTCGGGATGACCTGGGGGATCGCATCCAGGCTCAGACACTTAGCATCCACCCAGAAACACCTGGCCTTGTAACCTTGAGCAAGTTGCTTAACCCCAATTGCTTAAAAAAAAAAAGATCCATAAGCAATAGAACGCAGTAACATCATGTTCAAGAAATCTAAGGACACAAACTACTATGGTAAGAACTCCTTAGTGAAAAAACAACTGCTGAGAAAACCAGAAAGCAGTCAAGCAGAAACTAAGTTTAAACCAACATTTTATGTATTTAAAAAATGACAAAAAGCTCCTAATGGATACATGACCTAAATATAAAAGTTCATATCAAAATCAAATCAAAGGCAAGGAGGAGAAGAAAGATGTTCATTACAACTACTGCTAGGGACAGAATTCTGAATTTAAAAATGGATACAAGATTATCAAAGAAGATAAAATAGGCAGTTTCAAATGCAAAAAACAGAAAACTTTTTGTACAAGCAAAATCAATGCAAAATTGACTAAAATTAAAAGGGAAACATAACTAGGGGAAAAGTTTTGCATAAAATTCCTCTGACAAAAGTAAGAAATCTATGATGTATATAAAATTGATACACATATATAAGACTATAAGCCATTATCCAAAATACTCCATTTAACTAATAAAGAGAAAAATGCAAATTTAAACAACTCTGAGGTTTTACCTCATTCCTATCAGACTAGCAAAAGGAGAAAACAGTAATTGCAAGAATCCTTTAGGATGGTAGGTACATTGATGTACCATTGGTAGTATTATGAATTAGTCTAAGCATTCTGGAAAGTAATTTACAACTATATTCCAAAAGTCACCAAGTGTTCATATCCTTTGACCCAGTGATGATGCTGTTAAGATATATATTCCCCAAAGATCAAAGGGAAATGACCAAAACAAAGGAAACTATTTATAGCAGCAAATTTTGTTGAAGCAAAAAATTGGAAACAACATGGATGCCCATCACTTGAGGTACAGCTGAACAAAATATGTTATATGACTGTAATACACTAATACCAGAAGAAATCAGGAATATAACAAATTCAGAGAAACCCTAGAAAATTTGTGTAAATTGGTTCAAAGTTAGTTGAGTAGTAGAAGGTGAACAATTTACATGATGATAATAATGTAAAGGAAAACAGCTTTGGAATACTACAGAACTATAAGCAATAGTTAACAATAATGACTTAGGAAAATTAATGATTAAGTATGGTAACCATTTGTTGCCAGAGAGATTATGAACTAGAAGTGCAAAATGAGAAACACATTTTTATATGGCCATTGATTTATATGTTGAATTATTTTGTCTGGTGATACTTATTTGTCACAAGGGATAGAATCTATTTGTGAGACTTGGGGAAAAAGGAATTGGTACACAGCGATAAGTAAAAAATAAAAATACGCAGAGAAGAAAAAAACATTTAGAAGGGAACACAGATTAGACAACTTCATGACTATCTTTTTTTTAAAGAAATAAAATATACTTTACAAAAGTTCACAGTTTCATATACAACCCTTTTTTGTTCTTTTTATACTGGAATATTTATGTTTACTTATTGATACATTCACATTAAAAAAGAAAATTAAAATAGTAGAGATGGAAAACAAGATCTCACAGCCCAGTAACCTTAGGTTCCTCTGAAGACAAAAGGCATAATCAGGATATTAGGCAATCTTGCATAATTGGAAAAGAAACCTAAAAGTTATAAGAGAGTATCCAAATGCAATCATGCAACATTAAAGTTTCTCCAAGTTATAGAATTTAAAACAAAATTTGCTATGAAATATTTTGAGTTGGTTGGTTTTTTAGGAAGAGATGAACCATTATATTTGTACTCTTTCTAGTTGTAATTTAAGAACCTAGTAATGCACTAGATACTTTTTATTTGAAATTTTGCCAGCAAAGAAATTGATTAGGCAGTGTAACAAGTAATTTTAGGTTTTTTTTTTAATTTAAAAACAATTGCAAGTAAAAATAAGCAACGCTTTCAAATGAAAAAATTTGAGGAATTTAATAACAGATAAAATGTTTATATTTTATTTAATCTACTTACATGTTAAAAGCTAGAGCACATAGTTACAAAACTATTTGCAAATCCTGACATAAAAATGTGAAAAAACTAGAGTTCAGAATGATTACTATTAAATCATCTGAGAACACAAAAGAATGTAGAGAAAAGATAGCAACAAAGGACAAAAAATGAAAATTAGTTAAGCCTACTTTTCAAATTTGTTATTAATATCTTTTGGCTTTACATCATCTTTATTTCCAAATACCTCTCTCTCTGCTACCATACTTGATAATCCATCTCTTCTAATAGAGCATCAAAGAAAAGAAAAAGAAAAGCAATTCAGCAAAATTAACTAAGACATCAACTGAGTCTGACACTAGAGAGAATTGTCCACACCTATGTAAGGGTTATGGGATTTAAAGATCTTCCATGCCCCGTTGGACTTGCTGATGTAGCAGGAAGGGGCGGAGCAAGAGGAAGCGGAAGCCAAGCTAGAGCTCCTGCGGTGGCTAGCGGTGGTGGTGGCTAGCGGTGGTGGTGGCTAGCGGTGGTGGCGACGGCGGCAGCAGCAGCAGAGGCAGTGGCAGCGCGAAGCCCTTTTTGAGTCAGCCAGAATTTCTGCTAAGGACTCCTGCTGAGGACTGCCAGGGGCCGGAGCTGCTGGGAACGCGCTTCCAGGACGCTGGGTGGTTGCTGTGAGTGGGAAGAGGAGGACCTTTGCCTGAGGTAGCCTGTTCTGTTTTAAAGGCTTGAGAATGTGGGTGCTTTCTACTTTATCTACCTGTGCCAATGTCATAACTACTCTGATGGCTTTCACTTTCTGGTTTTGGGACTCAGTCTTTTGGTATCTTAATAAATTTTCTAGCTTATTCCCCCATATGGCAAGCATGATGTATTTTGTGATGGATAATTATATCAGCATATCTCTAATTTCCATAGGCATTATGAATATGTCATTGCTGATACAACCTATAATCCCCAACCTCTGCAAGGAATGAAAGGAGAGGCATTTTTTCACATCTTCTTGGGACCCACCTCATTATAATTATATGAATAGGTCCACTATTGACAAGTAAGAAAGGCTACATCATAGACCAAATAGACAACTGGAATCCTAGAGTTACAGCTCTTTTATTTTGACTCAGTTGCAATTACGTACATTTACATTTTTCACTTTTTCTTCTAGTGCATTCAGTAAATTATTTTGAAAGATATTCTATAGCAAGAAATAATACATAAACATAAAATAATTGCAGAAACAAGCTAAATAAATATGTCATTAGGTTTTTAAGGATAAACATTGTTAAAAATGTGAAATAATAGCTTTCTGATTAGATGTATACTACCTATATTCCCTAAAAACCCAGGTTTAAGTCCTTGCAAAAATGATTCATAGTTCTTTATCTGACATAGAATTCCATGACAGCTGCTAGCTAGAGATTTTTTTGGGGAAAATGGGGAGGAGAAACACTAATATGAACATCAAAGATGTATATTTTAAAGGCTCCTCAATAAGTTTTATTTCCTTGTATTTTAAGATCTAATTATTATCACTTTCCAAATATCCTTTCTGACAGTGAAGAATTTTCAAAAGCTAATTCACATGATAATTGTCCTACTGAGTAAGCAAACAAATGTGGTTAAACACTGTAAGCATCAACTTTCTTCCCACACTAGACACTACTATTGGTTTAAGGTGAGAACAGGGGTTCTGAGGAGGTTGGTGTACAGAAGAGAGGGAAGGGAATAAGAATTCTCACTACAATGTGTGAGAAACTGTGCTAATTATAAATAATATCTCATTCAAAACAAAACATTGCCCAGAATGTACTTACTTACATTTATTGACTGTACTGAGAAATTATTTTGATTTGTTGTTTGACACAATCCTTAAGCAAATTGACCCTTGAGTTAAACTGGGAGTCTCACAGAATATAATAAATGGAAGAGAGCTTGTAAATCATCTAGTCATCATAAAGATGAGGAAAACTGAGGCCCCAGTAGAGGAAGTGAATTATAAAAGGTCATAGTGTGGACTTGCCAAGATGACATATATTATCTCCGTAACAAAATGGGGTATCTTTTCTGGAAAACTGAGGTAGAGAGAAATGGTATCATTTTTCACTGTCAAACACAAAGCAAGGAGATCTTTCCTTCAAAGACTGTGACCCTGGGTCCTAGTCTTTTCCTGAATTCTCTTTTTCTCCAACAGTCTTTCTATCTCTTCACCTAGTCCAGTGCATTTCAATACATACAATGAGTTCAAGAACAAAATTAAACTCTGTAACAGGATGGGAGGACAAGGTTAGGGGTCATGGCAGGAAGCTAGATATAAGCCAGGGAACTATATGATCCTTCTTGGACTGTTCCCATAGCCACTAGATTTTATTCCAGAGGCCCATCCATAGTCTAGGTTTTGACACATGCTCATGGGAGGGTTTTTAGGCTAATCTAATAACACTACTATCCAGTTCTTAATTTGCCTATTCCCTTTAGTTTCTCTGTGGCCTCTGGTGGATTATGGTGCTTTTTATTACCTAGACCCCAAGTTTATACCCATTTTGTCTTCAGGTTGGTTACTATCTGAGAAGCAATATCCTCTATCAATTTGTCTGATATTGTACAGGCATTATCTTGTAGGATTATTTTCTGCTCCTCCTCTCTTTTAACTAGTATACTTAAAGAGTGTGCTCTTCCCAAGTCTTCTCCCATCTCAATTAATACATCCTTTCGATTATTAATCTAGATCTCTCTGGATCCTGTAGATTTATCCCTAGCCACTAGCATATTTTGCTCCTTGAAATTTCTTTCAAAAACCTCATTATCCCTACATAAGCAAAGAACTCTCAGGTTGTTGTCATACCTTCATTGTTATTTACCATTCCTTTTTACAATAATTCCATTCTGAGATTCCACAAAGCACTAATTCTAATGTCTTATTGTGAGAAAGAGTGCAAGTTTTGGCAGCTTTCACTATGCTACAATGTTTTGCATAAAGCCCAGGCATTCTGAGTACTACCCTAGCTAAGCAAAGAAAGACTCATTATCAGTAGGATGGCAACTTTATGAATTCTATGGTTATGGCATCCCATGAAATAAAGAAAAATTCAAAATGCCCACAATCTTCTAAAGCCCCCTTTCACTTTAGCGATGGTGACAGAGTTGTAGAAACAGGGGTAGGGAACTGCAAGAATCACAAAATGCATCACCTGTAAGTTTTAACATGGCTATTGATACTGTAAATATGTGATTTTTGTCCAGTGATCAACAAGTGAACATATTACTAGAGGAAATGAACTATATCCATCTTGACATTCTCACTATAAATGAAATCAGAATAAAGAAGCAAGTTGTAGCCAAGCCAAAGACTGGCTCACGTGTACTCTTTGAAAAGGTAAATAAAGGGGGCGACTAGGTGGCGCAGTGAATAGAGCACCCACTGGCCCTGGAGTCAGGAGGACCTGAGTCAAATCAGGCCTCAGACACGTAACACAAAAAACTAGCCGTGTGACCTTGGGCAAGTCACTTTAACCCCAACTGCCCTCCAAAAAGCAAAAAACAAAAACGGCAAATAAAGTAATTGTTGAAATTGCTTTTATCATCCACCTAAATGCAAGAAGAAACATTTCAAGAAATATTTGTTCATTTCCTAGTGCAGGTCTTGTGATAAGTAGTTACAAAAAGACCACCACAATATAATTATAGTTTTTACACCAACAATGCAGAGGATAAGGATATAAGGAATTCTAGGAAATATTTCATAAGACCTTCTGGAATAAATCAACATAAATTTTGATACTCAGTGACTTCAAATCAAAGTGATTTCAAATCAAATCAAATAGACAAAGAAAGTGAAAACTATTTTGGACAACATGGGTCAGGAACAAGGAATAAGGGAGGCCAAAGATGTTTTAGACTATTAAGAAGCCTCATATTTCTACATCAACAATACTTCTTTTTTAAGAAAAGAATTTGTATACACTGGATATGGCAAGCATATTCCCCCTTCAAAAAAGATCCAAAGAAATTAAATTAATTTTGCTGTAGGGAAACAACCTATTACTGGTGTGGGAGTCATTTCTGAATCAACAACCTAGGTAGAGTTACACAGTGTTTTACTTAGTAAAACAAAGATCAAAATTAGTACAAAGAATAAAGTGAAAAATCATATAGCACATAATTGAAACATCTCAATCCTGACCTAGTCAAACAAGTTACTGATAAATGAAAAATGGATAATGAATGGAAGAAAGAGCACTGATATTGATATTTCATTAAAAAGTTTAAGTGATGTAAATAACTAAGTGTAAATATGTAAATAACTAAGTGATGCTATAACTAAAAGACCAAAAGGCCCTTAAAAATGCTTTGGTCAGCAAATACTTGGCTTAATTGCCAAAGCAGAGAAAGATTGCAGCCAAAACCAACATCTAGGTAAATTTTATACTTTAAAAAAAAGGATGATGGCAGAGTAAGAGTAAGATCATCTCATAAAGTACAGAGAAGCAGTGGAAGGTAGAACCAAATATCTCAAGCTTATCAAGAGGTCCAACTAAGTAAAGTTATCTTAAGTTATTTGATGACAAGAATTGGAAGACAATATAAACAAGAAAAATGAAAAAAGCCTGCTTAGATTTTCATAATTTTTTTTTTTACCATGAAGGACAGTGGAAAGACCATATTTGGACTTTTAACAGCATAGTTATAGGGGCACATTAAGAGGAAATTAACATGGCTTTAAAGAGAACAAAGACTGGAACAGTAGTCAGATTAGATTAAGTGGAAGAACTCAGTGCTGGAGGCACCTAAGCTATAAAAGTATTGATTTACAAAGTATTAGAAGGAGTGTCAAATGTTATTCCTGTCAAGACCACAATGATGTTCCTAGTCATCCAGGGTTTAAACCATTGTTATCCTTGATTCATCATGCTCAAAGTCTCATCTTTTCCTTTATGAAAAGATGAGGAAAAATCTTAGACCTTATTAATACCAAAAAAAATCAACCAATAGATAAAAAGTAGAGACTTCATATCACAATATAAATTTAAATGAGAATCATCTACACATTCATTGAGGGCATCTTTGAAGAGGATATTAGAAGGAAATAGGAAGGCTTCTGCAAGCAACATTCCCCAGTAGAATATACCTTTACTACCACAACTGAATGAAGGATTTAGGGAATATAAAATCCTAATGTATTTGTTATATGTGGATAATAAAAAAGCATCTAATTTGGCAGAGCAAAATGCCATCTGTTTCAACAAGATATTTCCCATCACTACCTCAAGATCATTCAAGATTCATTGAGAGGTATAATAACAGAGATAATCTAGTTCAAAGAACTGCTAATCACAAAATTTAAGCCAGGAATAAAACAGGGAGAAGTATGCTGACCAAAGGTGTGATCCACTGGTGTGATGGAAGAGTTCCAGTAAGGAATCTTAATTGAAAAGGATTCTCTTTATTATCCCTTTCCCCCCATAGTGAGGTCCTCCATATGTCATTATTTTCAGATGATATCATGTTGGTTGCATCAAGCCTAAAATCCAGTTAATGAATTAGTCGACATTTATTACACAAGTGCTATGTTCTTGGCACTATGCTGTGCATCGGGGATAAAAAAACAAAAACAAAAACTGTCTCTGCTCTTAAAGAAGAATTGAGAGTGGGGGGCAGAGGGGTGGAGGTTTTTGAGTTGAGATGTCTATGGAACCCACAGTTGGATATATCCAAAAGGTAGTAATGTGTGACTATAATTTTAGAGAGAACTAGTGCTAGTTATATAGATACAAGAATCATCTCTCAAGACAAGTAATCTTAGTGCAAACTGATATGAGTACCATGTAAGATTGTGTGGAGGGAAAAGAGGAAAAAAAGGATGATAAATGCCTATTAATCAGACTAGGGCTTGTAGTTACATGGATAACCTAGAGGGTTTGTCCATCAGTTTATAGTGAACAGTACAAATGGACAAAAAGTTGGGCCTCAAATTAAAGATTAAAAGATCAGGCTGGATTATCTTCAGAAAACTGAAAACCTCCTTTAATGATACCAAACTTCTCCCAGAAATAAAGGTCTAACTTTTTAATACCAATATTCCATCAGTTACTATATGGCCATGAGACATGCAGCCCTTCACCACAAGCAATCCGTTCTCAGTGTCAGGGGATGGGGCTATGCAAGCAGAATCCAGTTTCATATTCAGCTCTGCCCCTCACAAACTTTCACATACTTTTTAGAAATAGAATCCTTGGAAGTATGGCCATATGTCTTGGCCATAATATTCAAAGGAGGTCATTGATCCCTTTCTTTCCTCAAAAGACAAGTGAATGAGGGGCCTACCCACTGACAAATTGCTTTGCCCTATATATTCATGATACTGTGCTGATCTGTACAAGTGTAGTTGAAGGCTTCTGCAAACTAGAAGGGAGTCTCTTAAGGTATGACCAGCATTTGTCCACCATCCCAACAGTGACCTGAGGTATGCTGTAAGGATAATCTGGGGAGAAGGGAATAAATGGGTAATTCTTTCTGGACAAGTAGAGTAGCAGTGCTCTTTCCTACTCAACTCTAGTCATTTCCAGGATTTTTAGAGCCAAGGACAGAGATAAAAAGTAGGCAACAATGCTCCAATTGTATGACTGCAATGTCAGGAGAAGTGTGGAATGGCTCCAGCATTCTATTAGCAAACTTGTGAGAGGACATGGACATGAGCTGTTTAGGATGGGCAGACAGAGGAGTTTGCAATCTACATCATTAGAAGGAGCATGCAAATCTATGCAATCATAGATCCATTTAAGTATGTTAAAATGCAAATTATTCAAAGAGGAGAAGTAGTCAGTTGAGAGAAAATTATCTTGCACCAAATATTTTCTAAGAGTGTGACATGCATGACATATATTCCCCAAATCCTTCCTTCTTCCCAAGTTCCTAACTACTGTCAAGACCATAATCATTTTTCTAGACACCAGGGCCCAAAACACTGTTATTAATTGAAAACAATTTCGCATGCTTCCTCACACCACATATCCAACTTGTTAAATCTCATTCTTTCTATTTTCACAACATCTCATCCATATCCCTTTCTCTCCATTAATACAACCACAACTCTAGTTCAGACCTTCATCACCTCTCACCTGGACTACTGAAATAGGGTTTTTGTTCATTTCCCAGTCTCAAATTTCTTCTTACTCCAATCCATCCTCCACTCAGCTGTAAACATGACTTTCCTAAAGCATGTCTGACCACATCATTCTCCATTATCAGTGAGCTCTAGTGGCTCATTACTACATGAAGGATCAAATATAAGCTTCTCTTTTTGATATTTGAAGTTAGTCATAATGTGGCCTTGTCCTTTCCAGTCTTCTACTTTATCCTCTGTACATACTCTATAGGCCAGCTACATCAGTCTACTTGCAGTTCCTCACACACAGTATTCTATCTCCTGGCTATACTCCATGCCTGCAATGCTCTGCCTCTTTACTTTCACCTCCTTCAAAACTCAGTTTCTTTCAAAACTTAGTTCAAGTCTCATCTTCTGCAAGAGGAAGTTCTTGGTCTCTCCAAGCTGTTAGTGCCTAATGGATAAGTGATAAATCAAGATGAATAAACAGTTTCCAAAAGAAGAAAGGCACATAAGTAATAACCAAGAATGCTCCAAATCACTAATAATAAAGGAAATGAAATCAGAACAATTCTGAGGCTTCCCTTAACTAGTACAGTTCCTTTTATTTAGACTGCCTTCAGGTATGTAATGTGGAGAGGTCTATAGATCACATAAGGAAGTTGTTACAAATAAGGAAATTCTAATATCCAGCTAAGGGCAGGCAAAAATCTCCAGCTTGCTTACATCTAGTAAACTGACAAAGATGTCAAATGATGAGAATGCATATAATCAGTATTGAAAGAACTGTGGAAAGAAAAGTACACCAATGCAGTATTGGTGAAACAATGAATTGGTTCAATACTTTACAAATCAATTTAGAGCCAGGCTAAAAAGTGACCAAAATGTCCATACCCTTTAACTTTGGCATCTACTATTAGTTATCTAATTCAAAGAGAGAAAATTCTGTACACACCAAAATATTTATATCAGTTTTTTTTGGGGGGGGGGGAAGTCACAAAAGAACTAGAAACAGATACACATAGACTTGGAGAATGGTAAAAACAAATTTCGCACATGAATGTAATACAATTATTACTGCACCACAAGAAATAATGAATTTAAAGAATAAAAAGATATATAAACTGATACAAACGGAAGGAAGCAGAATCGGGAAAACAACCTAGTCAATGATTAGACCAAAGTAAATTAAAGAACAATAAAAAATAAATGCTATAAAATTAAAATGATTAAGTTTAGCTCCAAAGGAAGAAATACGAGACTGCACTCCTCTCCTTTTATTGGGATTAGACAAAACTATGGATATGAGATCATATAATGTTGGAATTGGTTGATGTGGTCATTAGTTTTGCTGAATTATTTCTTCTTTTTTAATTTTCACTGTAAGATATAGACACTTAATGAGGTATATTGGGAAATGAAGATGATGTGAAAATAAAGAGAACAATGTGACATAAAATATAGGGAACCCATCATGGAGCCAGAAGTAATAATGATAACTAGCAGGAATTTGAAGGCTTGCAAAGCATGTTACCTGTGTTATTTCATTTGATCCCTCATAATAAACCTTTGAGATAGGTGTTACCATTATCTCCATTTTATAGATAAGGAAACTGATTCTGAGAAAGGTTAAGCAACTTGTCCAGGGTCATACAACTGGTTAATATCTGAGGCAGGATTCAAACTCAGATCTTCTTGACTCCAAGTTCAGGGGTATATCAAGAAAGCACTTCTTTAATCTCACCTATATGCACATCTTGTCTGTGTGACTCTTGACAAGTCACTTAGACTCTCAGTGCTCTAGGCAATTCTAAAAACTAAGTATTGTAAGAAGGAGTTTCTTCATTCAGTAGGTCCCACTACTAAGAAAGCACAGGTCTAGTCCCTATCCCTCACTTGACAAAAAACAAATACCTCCATGCACTGGATGCAGGACAGATGCTGTTTGGCAACTCCAATGCCTATATCCACATCTTGGTCATAGATTAAGGGCAGAGAGGAGAACTTTTTCTGTGAAGAGGAAGTAGAAGCCCTAAGCAGGGGTATCACTTCCAGCCCCAAGAGATCAGGAATTCTGAAGAACAATATCATTTCTGGTTCCAAGGCAGAAGGGACCCTAAGAAGCAGTGAAGATTAAATTCCCAAGAGATTGGGGCACCTTCCTAGGTAAGGACCAGAGTACAGACCAAGACAGCAGTGACCACACCCCTCCCCAGATTATAGCACCTTGGAAGCACTGAAAACTTTTGAAACACCAGAACTGCCTCCGAAAACAGCAGTGCAAAAAAAAAGTCTGAAACATGAGATTGAGCCCCTCCACACAGCTACCAGAAACACCACCCAACATTAACATAAAGTTCCATATCAAGCATTAGGGTGGAAAAATGAGCAAACAAAAAATAAGAACCTAATCATAAAAAAGACAACTATGGTAAAAGGGAAGGTCATGAACTCAGAAGACAATGAAATCAAAACATCTACAAGCAATGCCTCAAAGAAAAGTGTGAATTGGACATAAACCCAACAAAAATTCCTAGAAGAGCTAAAATTTTATTTTCAAAATGAAATAAGAGTGGTAGAGGAAAATTAGGTAAAGAAAGGAAAGAAAATTATGAAAAGAGAACAGCTTGGTAAAGAGGCACAAAAAAATACTGAAGAATATAACACCTTAAAAAAAACCTCCAGAATTGGCCAAATGGAAAAAAAGGCACAAAGATTCATTGAAGAAAATAACTCCTTAAAAAAGTGGAAATCAGCCAAATGGATAAAGAAGTACTTTTATTTATTTTATTTAGAAACTTTTGCAGTGGTATTTACAAAGGAAATGGACCTACAGTTTTCTTTCTCTGTTTCTGATGCAAATTTTTAAAAATGAAATGTTAGCAATGAGATTACAGCAAGATATCACAAAGATCATATACTATGACTGGGTGAGATTTATACAAGGAATATGGGCTGTGTCAATATTAGGAAAACTATCAGTATAGTTGGCTATACGATAACAAAAATCACATCATTAGAACAACAGATGCGGAAAAAAAAAACCTTTCACAAAATACAATACTTTCCAATAAAAATACTACAAAGCATAGGAATTAATTGAACCTTTCTTAAAATGACAAGCAGAATTCATCTAAAATCAAAAGCAAGCATCATCCTTAATGGGGATAAACTTGAAGCCTTCCCAATAAGATTAGTTGTGAAGCCAAGATATCCATTATCACCATTATTATACAAGAGTGTACTAGAAAAGCCAACTGTATCAGTAAAACAAGAAAAAGAAATTGAAGGAATAAAAATAGGCACAAGGAAACAAAACTATCATTATTTGCAGATGATATGATGGCATACTTAAAGAATCCTAGAGAATCAACTAAAAGCTAGTCAAAACAATTAACAACTTCAGCAAAGTTACAGGATATAAAATAAACCCATAAAAATAATCAACAAAACCCATTTAAAATAACTGCAGATACTATAAAATGCTTCAGAGTCTACTTGTCAAGACAAATGCAGGGATTATATGAACATAATTACATAACACCACACAAAGTTGGATCTAAACAATTGGAAAAATATTAATTGCTTGTGGGTAGGCTGAGCCAATAAAATAAAAATGGCAATTCTACCAAAGTTAATTTATTTATTCAGTGCCATATCAATCAAATTGCCAAAGAATTATTCTACAGAGCTAGAAAAAAAACAGTAAAAAAAAATTCATCTGGAAGAACAAAAGGTCAAGAATATCAAGGGTTTCAACGAAAAAAATGTTAAGGAAGGTGGTCTAGCAATTCCAGATTTCAACCTATATTACAAAGTGGCAATCATCAAAATGATCTGGTACTGGCTAAGAAATAGATCTGTAGATAGGTGGAATAGATTAGGCACACAATACATAATAGCAAATTTACATAGTAATCTAGTTTTTGATAAACCCAGACATCTAAGTTTTGGGGGTAAAACTTAACATTCAACAAAAATTGCTCAGAAAATGGACAGAAGTTTGGCAAAAACTAGACATAAACCAACATCTTCCATCATATATGAAATAAGGTCAAACTGGATAAATGATTTAGACATAAAGGATGCTATCATAAGTAAATTAGGCAAAAAATGTACCTGTGAGATCTATGAGCAAGGGAACAGTTTAGGACCGAACAAAAAGTAGGAGAGAGTATGAGAAGCAAAACAGGTAATTTTGATTACAAGAAATTAAAAAGTTTTTGCATAAACAAAAATAATGTAGCCAAAATGATAAGGAAAACAGAAAACTGGGGGTGGGGATTTTATAACATTTTTTTTCTGATAAAGGTCTCATTTTTAAAATCTGTAGGGAACTGAGCCAAATTTATAAAAATAAGAGCCATTCCCCAGTTGATAAATGGTAGCAGGATATAAGCAGGCAGTTTTCAGAAGAAGAAACAAAAACTATCAAGAGTTACATGAAAAATTTCCATAAATTACTACTGATTAGAGATGCAAATTAAAACATTTCTATGATACCATCTCATACCTTATCAAATTGACTAAAATGACAGAAAATGAAAATGACAAATGTTGGAGGGGATGTGGAAAAACTGAGACACTAATGCATTTTTGATGGAGTTGTTAACTGAGTGTGAATGGAGTTGTAGATTGTTTTTCAGAATGGCTGGCTCAGTTCACAATTTGGAACTATACCCAAAATTGTGCATTCCTTTTGACCTAGTACCAATACTAGGTCTGTATCCCAAAGAGATCAAAGGGAAAAGACTTATATGCACAAAAGTATTTACAGCAGTTCTTTT
The DNA here is from genome assembly GCF_028583685.1 of Petaurus breviceps papuanus. NCBI lineage: Eukaryota > Metazoa > Chordata > Mammalia > Diprotodontia > Petauridae > Petaurus > Petaurus breviceps. Next base: position 15,103,926 of record NW_027187360.1, on the reverse strand, counting down.
TGTGGTGGCAAAGAATTAGGAATTGAAGGGATATTCATTGACTGGGGAATGGTTAAACAAGTTGAGGTATATGATTGTGAGGGAATACTATCATGTTATAAGAAATGATGAGCAAGATGGTTTCAGGAAAACCTGGGAAGACATACATGAACTGATGCAGAGAAATGAGCAGAACCAGGAGAACATTGCACATAGTAATAGCAGTATTATAAGAATGATCAATTATGAAAGACTTAGCTACTCTGAACAAGACAGTTCAAAAGGACCCATAATGAAAATGCCATCCATCTCCAGAAAAGGAACTGATGAACTCTGAATGCAGAATGAAACAAACTTTTAAAACTTTCCTTATTTTTCTTCTTTTATTTTGTTTCTGTTTTCTTTTCTAACATGGCTAATATGGAAATATGTTTGGCATGATCTCATATGTATAATCTAAATCAAAATGCTTGCCTTCTCAAGAAGTGGAGAGTGGTAGGAGGGAAGGAGAGAATCTGCAACTCAAAAATTTTTAAAAGTAAATGTTAAATGTCCATACTCTTTGATCCAGCAATAAGACTACTAGGTCTATAACTAACACCCTAACACACACAGACACACACACATATACACACACTATTTCTAACTTTTTTTTTCATCAAAAACCTTACTATTCTTGACTTTTTGTTCTTCCAGGTAAATTCTGTTACTACTTTTTCTAGCTCTATAGGATAGTTCTTTGATAATTTGATTGATATGGCACTGAATTATATAAACAGACACACACACACATATACACACACAAATACATACTATAACTCCTAGGTCTATAAGAAATAAAAAATGGGGGCGGCTAGGTGGCGCAGTGAGTAAAGCGCCAGCCCTGGAGTCAGGAGGACCCAAGTTCGATTCCAGCCTCAGACACTTAATACCCACACAAAAAAACTAGCCCTGTAACCTTGGGCAAGTTACTTAACCCCAATTGCCCTCCAAAAAGGCAAAAAAGAAAAAGAAATAAAAAATGGTATGTGTGTGTGTGTGTGAAGAACCTATTGTATAAAAATACTTATAGCAGTTCTTTTTGCAGTAGCTAAGAATTAGAAATTGAGGGGATACCCATCAATTGGGAATGGCTGAACACATTTCAATATATGACTGCGATGGAATATTAATTGTGAAATGACAGGCAGGATCATTTAAGAAAAACCTGAAAAGACTTTCATGAACTGATAGAGAGTAAAGTGAGCAGAACTAGGAGAATGTTGTAGACAGTAACAGCAATATTGCACGATCAACAATTGTGAATGACAGTTATTCTCAGGAATACAATGACCTAAGACAATTCCAAAGGACTCATGATGAAAAATGCTATCTCCCTCTAAAGAACTGATGGTATCTGAATACAGACGGGAGCTTTTTCTCTCTCTCTTCCTCTTTCTTTCTTTTCATTCCTTCCAAGGTTCCCTCCCCCAAAATGACTAATACAGAAATATTTTACATCATTATACATGTATAACCTATATCAGATTACTTATAGTCTCAGGGAGGGAGGCAGGGATAGAATTTGGAATGCAAAACTTAACAATGAATGTTAAAATTTGCTTTTACATGTAATTGGAAAAAGATTAAATATTAACAATTTTAAAATAAATGAAAAATAAGTATCCATTGACTGGGAGGGAGATTGTTAAAATAATTTTATATGTAATTGGAAAATATTTAATGAAATAAATAAAAATAATTATACAAATAAATAAAAACCTGTAAACCTATGAAGGAAGTAAAGAAGCTAAAGAATTTTAGGCTTCTCAGAAGCCTCATGATTATAAATCATGAATATTTTAAGAAAAAAAATCATAACAAGTCTGACATTGCTAGACCACAACATTATATGGGAATCTCTACCTCAAGGGTAGGGATTGTTTCACTTTCATATTTATAACACCAGCACTTAGCATTAAGCCAGACACTTAGTAAGTGCTTAATCAATGTTTTTCATTGATTCATTATAAAATCTTTATAATTTCATAAATCCAGCAGCAATGCTCTTAGCCTCACTTCCATGACTTGAACATCTGTGATTATAAAATTTCCCATAAATTGGTTCCAGAACCACAAAGCTAGATGGTGCAGTGGATAACACTGGGCTATGAATAAAGACCTGAGTCCGAATTCAGTCTCAGACATTTATTTTGTATGATCCTAGAAAGGTCCCATAGCCTTTCACTGCCTCAGTTTCATCAACTGTAAAGTTAGGATAATACTATAACCTTTTCCCCAGGGTTATTGTAAGGATCAAATGATTTAATGTTTGTCAAGCATTTAGCATAGTGCCTAGCACATGACAGGTATGTCACAAATACTTGTTCCCTTCCCCTTCCTGCCTGTGAGTGGGTTAGTCTTCATTTTTCTCTGGTTGCCACTGATCTTCCCTCGCCCCTAAATCACCTATTTGGAAAGCACTTGCTACTAAATGGAGAAGATGAACAGGAGAGTTGTATTACTTCTGCCTCCAATCAGCTCCTAAAATTCCAAAACTAAGGCAGACTCCAAAGAATAATCAAAAAAGATACAATAGGCATAAATGTGTTGCAGCATATTATTACCAACAATTCACATTAGAAATTATGTTAAATATATCAACTTGGAACCATATGATAAGAAAGAGGCAGGCTAGTCATAGGGCAAAGACACAGCACTATACTAGTATCCACAAAAAGTTAAATGACCTAGAAAGGCCTCTCGAAAGATCCTCTATGAAAATTTATGAGAAAACATGAACCATAATCATAGAAGATGAAAAGGTATGAATGAATTGCAAACTTCACTATCTGAGGAAGTAACAATGTCAATGAGATCACAGATCTGCTATGTTATTAAAGTATAAGTAGTTGGGAATGATTCTTGAAAACCCAGAACCTGATTGCAGAAACAATGCCAACAATGAGAAGTCCAATTAAGGATAACAGACACAGACACACCAAGTGATCCCTCCCTGAGGGCTGAATTAGTTTGAATGAATCAAAAATGAGACAAATCTGACAGGGTGATAGGCCAGAACTCAGTATGATCTTTAAGAAGACTCATGGAGCAGAAAAAAAGGGGAAGCTATGATAATCCATGTGGAATTGAAGAATAGTTGACCAAGTAGAGGTAACTGCTATAAAGAGGTCAGATCTTCAGAAGGGAGGCTGGATGGAACAATTAATTGGGCATCAGGAAACTGGGCAGATGTTTTGCTGCTAAAACCTGAACTATAGACTTCAAGGAAATAATTCTATATCTCTTTTCTACTCAAGGACTTTCTCACAGAAGACTGAAGCTCTTCCTTCTAAGTACAGGGAAAGTCTTATTTACCTTTATTGGTTTTATACATTTATTTTCTCTTTATAAACAGCCTTTGCTAATCTGACTGAATTTATTGGAAATTAAGTTGAGAGGAGGTAACTCAGGGGGAAACATCCCTAGAGAAAAGACAGAAATAGAGATTAAAATAATGTTTTTGAAAAAGTGCTTTCTTTGTCTTGGGGCTTGAGGAGTGGGGAAAAAAAGATAAAGAAAATTGCAGAACTTTTGATTCTCATCTGGGTTCTAAGTAGGTAGTATGAGGGGGCAAATAGGAGTGGTTGAAAAACCCTGATGTCCACATACTCCGCCACTGCTACACAAGTATGAAAAAAATTAAGCAAATTACTTAATATAGTCACACTGGTAAAAAAAAAAGTACAAACTTGGTGTGGGCTCCAGCTTCAACCATCTCCAATACCTATAAAAAATTATTCTAAACAAATTTTAAAGCTACAGAACCCACAAAGAGACAGAGAGACACAAATCTCCCGCTGAAGGCAGCTTAGCAGGCTGACAGGAAAGGTCTATTGCACCAAGCTAGGAGCTAAGCACAGTCCCTAGTGAGCTGGGGTTCTGGCCCCAGGGCACCCTGACCAGCACCCAGACTGGCCAGAGCAGACTTCAGGAGAGTGACTCACCAGCAGCTCTGGTACTTTCCAGACTCAACCCATAAATGCCAAAGAGAAAATAAAAGGTCAGTAGGGAACTCTGTTGTAAGGGAGAAGGAACAGAACAGTCCGGCCCCTGCCCCCTGGGCAAGAAGTGGCAGGAGATGTAGCAGTGCAATGTAGCTGCTTCTAGAGTTCCTGGCCTGCAGATTGTAGGGAAACCAAGCGGCCATTCAGAGGGTAATTTCTCTTGCTTTGACCTGCCTGGATCTGGATCACAGTCTTGGGTGGTGGTCCTGGGGTGTGTGACCAGTGAGCCAGAGCTTGTGGTGGCTGTAGAGAGGGTACTCAACTAATAGCTCCGGCATCTGCAAAAACCCCAGTGGTTTGGGACAAAGCTCTCTCCATTCTGTAAGCAGAGTTCTACTGTGGCAAAGAGCTCAAAAGTTAAGTAATTGGCAAGATGAGGAAGCGCAATCAGACCATACAATCCTTTTTTGGGGATAAAAAGGATCAAAGCACGGAACTGGAGGAGAACAATGAAATCAGAACTCCTGCATCAAAGGCCTTCAAGAAAAATATGAATTGGTTATAGGCCATGGAGGAGCTCAAGAAGGATTTTGAAACTCAAGAGAGGTGGAGGAAAAATTGGGAAGATAAATGAGAATTATGCAAGAAAACCATGAAAAGTGAGTCAATAGCCAAAAAAATTCTGAAGAAAATAACTCCTTAAAAAGTAGACTAACTCAAACAGCAAAAGAAGTCCAAAAAGCCAATGAGAAGAGTGCCTTAAAAAGCTGAATTTCCCGGATGGAAAAGGAATTTCAAAAACTCACTGAAGAGAATAGTTCCTTCAAAATTGGATTGGAGAAATTGGAAGCTAATGACTTTATGAGAAATCAAGATATTATAAAACAGATCCAAATAAATAAAAAAAAGTAGAAGACAATGTAAAATATCTCATTGGGAAAACCACTGACCTGGAAAATAGATCCAGGAGAGATAATTTAAAAATTATTGGACTATCTGAAAGCCATGATAAAAAAAAACCCTAGAAATTATCCTTCAAGAAATTCTCAAGGAAAATTGTCCTGATATTCTAGGACCAGAGGACAAAATAGAAATTGAAAGAATTCACCAATCACCTCTTGAAAAAGATCCCAAAAAAGAAAACTCCTAGGAATATTATAGCCAGGTTCCACAGTTCCCAGATCAAGGAGAAAATATTACAAGCAGCAAGAAAAAACAATTTGAATATTGTGGAAACACAATCAGGATAACACAAGATCTAGCAGCTTCTACATTAAGGGATTGGAGGGCTTGGAATATGATATTCTGGAGGTCAAAGGAGCTAGGATTAAAACTAAGAATCACCTACCCAGCAAAACTGAGTATAATGCTTCTGAGGAAAATATGATCATTCAATAAAACAGAGGACTTTCAAGCATTCTTGATGAAAAAACCAGAGTCGAACAGAAAATCTGACTTTCAATTACAAGAAGAAAGAGAAGCATGAGAAGGTAAACAGGAAAAAGAAATCATAAGGAACTCATCAAAGTTGAACTCTTTACATTCCTACATGGAAAAATGATAATTGTAATTCATGAGACTTTTCTCAATATTAGGATAGTGGAAGGGAATATATATGTATATAATGTATACATGCATAAATATCTATGTATAGGAGAGTATATGTGTATATAAATATATATGTGAGTGTGTGCATATGTGTGTACATGTATACATAGACAAAGGGCACAGGATGGGTTGAATACGAAGGGATGATATCTTAAAAATAAAATAAAGAGGTGAAAGAGAAACATATTGGGAAAAGCAGAAAGGGAGATAGATTAGGGTAAATTATCTCATATAAAAGAGGCAAGAGAAAACTGTTACAATGGAGGGGAAGGGCAGGCAGGTGAAGGGGAATGGGTCTTACCTTACTCTCAGTGAATTTGGCTGAAGGAGGGAATAACATACACACTCAACTGGGTATCTTACCCTATAGGAAAGTAGGGGGGAAGTGGATAAGAGGGAGGGGGATAGACAGGAGGACAGATTGGGGGAGAGGGTAGTTAGAAGCAAACACTTTTGAAAAGGGACAGGGTCAAAGAAGAAAATAGATTAAGTGGGGGGCGGGATAGGATGGAGGGAAATATAGTTAGTCTTTCACAATATAACTACTATGGAAATGTTTTGCATAACTACACATGTAAAACCTATGTTGAATTGCTTGTCTTCCCCGTGGGGGTGGGTGAGAAGGGAAGAAGTAAAAGACTCCCAAACTCAATGTTTCAAAAAACAATGTTCATGCATGTTACATGCAATTGGGAAATAAGAAATACAGGCACTGGGGGAGAGAAATCCATCCTGCCCTACTAGAAAGTTGGGGGAGGGTGGGGGAGGATATAAGAGAGGACAGATTGGGGTATTCCGTTAACTCACTATTTTGGGGTGGGGGTAGGGGAGAGATGGGGAGAAAAATTTGTAACTCAAAATCTTGTGGAAATGAATGTTGAAAACTACAAATAAATAAATACATTGGAAAAAATTAATGAAAAAAAAACAAGTATAGTCACATCAGAAAGTATAGGGAATCCGATTAATAAATAAAAGATTAATTTTTCTATTCATTCACTGTTCATAACACCAATTCACAATGCTCTAAATTAAAATAACATTTTATAGTAAATATAATTATTTTTAAAGCAACAGAAATATATATTTCTAAAAATGTTCTTGTTTTTCAAGATGACAGAAGAATCATTTTTCCTTTTTAAGACAACAGTTATTCCTTCCACATCATGTCTTCCCCTGTATATTGCAGGTTGGCATAAGAAATTAAATAGGAATTTTTTAGGAATTTTGCAGAAGCCACAGATGACACTTAAAAAGGTCAGCAGATGACACAGAAAGTTTAAAAACTCAGAAATACATAAAATATATGCATAATATTATATCATATCAACATATTCTGTCTTTTAACACCATAATAATTCAGACTTCTTCCCTGACAGGAAAGGAAGGCCAAAATATTTTACATGGATTTTCCAGACCATGAGAGTGCCACGCCCGCAACCCCCATGATGTGAAAGGGATAACTTTTTTTTATTTCATCCTCTAGAGTCCTAGAATTTCTTAAAAGGAAGAACTAAGTGCTATGTTTTCACGAAAAAAACATATTTTTAAAAAGCCTGCAAATCTAAAACTAGAGCCATATATGAGTGGCTACAATCAACTAAATTTTAACAGATAAATTTTAATACAAATAACCAATTCAAAATCAGAACCAATGCAAAAAAAAAAATAGAAACCACATGTAAAATGTGACTATTCTCATAATCCTAAACTGATATTTCCAGTCCTGGAATCTAAAACTCACTTTTTTCCCCTACAGCTGTAACTAATTACAGATCAAGTATAGCCAAAAAAAATCACACTTTGGACACTTAATTTGCTCTGGAAATTTTCCTAAGAAATTGTTTACATTTTGCATTTTTAAAAAAGCACACAATATTTCTAATCTGCTTCATTGTTCCTATGAATTGGGTTTCTCTAATGACTTGTGCTCTTAAAAGGATTTGCCTCCAAAAAATTGATTGACTCGACATTTAAGTGGGAATAAAGCTATTCCAAAACAGTATGATTAAGTATTTTCTACCAAATATTTTAAGTAGTATGCATTTTGATCTTGTAACCAATGTGATCAAATTCAGTACTACATAATAAAATTAATTTTGTATACTTATTCTCATATGCAATTAACATTTACTAAACACCTACTTGTACAGGAAATTATGGAGACACTGAGGTAGAAAAATGAAGATAAAAATCCTAATCCTTATCTGCAAGGGGCTCACACTATCAGGCATAATAAACACAAATAAGTATTGTACACAGCATGATGTGATACTGAAGAGCAATCTAAAGTTGTCTAGGAAAATCTGAGGAAGAAAACACTTCAATGTGGGGGACCCAGAAATATCACCTGAGCTGAGCCTCAAAAGAAAAGGATTTCAATAAATAAAGTCAAATTAATAAACATTTATTTATCACTTACTATGTGCCAGGATCTCTGTTAAGCACAGTAAGTGATAGATGTAGAGATAAGGAAGAAAGAGTGTTCCAGGCATACTGAAAGGGGTTGTACATATGTGCAAGAGTTGGGAGAAGTCAGATGATGTAGGGAAACAAAGAAAGGTGTAGTTTGGCTCAAATAGCTACACAGAAGTAATTTAAAATAAAAGTAGGTTGGGGTGGCTAGGTAGTGCAGTCAATAGAGCACCAGCCCTAGAGTCAGGAGGGCTTGAGTTCAAATCTGTCCTCAGACACTTAACACTAGCCGTATGACCTTGGGCAAGTCACTTAACCCCAAATGCCCTGCCCTCCCCCTTCCAAAAAGCAAAAAAAAAATAGGTTGGAGATAGCTAATCAGCGCCTGGCAAAGAAGTTTTTTATTTCAGCTTATTCTAAGGAGCAACTCAATGTTTTTGAGCAGGGGAATGACATGATCAGATCTGCACATTAGCAAGATTATTTTGGCAGCTGTGTGGAAGATGGATCATAGAGAAGAATCTTAGGGAAGACTAGTTCTGAGGCTATTCCAATAATCAAAGAAGGATATGAGGAGGGCTAGAAATGGGGTGATGGCAGTGTACAGAGAGAAGAGAACAGATAGGAATGATAGAATGGAGGAATTATATATAGGATTCTACAACCAACTAGAAATGAGAGAAGAAAAATAAAGAAGAATCAAAGATGATTTAGGAATTTTACTTTGGTCAACTAGGGGAATAATATTGTCACCAACAGTAATAGAGAGGTTATGAAAAGAGGCAGGTTGGAAAAATGAGAACAATTCTAGATATACTCAGTTTGAAGCAGTGATAAGACATTAAAAGTACCAATACTGAAAGTGCAGTTGGGAGATGCAAGGCCAGAATTCCATTAATAATAATTGCTAACTTTTACATAGAGGCTAATATGTGAAAGGCACTGGGCTAAATATTGCGCATATATTATCTCATTTGATCGTCACAATCACCCTGGGAGGTAAATGCTCTTATTATTCTCATTGAATAGGTGAAGAAATTGAGGTAAACAGAAGTTAAGTGACTTGCCCAGGGTTACACAGTTTTAATAAAGTATTTGAGGCCACATTTCAACTCAGGTCTTCCTGAATCCAGGCCCAGAACTCTATTTATTGGGCTACTTAACTATCTTGACAGATAGCTTTGGGATCTCTCCATGTGTGTGTATGTGTACATATATGTTTGTACACACATACCCTGGCACTGAATCTTGGGGAAGATTCAAGCCTCTCACTCAGAGATTTAGAAGAAATAAGGAGAAAGATGAATCAGCAAAGAGAACAGGGACTATTCAAGCAGGGAGAAAAACCTGAAGAAAACAGAACAATAGAACCTAAGAAGGATTCTTCAAGCCTCAGTTCAGGGGCTACTTACTCCATGAAGCCTTCCTAGTCACTAATACTCTCTCCCTCCTCAAATTTCCTATTACTGTAGTTATTTCTGTATATGTTAGTTTGTTCATTCCCTGCATCACCAAGTAGACCAGGACCTCCTCTGAACAGAGAGGGTTTTTTTTTCTTTGTATCTAGGGTGCCTGGCATAATGCTTTGCACATAGTAAGCCCTTTAGCAAATGTTTGTTGAATTGATGTTACTCCTCTAATAAAAAAAAACTTTCAATGACTCCCTGTTGCCTAACAAATATTATTCAGGCTTAGCATTCAAGGTCTTCCACAGTCTTGTACCACTGTACACTGCCTACCTCTTCTCACATTACTGCTTTCCACATCTAGTTATTCCATTCAAAAAGGCTTACCTGATGCCCCCTGTACTTATCTCATGTTATCCTACCTTTCTGTCATGTCATGCCATATTACCTATCACTGGATTGTACTTTCCTGAATTGAAATCCCATCAAAATTCTATGTATCTTTTAAGCCCCAGGTAATATATCATCACCATGAAGCTTTTCAATATTCCCCCAATCTATAACATTTCCTTTGTCCCTCAGGCTTTCCATAGCAGGTATAAATGATAGAATCAGAAATTTAGCAACAAAAGGGACATTGAAGATGACCTTGCTTCACTCTCTTAATTTACAGTAGCAGAAAGTGAGGCCCAGAGATGTTAAGTGACTTGCCCAAGATCACAAAGACAGTGACAGTACTAGGATTTGAATCCAGCAGTCTTTTCACTATGCCATGCTTATTCTAAATTTATCTTAGTTGAGAATATCATATTCCTTCCCCAACAAGACTGCAAATTCTATAAGGATTTAGATCTAACATAGACCTCTACAACTAGTAAACTCCTAATAAATGTTTGTTGATGATGAACTACCCAAGATCACAAATCATAGTGTAATAAGATTTGAATCTAAAGAATTTCTTATTTTGAAACTCCATATTCAAATAGAGCTGTCAGTATAGTAATAGATTTAATAAATTCACCTTTTAAAAATATCATATAATTGAATTTCAATAGTTAATAGACTGGCTCTTAAAGTTAGGGAAGTTATTAAGTTCAAGCTTTTTCCACAATAACTACTTAGCAAACATTAACCAAAATAAATACCCACAGAATAATTAAACTTCCTCTTGCAAATACAAAGACTGCATTACAGCAAATAAAGTACCAGCCTCTCCAGATGAATATGAAAGCACATAGCTTTGTTGCATGAAATAATGAAAAGTGAAATGAGTAGAACCAAGAGATTGTTGTATACAGTAATGGCAATATTGTTCAAAGAATGACTAAGTTATTTTGAGTATTATAAATATTCAAATCAACTTCAAAGGACCTATGAAGAAAGATGCTATCCACCACCAGAGAAATAACTGATAAACAGAAGTATGTGTAGTGTGGTTTTACACACACACACACACACACACACACACACACACACACACATATCTGTGTCTAATGGCGGCCTTTTTTAGGGAAGGGTGGGGAGAGAGGGAGAAAAAATATAAAAAACACATAGCAGAGAACAAAAGAAAACCCAAAAGGAAGAAAAGCAGGGTAGATTTGAAAATGATGTGTAATATTTATTACATAGTATTTAAAAATTAAATAGTGTGAAATGGAGATTTATGATTTCATAATCCCCTTTTTGTGCTGTGCCATATACCATGTATATTTTTTTGCCATTTTGCATTTAACTTTAAAATGAATAAAAAAAGAAAATGCAAAGCTCTATTGATTTAACAAAATGTTTTTAAAATATTTTAGGAATTACATATCAAAGTATGAATTTCTTCAACAGAAATTATATCTTTAAAAAAATTCTCATTTTTTTGTTATGGATGCTATCATGAATTTCAAATGAATCAGTCTATAATGAATTAATTTCTTTGGACTCAACATAAAAATCAGGAGTTAACAGAAATATGTTAGGGAGAGGGGTTTCATAGTTTAGGAAGCAATCCTAGAATTGAGCTAACTGCTTACTGTCACACAATTCAATCTAAATACCATAAAACTGAATTTTGAACAATTTAAATTTTCAGAAAAAGCTGAGGGCAAATCAAATTTAATTATCCTATTAGACCAATTGTCAGAATTTAAATATTTATATTCATAATGCATTGAACAAATAATTTTTACATTCTCAAGAGGAATATATAATAATAGTCATAATAAAACTGACAGAAGACAACTTAAAGGGTAGAAATTCTTGCATACAAATTATATATAACCACATATACAAGAATGCTACTTTTAGAAGCAAAAAAAGCTTACTTTTTTCAAGTACTTTGTAACTATTTTCTCCCAAAACAACTACCCTCATTTACATTCACAAAATTTTTATCATTTAGTCCTTTGAGTTTTCCTGGTCCTAGCCAATTATATCTTCTTTCAGAATGACCAATATTTTGCTGTCTTTTAAATACTATTGAAGATGTGCCTATTCTGAAAATTACAGTTTAATAAACTTCCCAACTAATCTTTGACTAAAAACATGATCTAAATGTGTTGTGAGTTTCTTAAGCATGAATTCCTATGTTACATTCTGTGTCAAGAGTGGGGAACCTGCGGCCTCCAAGACACATGTGGCTGTAGGTTCCCCACCCCTGTAATATCCATAAAATATATAAAAACTAGTTATATGTGAATATAAATGCATGTGTATACATATCTGTAATATAGATACTAAGAATATGTAATTTCATCAGCATGAGGAGCTCTGACTATGATGCAACAAAGAGGTTCTTAACCTGGAGTACGTTAATTTTTTTTTTAAAAGATTTTGATCATTATATTTCAATACAACTGCTTTCCTTTGAAACTTTATGCATTTTAAAAATATTATTCTAAGAAAGCATCTGTAGGCTTCAATAGGTCACCAAAGATGTTTGTGACCAAAAAAAAAAAAAAAGGTTAAGAGTTCTCAATATAGGAACCCCTTCTACAAATATAGCTAGCCTGAAATCTTTGCTATGACTTAGTAGATAAATACTAGGGAGTTGCCTAAGGCAAAAAAGTTAAGTGTTTGACTAAAGTCAAAGTCTGTATTTGAACTGAGGTCTTCCTTATTTCTATTTCTTCCCATTACACCATGCTTTTTCCAACATAAAACATATGAGAGTAATGAAGTAGGTCCATTCTACAACCATACATGTACAATTAAACTTCTACATTTAATAAATGGTTAAAAGAAAAAGCAGTAGCTTGCATATGTAAAGGGACAATCATACAACTAGCTCTAAGGTCAAATTGGAACGGCTATGGCTAAATTGGAATATCTATTGAGATCTATAGTTGGAGGGAAGAATTCCACACCTCTGCCTAAACAATTAGCTCATTGCTCTCGGGAGTCTAGAGAGGTGCAGCAGGGACAGATAATTGTTTTCTGGTGCCTACACTAAATGAACATCAGTAGGTAGATCCTATGGTGATTTATTTCACAATCCCATTGAGAACATGGTAAAGAAACAGGTGGCTAATCCCACCAGACAACTATCTTTATAACACACCAAAGAGAAAAACCAAGATGAATTTTGCCCACAATTTCCTGGTACAAAAATATTTTCTCCTTTTATGGCTATCAGAAAAGTACTTGTAACAACATTTTTAAATAAATAAGTTCAATATAAGTAGTCTTCATTTAAAGTACCTAGAGAGAAAGTCAAAAAGTCACAAATAGCTAATACAAACATTTATATGCCTTTTTATTTGTAGAGCAACTATATTTAAAAAAAAATTTACTCTAATTCTTCAACAAACATCAGTAAATATAAACTTTTGTCATTTTAGATTTGGTTTGAGAAAAATTGAATTATAAAATAAAAATACAAGATTAATATTTATCTTAATATAGATTTCAACAAGAAAACAGCAAATAGTATATGAGAAAAAATGATAATATATCATTCCCATTTAGATGTTATCATTCTTCAATTGAAGAAAATGATGAAAAATACTGGTTCAAGTTTTATAGCAAAATTAGTACTAAAAACTGTTTCTGACTCCTAGATTTGAAACTCTTCAAATTCAAAGTACTGTATCTTCTACTTCCTTTTTAAACTGTGTACTGTAAGATACTACATCTATCTAATAGAGCACAATCTGAGAAGTTTTGCAAGCAAACACAATCTAATCAATAGATATTAAGAAGTCTCAAAAAACCTAAAACCAAACTAACAGAATTATCATCAAAAATTAATACATATGACATCTCAGTGGAATTCAAGCTTATTTGATATATTAAAGAAGATAAATAGGCTAATTTTAGGGATGTACTGGTCAACTAGTACCATAACAATATTTGAGGAGAGTAACTTTCAGCTGCTCCCTCTCCCATGTGTATAATAATTACCAAACACTCCTCATAATGAGCATGTGTTCATCTATCCCCTTAAAAAATTAGCACACAAATTCTATCTTACAAGTATATACCAGAAAGTAAAGAGTTGGCGTTTGCACTGCAAAGAAGATGGTGAAGTTGAGCCACCAAAGTATGAAAACAGTGCAACTATTCTAAGAGTACGGCATACAACAAGAAGTTAGTGTATTTAAAGGGAAAGGGCAATGCAACATTGCTGATGTATGTGAGACTGGCCTCATAATGCCATGGATGGATGTACAGCACAATATGTGTTCCCTTTTGGTGCATGCCTGTGGTCAATTTTGACCCTTTGCCAGAGGCCCAGCACAGTCAGTACTAGTTAGGGGCAATCTATAATGACTCTGTGCCTTCAAGTTCAACAGAAGCTGTACACCTGTTAGAATCCTCTAACACTGCTCCTACAGTTAGGGTGTGCCCAGTAGGAAATAGGAGTGTGACAACTAGAACCCGGCACGCCACACTTTTTACAGGTTGCCAATGCCTGCCAAAGATGACATCTGAAGCAAGTTTAGAATAGTACTAAGGAAAAAGAACAATGAGGAACAGTATGACCTTTGGGGGATACAGGTAAGGAGGGAGAAAGGAAGGAAGGGAAAAATATACAGCAAGATAGACTCTTAAGGAGCCGAGTACTGTCACACATTTCTGGGACCTTAAATATTAGCTGCTTTGTTTTAATGCCTAAAAACAGTGTAGCATTGAAATAAATATTTTTATTAAAGTGTGAAATCACTGGTTCTTGCTGAAGGAAAACTAAGGGAAGTAAAATTCATTCATAAGTGTTTAGAATGAACATGGATATATCTTCCTCTCTTCAACCAAAGGAATGAGTTAATCTTTTACTGCTTTGGTCTGAATAAATTATATGTGTATGATAAAACAAGAGAAGGGGATAGGACCTGTAATTTCATTGGTTTAAGGAACTCCCAGATGAGGAAATTCCCTCTATGAATGCAAGTATAGTGTTAGATTGTTGCTGAGAGCAGTAGCATCAAAATCAAATAGAAATGGAGGAAACTAAACCATATATAAAAGATTCTTGCAGGGCAGATACAGACATTTTTTAAATGAAATATTATGTTTTAGTGCATGTTTATTTATTTTGTTAAATATTTCCAAATTGCATTATAATCTGGTTCTGCAATCAGATGAGTTGTGGACTGCATGTGGCTCCCAGCTGGTATTTTTGACGCCTCTGGCTTAGGGCACTGAGAAGTTAAGTGACTTGAAAAGGTTCACTCTGTCAGTATATATCAGAGGCAGAATCTGAACCCAGGTTATCCTGGCTTTAAACTGAATCCACTATGCCATGATGCCTTATGCACGACAAAAGTATAAATTGAAAATAAAGTTTTCCAGTTTCACATACATACTACAAATATAAGGAAAGATGAGGAAGAAATAATAATAAATAATATCTGATAATTAGATGATGCTTCAAAATTTTGAAAGCATCTAATATACATTACATCATTTAAATTTTACAATAGATCTGGGGGCTAGGAACATTATTCACATTTTACAGATCAGGAAACTGAAGTTCAGAGGGATAAATGATTGTCCATGGGCATGCAACTATTAAGTGCCAAAAACAGTTTATTAACCCAGGTCTTCCTGATGTCAAGTTTAATATTCAGTTTTTTAAAAAGTGTCCCTAAAGAAAACTTAGGATATTAAAAACTAAATTATGTCTGTTTTTAAGTTATATATGTATCCATCTTCTTTAGCTTCAAATATTATATCAACAATCAGAAAATTCAAGTGCCCAAGAAAAAGAATATATATTGAGGTACTAGAAACAATCTTTAAAATATGTGAAAGTTGACCAGGTATAAATCTTTCAGACAGGATGAGAATAGCTTTCTTGTAACTAACATAAGATCTTTATTGAAAAAAGCACAGGTATTTCACAAACTAGTGACAAATCATGAAAGATAAATAAGACAGTAAAATCATAGGATCATATGATTCAGAGCAGGGAGAGAAATTCTCTAGCTAAATGCTTTCATTTATTGATGAGAAAAGTGAGATGCAGGAGTGTTAAGTTACTTATCCAAAGTCACAAAGGTAGCAGTAGGCAGTAGAGATGGAACAAAAATGTAGAACTTTTGATTCTAAATCCAGGTCTCTCTCCACTTACCACACTACTCTGAGCATATTTATAATATAATAATTATGTTAATAAAACATTATTTAGGAAAAGAAGTAATCCCTGTGTTTTTTCTAAATTATGTTGTTCTTTAGTAATCAAAGTTAATGTACTTTCCTGCAATCAAAACATAAGAAATAAATCTGCATGTTTAGATTTCAGGTAAAAAAACAAACCTCCCCTTTGATGAAAGTTAAATTATTTCATAGTACTTTAAAAATATGTTAGGTAACCTGTTTATCAGCTTGTTTAGTATAAACTAATAGTTCCACTCAGCGCCAGATAAAATCCAAATTTACTACAGTAAATGAATGATCCTATTTGCCTGTAAACACTCCCAAGAAGATTATCATTTGGAATACTGAGCTGGAGTTATAAAACTTGAGTTTAAATCCTACCAGCTCTGCCACTTACTACATAGGTGACCCTGGGCAAGTCATTCAACTTTTCAAGGTCTCAATTTCCTCATCTGTGAAATGAAAGACCAGATCTAGATAATCTCTAAGGTCCCTTCCTGATCTAGGACTATGAATATTTCCTTTTGAGCTCAAGAACCATTTTTTCTGATACCATTGTGGTAAAGAAAAAGAAAAGACAGAGTTGGAAGAGATAAAAATAAAAAACACTATGACCCACATGAAGAATTCCCCTGTATGTCATTCAAAGGCTAAATATAACAATCTCTGAGATTACCTATGGCTTCTTCCACAAAGGAACCAGTCTGGGGATTTCATTTCCTCTTTTTAAAAATAGAAGAAAAGAGAAGTTGTGGTTTGAATGTCTTATCTGTACCACAGAAGAGCTCATCTATATTGATTTTCTCAAAATTTTAATTTTTAATTTATTGATTTTTAAATCAATATACTTTTCATTAAAAAAAAACTCTAAACAAAAACTTTTCAAAGTTCCATGTGTAAAATAAATGTATAATTTATAAATAAAATAAATGTGTAATTACCTACCAAACTAAGATAAAAAAAACTTTAGTAAAAAATGGTTGCATCCCTTAAAAATGCATGCAGTGCTCAGTTTTAATCATAATATTTACCCAACTGGTACACTGTAGATTATTATTGCTTAACTAACCTTGTAAAAAGACATTGCCCTGTCAAGTGTTGGGGCAAAAGTTAAAACAGAAATGAACTTTTCTTCATGGCTAAAGCATCCAAAGTCCATTTCAGTACTTTTCTCTTTTTATTGCATATTACTTTAACAGATACTATAAATTATGTAACTGAAGTGAAACTTTCAGAATGTTATGAAAAGCAAAATTTCTACACTTTTAAAAAATATTAGTGGTGGTGATATTTCTGGGGAATATGTAGTTTGTCTCAGAAAGTTTATAATCGTTGACCTACATTTAAAATCCTCTCAAAAAAGAAAAAAAACACAGATCCAACTACTTTACCCAATGACCAAAAAACAACTATTTTCAGTACTTCTCTACAGATGTAGTCTGCTACTTAGTTCTATTTCTGGCAAAACAACAACAACAAACAACAACAACAAACTGACAAGATATTCTGACAGGCCTGGCATTTGTTAAGATAATACGTTAGCTCCCACATTCTGTACAATTCTCTCCATTCTGTCTTCATTCTTTTATGTCTTAATAATATGCAAGGAGCAAGAATTGAACAGGCTACAGAAATAAGTTAATAAATATGTAGTTTGGTAAAAGTTATAGTTTTGTCAATAGAATCCTGGCTAATGCACTTTAGAACTCAAACAAGTAAGGCTTTTTCAGTTGTCATGTTCACATGATAACTATCCTGTTTTATACTCTAAGACTAAAGTCCAAAGTATATATTTTTGCAACTTCTAGAAATTGTAATGAAAGTGAGCCAACTTCAAAGATTAATCCCTCCTATATAGCAGCCCTTGAAATATATAAAAAGACTATTAAAACAAAGTGAAACAGTAAAGTACTTTAAAATAAATAACACTATAGGATACTGTACTTGTTTACTGATAATAATATCTGTAAAATTTTCATAAATGTGTCAAGAATTAAGCATTTTAGAATCATTTTGTGACAAGTGTAGGTAACTTATTAACAACATATGTGCACAGTCCACTCATAAATACATGTATTTATGACTCATTTCAAGTCATTCATAAAACAGAAAAACTCATGTAGACTAATCTTCCTGATTTTAAGACTAAAGATCTAAACAATTGGAATTTATCTAATATATATTACTTAAAGAGTGGGGAGAAAACTAATGGCTCCTAATTTGTTTTGATTTATATGTGAATTCATTTAATAAATTCTAAAATTTCAATAAATGGTTCTGTCATGAAAATGTAGTATTATTTTTAACCTTTGAAAGTTAATGAAATTTATTGATTTTACAATTAATTGTTATATTCACACTAAGTACAGAGACCTTAAATAACTAAAAAGTTGAATCAAGTTTGAAATCACTCCAAAGCAATATACTTTTAAATGCAATATTCTTTCATAGTTCATTACAGTGTATGCACAATGTCATGAGTAGTGTTTTGGGGGTAAGGGGGGCAGGAGGGAGAGGTTATTACTTGGCTTTTATTTGTTTAGCTCTTTACAAGCAATATTAGAAGTTTCAGGTTCATGACTTAGGCTCATAGAATATAGAGGTAGAGAGGTGCTAATATAAAACAGTCTGTAGTTGCTGTGTAGTTAACAAAGCTTCAATCTGAGGTTTCAATACTAACTTATACTACCTACTTATAACACCTACTTTTACACCTTTATGAGTCAAATAATCAGTCACATCAAAAATGCAAAGACAAATCTACTCTTTTAAACGCAAAAGGGCGTTTTCTATTTTGAAGAATTTAGTTTTGGAAGCACCTTAAACAGGCAATTGGATATATTATGATTTTTTATATCATAACTTAAAATGTAAAATTAGTTGTATTTAGGAGAATATTGAATGGTCAATTTAATCACCAGGTATATTAGGTTGTTAAAATATGCACGTCATTTACAAAATCCTGTGTCTTAAATACACTAAAGAAACTGATTAAAATATTAAAAATTGCATAGACATATGCAAATAACAATTCATTTGTACATAGCACTTTTAGATCTACACTTCACTTTTCTCATAGTAACTCTAGAAGGTAGTCAATGGAGTTATTATAATCCTCGATTTATATATGAAGAAATTGAGGTTCATTTGCATATCTATCCTCCAAGTGAGATGTCAGAATCACGACACAAACTCAGTTCTCCTGACTCCTAAGTACAGAACTTTTTTCATTACACAACACTGCTTCCCTACAAAAGACATTTATGACAATCCCAGGATCATAGACTGAAAGTTGGAAGGGACTTTGGAGATCACCTAATTCAACCAACTCCTTCATTTTACAGATGAGAAAGCTGAGGTCCATGAATACTTTAAGGCTATTTTTAGAACAGAATAGTATACAACATATGTAGTTAAAAATTCTAACATGAAACTATCACAGGAGTAACCCAGCAATAAAGGAAATCAAAGTATTTATCAGAGCTACAGAAACCATTGTGATTTAAGTCACAAAAATAATATCTGACAAATAGAATACTTTTGCTGAATTCCTTCTATTTCACCAGTAGAAACACCATGATTTTTGTTCATATAGAAGTTCAATGTAGTCATACTTGCTGGGCTATGGAGTGATTCCAGAAACTGCAAAAACTACTCTGCTCACCATATGCATGGTCACCTCACAAAGTCCTATAACCACTGCTAAATGTCTCCTTTTTGTTTTTTTTAAACCAGCATTTTTGC
The DNA here is from genome assembly GCF_028583685.1 of Petaurus breviceps papuanus. Lineage (NCBI taxonomy): Eukaryota > Metazoa > Chordata > Mammalia > Diprotodontia > Petauridae > Petaurus > Petaurus breviceps. The sequence goes on along the minus strand of NW_027187360.1, from coordinate 15,084,203 downwards.
ATGCATTTATAAAACTACTTTATTAATCTCCAATATTTATAAAATCATCAAAACAAACTAGTAACATGTAAAAACAAAACATTAATATAACCATAAGTTCTAAACTGTGTTTAAACAATTCACTTTGTTTTTCTCATACAGCCTATAATTCTATGTTTTAGTCTAATTATTTTTCAAAAAGCGTTAAATTATGCCTTGGTTTAAATTTAAAGAAAGAACAGGTAGTCTAATGAGTCAGCAGATTACTTCTTATACTGACAATGACACTGATTTTCTGTATGACCTGGGCAAATCATTTAAACTTCAACTATAAAAATCTCTGTGTTTCATTTGTAAAATTGTGGGAGTCATCCTCTGTTCCTAACATATTTTGTGATAACAGAATGATATATATGAAAATGTTTTGTATTCTTGGGTAATGTATAGATTACATTACTATAATCCCTCTCTTTTATTTGTCTTGGCTAGATGAATAACAAAATAAGACAATACCCTATATATTTTCCTTCATTTTACATGTTATGCTCAGTTTGTATTTCCATTATAGCCAAAGAAAACTAGACAAACTCCTACAGGTATATAAGAAATATCTGATTGTATTTATTACAAGTGTTTTGAATATTCTTGGTACTAATTTTTATAAAGGAAATCCTGTCTCTCAAGTAAAAGCATTAATTATCCTTACAAATACAAATTAAAATATATTATTCTAGACTTCTGAGAAAATTATGAATTCAAGTCTTCTTCTAAAGGTCAGGACAGCTTATAGTAAATTCATATTTCGAAAAAAGTTACTTAACTACGAAGTTAATCAAACCTTTTGGTATAATCATTCTATACTAAGAAAGTAGTAATAGTTTCTCACATATGTTCAAAACAGCAAGATCTAAAAAACAGACATTCTAAACATTATTATAACTGTCAAAGTACAATCACCACAATTAAATGAGATCCAGTGATCATCAAGGGATCGAGGAAGAAGCAACAAAAGCACAAGTTTTCAGAAAATGACAATTATTGGGGCAGCTAGGTGGAGCATTGAATAGAGCACCAGCCCTCGAGTCAGGAGGACCTGAATTCAAATCTGGCTTCAGACACTTAACACAAAAAAACTAGCCGTGTGACCTTGGGCAAGTCACTTAACCCCAATTGCCCTCCAAAAAGAAAAGAAAATGACAATTATTTAAAATTACATTAGCATTTAAATGTTTATCTCAATACTTGTTTAAAATATTTTCAGAGTATCAAGATACTGCATAAAAGACATTACATACAAACAAGAAAGACTTTCCCTAGTGTTTTAAAAGATGAAGATTTTACGCAAAGAAGTTTTTTTGACCCAAGTTAAATATTCTAGTCCTTTACTAAACAAATAATAGCAATGGAAAACAAGTAAAAGGCAAGTCACAATGCAACCGGATAATATAGGATCTAAATATTCTATAAATAACTGATTTTCAGGCTTAATGCTCTCTTCAACTTAAGCATACAAAGATTCAATTGAAATTCGTCAACATATACATGAAAATATTCAACCAAATAGCTTTAGCTTCAAAATGAAAAATATTTAACAAGGCCTCCCATACCTTAGAAACAGAAAGGCTTTACATAAAGAGTATATTGAAACAAAGTTTCCTTATTAACATTTAAAAATTACTCTTTGATACATTGAAATCTACCAGAAAACAATGTTGATAACTTGATGAATCAATGTGACATACAGGAGGTAAATTATTGTAAGCTATGTTGTGAAAGAAACTGCAACAAAAACTTTTGCTCAAGCTTGTTACACAGAACCCTGATGTGACCAAGGTTATCATGAGGCCAAATGTTTTCAGAGTTAACTATTCTCCAACTAAATTATATTTAACCTGAAAAGATTTTTACAAAACCATTGGTGGTTTTGCTTTTGTTTCAGGAAGGAAGGAAGGAAGGAAGGAAGGAAGGAAGGAAGGAAGGAAG
>NW_027187360.1:14899633-15082141 GCF_028583685.1 Petaurus breviceps papuanus | reverse complement strand
GAAGGAGGGAAGGAAGGAAGGAAGGAAGGAAGGAAGGAAGGAAGGAAGGAAGGAAGGAAGGAAGGAAGGAAGGAAGGAAGGACGAGATGCAGGAAAAAAAAGATGACTAATTCTTTAATGTAGGCTGGTAAATTTAATTCTATCTGACCACTCAATCTCATAAACATTTTTGTACATCCTGTAAAAGTACAAAATATATAACTGTTACTAAATATATTATTGGACTAAGAAATAAAGGCACTTACTCAGCATTAAATCCATTGACGTGCAAGATCCTCATCTGTTTTACAATTGTGCTTTTACCAGATTCACCAGCACCTAGAAAATGAAAGTAAATCAGTTTATGCAGGAAGCTCGAAAAGACACTCAGGACACATAGGGCTGTTTTTTCCATACACATGATTAAAAAATAATAATGGAGACATTAACAGTAATCCTCCCTGAAACTCCATTTGCAATGTAAATTAAAACACGTGCATAGTTAAAGTAATTATTAGCTCTGTGTCCTCTTTAAGTATCTCACTATCAATTTGTCATAGGGTAAAAAAATTCCAAAAAATTAAGGTTTTTTTTATTTAATTGGGATAAAGAAGTGGCATAGAAAAAGAATAGGATGATTTTGTCATTTAGTGAAAACTCAAAGTTAACCTCTGAAACCACTTCCTTAGTACATCACCATTAAAAAGAGATGTGTGTGTATGATACACATGAATTTATATAAAAACTCATATACACATATATGGGAAAAGATATATAACAGTTAAAATATCCAGGAGTTGTTCCTCCAAAACAAAGTCCAATAACCCCAGTTCTCTCTACACACAGTTCAAATGCTACATTTTAACCATTAGTACCTCTTAAAGCAGTCTCTCATTTCACTTATTTCTCTATCTCTAGGAATTTACCTCTAACAAGTCAACATCCACCCACCTACCCACTCTTCCACTAGCCTCCAATAAATAAAAACAACTATGGCTTCAAGTCTAGGTCTTTCTGGACAAGACATCAATGTTCCAGTTAAAAGTGAAAGATTTGCTTTCTTATTTCCTTCATTCATTGCCTTCCTGCCCAAAGTTCTCTTCTAGTACCAAACCCAAAACTTCTTCACAAGGATTATATTAATATTAGATTGGAGCATCCATGGGGGGGAGGGGGGGAGGGAGGGAGAGAATATATTCTGTATTTTCAGAAGAAGTAAAATGCTCCTGGAAATCATTGCATTCCAAGGATTCTAGACCCTGAAGACGCCTCCATTTCAAATATCTCTTAATTGATAAAGTACAACTTTGTTCAAGAAATACTACTAACCTAGCTGTTTTTTTTTAAATTTTGCTTTTTGTAGTATACACATGCCAACCATAAAGTTTTTGCATTGATAGTTCTTTGCCCTCCTATACAAACCTGTTCTACCTTTAACTACCCTGACCCTAAGGCCTCTCGCTCTTTTTTCCTTTTTACCAACCCACTAATCAATATTTGTAATAGTTAAAAATAGTCTCAATGAATAAGTTTTCCAAGCAGAGACTTCTTGCCAACATGTCAAAATACTAAAAATATTGATGAAACAGCACCAGAAAGGACTAATTCCTAGGAATGTGCATGGTCATAACTAAGGAACATTAACATAAATACATCATGTGGATTATTTAAGAATAAACTGGAGAATACTATATTAAAATCTAAGCTGTTATGCTAAGACTGAGTAAAGAGAGGAAGGGGCATTTAAATTTTTTATTTTTAAAATCTATTTGGTAAAACCAAATAAAAATATGTTACTAGTTAGAATCAATGACATTTTGAATTATATACCATGTCAAATCACAATATAGTCATGGGATAGAACACCTTTGAAATATTCACCTAAAGGAAAACTTACTGCCCATAGTGATACAAGATGTTTTTAGATTATAAGACAAAATAAGTGGGCAACATGGGCCCTTCAAACCATGATTCCATATACAAAGCATCTCTATACTTAAACAAATTACTCTTCACATTAACTTCCATAGGTCAGTGGCAGATGCTAGTACTTTCAAGGTTTATTCTTTGAATATATATCACTAATGTGCATATTAACACATATGGTAAAGTCCTATCATTATGGAACATATAATTCAAAATATGAAACACTGATTTAAAAAAACTGCACATAAATAACAAACTTATTTTCACTTATGCTAAGTATTTTTGTTTTTCACAAACATCTGGACTTGAACAGCAAAAAAGGTAGGCCATGAAAATAAGATTTTTTTTTAGAAGTGTTACTACATCAATCTGATTTTTTGAAATATTAATTACCTTGGGAAGCAGGGAAGGAAAAGACATTTCAGTTCTTAATTGAGTAGATACTTAAATGTATTTTTAAAAAACTGTTATTAAATAGGAAACTTCCATCCTAATGCATCCTTGTGTAATCCTCCTAGTCATGTTTACAATTTGTTTTAGGCCTCTTCCTCTCTTCAAAAAAAGAAATTAAAATAATTATAGTGATGATATTCTCCTCACAGTTAACAAGAACTAACCCCTTTCACCAAAGGGAAATAATCACCAAGATATTTTCAAGTCATTTGAAATAAACAATTTCTTCTTCTGACTTAAAATAATACTCGGGGTGGGGAACCAGTCAAACTTTTTAAACACAAAATTTCATGTTTCAATTTTACCCAATGTTGTTTTTTTTGCTAAGTCCGTTGCAAATGACCCAAATAACAGAAAAAAACTACGTTTTTACAGAACTGACTTGTTGGGGGTGGGAGGGTGGGGAGGGGCAGGGGAGGCCTTCACCTGCTCCTACAACTAATGCTGGCATTTGGATTTAAATTACTGCATATTTTGAGGCGGGAAATCAGGTAATAAAGAAAATTGTGATTTTTTTCATCATTAACGCTATACCCTTCCCTAGAGATCACAACTGTATGTGTACACGTACATATTTTAGTTAGTTACACATATATACATGCACGTACATACATGTACCTATCACCCTCAGGGCACATAAGACACCCTATAAATACACTAAGTTGCTATAAACACCTTTTTTTCCCAGCCCAGAGCAGCCGGTTCACCCCTCAACCAGGAAAAACCAACACCTTTATTATCCCAATCTCTTTCTGGGCCCTTATGTCAGTCTTTCCGCCTTTACTCTCCCCCCCCCCCCCCCTCCCATTCACAAACAGCCATTTCCCTTGTCAAATCCTCTTCTTCCTAGCCCCCCTCATTTCCACGGCGCCCCCAAGTGACACCCCTTTCCCTAGCCAATCACCTCTCTACGATGGCGGGTTCCCCCTCACACCCTTACGCCTTGACACCCCGTTTCCTGTTCCCCAAGCCCCGTCGCACTCTTACACACCTCTCCTCTCTTCTTCCCCCCCCAACAAAAAAAAATTGCGGGTTTTTTTTTAAAGAGTCACAGCTCCAGCCCCCCCCCCCCCCACCGGCCTCTAAAGCAATCCAGAAGGTGGGGGTCCGGGGGGGCATCCCTTTCCTTAAATCCCTCCACCTTCCTTTCGCCTTCCCCCCCTTCCCCAATTTCACTTTCCTAGGCCCCTCCTTCCGCCTCCAGCCCCTCCCCAAGGTCTTTGCCTCCCCTTACCCCGAATCCAACGTCGCCCAACTCCCCCCCCCAAGAATAAAACCGCCCCCCCCCGCCCCCAACAGCCGGCGGCCCCGGCCCTTCCCTCCGCGATAGGGGAGGGGAGGTAGGGAGAAGAGTCTGCGCCCCGCGCTGGCCCCGGCCCTACCCGGCCGGACGGGCGAGGTGCCCCCCTGCCTCCGCCCTCCTTACCCAGCAGCAGGAGGCGGTGGGTGGCCCGGTAGACCTGCTTGTCCTTCTGCAGCTGCTTCTCGATCTTCTTGTTGGCCTCTCGCTGCGCCTTCTCCTCGTTCCGCTGATCTTCCGTCTTGCTGTTCCCCAGGCACCCCATGGCGGCGGCGGCAGCGGCGGCCCCCCCACCCCCACCCCACCCCCACCCCGCGGCCTCGGTCCGTCAGACCCGCCCGGCCCGGCCTGGCCGCCCCCACCCCGAAGAAAGTGAAAAAAAAAAATGTAACACGGAGTGGGGGGTGAACTAGGAGGAAGGGGGGACGAGGAGACTGGGGGGGGGCAGAGAGGTAAAAACAAAAATTACCTCACAAAATCAACCTCCCCTACCCAAAAATATCAGTGTGTGAGTGTGTGTGTGAGTGTGAGTGCGCGCGTCTGCGTGTGGGTGAGGGTGCGTGTGTGTATCGTCTCCCAGGCGCGGGGGAGCGGGGGCCGCCGCCTCCCCGCCCCCCGTCTCTGTGGAAGCCCTGTCGAGCTGAGGGGGCTGATGGCGCCGCGGCGGCGGCTGCTGCCGCTGCTGCTTCTGCCGCTGCCGCTGCCGCTGGGGCCGCCGCCGCCGCCGCTGCCTCCACTTCCCGGCTCCGCCGCGGGCCCCGCCGCCGCCCAGAGCGCTCTCGCTAAACCCTCCTTCTCTCCGCGCCGCGGCTAGGGCGAGGGCGAGAGCGATCCCCGGGGCCGCCCGAGGGGGAGTCGCTCTCCCTCCCGTGGCCGCGGCAGCGGCGGCAGCAGGAGCGGAAAAAAAAAACCCTACCCCCCCCCCCGAAAAAAGAATCCACAACTGGGGGAGGGTGTCTGTCTTTCCACTCGCGACGACCCCTTTCCTAGGCAAAACACGGTCCACAGCCCACTCCCTCCACTCGCCCCTGGGTCCGTAGACCTTCCCCCCACCCTCCGCGGGTCTTCGCGGGGGTCTGGGTGGGGGTTGGGTGGGCGGAAATTTTTTTTTTTTAAATCAATCTCTTTTTGCCCCCAGAGTCATCCACACATCCAACTCCGGGCCGCTGCTTCCTCTTCGGTGGCAATTTCTCTTCCTTTCCTTTTTGCTCGGGGCGGGGAGAGGAACAGATTCCCAACCCCCCGGAAAAAAAAATGTATATGTGTGTATATATACACACACACATGTATATATATACATATATATGACACCAATCTTCCAAAAGCAAAATGCAGCTATCCTCCAAATAACTCTCAACAAATCCACCCGGGGTATGAAGCAAACACGGCCACCAGGGGTGGGGGTAGGGGTAAAACAGGAAAAAAAAAACTTCGCAGGCCGGGTTTCTAGCTGTCCAGTTCTCTCTGGTCCCCCCCCCCCCCTCCTTTTCTGGGCGCAATGGGGTATCCTTCTCCTCCTCCGAGTTTGTGTGGTGTGTGTGTATGTGTGTGTGTGTGTGTGTGTGTGTGTGTGTGTGTGTGTGTGTGTGAATTTTTCCTTCCCTGTCTCTGGTTTCTTCTTCCTCCTTCTAATGGTGGTTTTTCCAATCCAAGGCCTCTCTCCGTCCGCCGCCCCCCACCTTCCTCTTTTTTTTTTTTTTTTTCACATTACATTTCTAGGCTCTTGATCCTTCCTAGGGCTTCTGCACACACTCCACAGTGATCCACATCCAGTCCCTGGGAGGGTCTCCCAAAGCAGACCTCTCCCCTCGCCCCGCCCACCCCACCCCCCAACCTCCGGCCCCCAGCCCCAATGCCGGCTTCCCTAGGAATTTTTTTTAGGGCCTTTAGGTCAATTTCCCTAATTATTTTATTATCTTCATGCTTAGCTGAATTATCTTCCGGATATATTGTCTGTATATGGTTATGTATATATGTGTGTATATACGTACATATATACACACATATATTAATGCACTGAGGTCTACAGAGTAGGAGAGACACAGAGAAATGGGTGGGGCAAGAGCACACACTGAACCATGGGAACTGAGTATTCACATGATAGCCAAACGTCAGGACTGCTAGGCGCCCTCTTCAAACCAACCCTGGGGCCGACATAGTGCGACGAATACTTACACGCGCACGTTCACACACACACGCGCGCACACACACACGCAGATGGTGCAAAGGCAGTGAGGCACGATCCTAGGGGCCTGAGCCAAAGCTAGGACATTCCACCTGCCAGCTTTTAAGACTATTGGCAACGTCCAAGTGTCCCATTCCTAACCAACCATGGCCGCTGACCTGCCAGCCTCTTCTGAAAGAATGGGGCATTGCAGTCCCTTAGGACGGAAAGGGAAGGGAGAAAAATAGAACCGAAGAGGAAGCTTGCAAAGGAAGTGAGGTTCGCCCAGGACGCATATACAGTATATTTATTTTGCTAGGGTTTTGTGATTCAGCAATTTACAAGCTAGGTAATTTAGCGGCGAGACAGAAACAAGTTGTTGAGGACTAAGAAAGCCAGCATTGGAAGACTCTTCTGACTTTTGAATGTTGACTTGAACTTTAGCCTAAGGCAAGTCGCTCAGCCTCTCCTCCAAGTCCGTCTTTCCCTACGTCCCCCTTAATAAAACGGTTATAATTGCACTCACCGAAAAGCTCTTAATTACTTAACCTGTAAAATGTTTCTGATCTCATTTAAAGGTGCTATATGAGTGCAATGATACACCCTAAAAGAATGATGGCAATAAATTCGGTGGCAAATGGAAGAATTATTGCAAACTCAGAAAGTCCCGAGACACTTGGCAGATTTCAGCTAATAGTGTATTATGCTATAAAAACCCCACCTTGCTGTCACATCATAAAAAAAACCTTGCATTAAAAATGAACGTTTTACACAACTGTAAACAGTAACTTTCCAAAATTGTGTCTACAAATTATACCAGGTTGAAATAATTCATATTTATATTAAACCTAACTTTAGGTATACCTTCCAACGTGTGAGGGAGTATTGTCTGATCTTTACCAAGCACTTGATACATAGTAGCTATTATGATAGGCACATTAATATTCTGCTACTCATGAAAATATTAAACAGTTAATAATCTGTCTTCCACTATGTAAAAACTGAAATCTGCCTCAATTCACAATTCACTCAATATAAGTAACTTCATTTTAAATACTTCAGAAAGTCTGTGGATCAACTTTATGGATATATCCTTTCTTTACCTTAGAAGTCAATTTCAGGAGTTGCTATAACAACAAAAATCAGCACCTGCTGCCCAAACTTCTAGTTGATCAGACTGAATTCAACTGAATTGGCCTCAGAATATAGTCCTTTGCTGGGTAGTTCTGGAAACCTTTACAATTTATAGGAAGCTGCCAGAGCTTGCACTCCGTTGACAGTCATGAGAACCCAGGGTTTCTACCCCTAAACCCGGGCATTAAAGAAGAACTTTATAGTTCTCTGCTCAAATGAGCTCCCCAAAATTAGTTCACCTAATTTTACTCAATCCTTTAATAGTACCTGTAATTCTGTGGCTTTCTTCAAGTCTCAGTTAACACTTACCTTTTTCAAGAAACCTTTCCCAGGGTGCCTTTCTTCTGAGACTACTTCCAATTGATCTTGTCTATATCATGCTTATACATAGTTATTTGCATACTGTTAACCCCATTAGACTAAGAGCTCCTTGAAAGCAGGAGCTGTTTTTTGCCTTTCTTCGCATCCCCACTGCCTGGCTCGTAGTAGTACATAATCACCACCAGTAGCAACAGCTAACATTTATATAATTCTTTAAGTTTTGCAAAGTATTTCACAAATATTATCTCATTTGATGCCCACAACAAATAACTGAAGTGGGTGCTATTATCATCCCCATTAACAGGCAAGCAAACTGAGGCACAGAGAATTACATGTCTTGCCTAAGGTCAATGCTAAGAAGTGCTTGAAGAGTAAGCAAATTCAGGTCTTCCTGACTTCTAGTTCATCACTTTCTGCAGAGTGCCACCTAACAGCTTGAATGCTAATTGAGTGGCACTTAATGCTAGTTAACTGACAAAAGTTTCACAGCATTGATCCATCTCATATTCCTCACATGAGAAACTAAAGCATAGAGGTAGTTCAGAATCATGACAAAAGTTTCACAGCATTGATCCATCTTATATTCCTCACATGAGAAACTACAGCATAGAGGTAGTTCAGAATCACCAATAATAACTCATTTGTGTAGTACTTCAGGGACTGCAAAGTGATTTGCTCACAAAAGTGAGTACCTCAAGTACTATTATTCCCATTTTACAAATGAGAAAACTGAGATTCTGAGACAGGTAAATGACTTGCCAATAATCACTAGCAAATATCTGAGACACAATTCAAATCTATTTCTCCTAATTCCAAGTTTATTGTTCTATCCTTTATGCCGTGCTTTATTATCACCAAGAAAATTAATGATAAAACTTGAAAATAAGAAATAGAAGATGTGACAGGAAGGGAATAAGCATTTATATAGTTTTATAGTTATCTACTATAGGCAGTTCTAGGCACTGTGCCAAGCACTTTTTTACAAATGTATCTCATTTTCCTCACAACTTTTTGGGTAAATGATGTTATTATTCCCATTTAACAGTTGAGAAAACTGAGGTTAAGTGACTTGCCTAGTGTCAGACAACTAGTGTCTGAGGTTGGATTTGAATAATGGTATTCCCAACTTCAAGCCAAGTGCTCTAACCACTGTGCAACCAGTTGCCAATAGGATACCTTTATCCTTTTATTGGGCAAATTCAGATCAATAGACATTAATTGATCCTCATAAGGCAAAAATCATCAGCCCATAGCTACATCTAGTAAAGTAGCTGAATATAACAAACTCTTTTGCTTTACATAAACTGTAATCATTTCTTTCTTATCTTTACTCTCACCCCTGGCAGATAAAAACATGGTAATTTTGAAGAAATCCTGAAGAAGTAAAGGATTGTTTAAAGATAGCTCGCTACTAACTGTAAAAGACTAGACATAGCACATATCTCCTACTTATGCAGTTGTTCACCATCTCCACAAACATATAGCACAGGCACACACACACACCACTGCCACCAACACAGCCTCCCTCCCCAAAGTGGATCTAGTGTCTGAAAATTCTTACAAGATAGTAAATTGATCTGCAGTTAATCAATCAACCAACAAACATTTGTTTAAATGTCTAAGTTCCAGGCAAACTGTTTGTAATAGTAATGAAATTTGAAGATCTCTTTGTATTGCTAAGCTAAGAGGTATTTAGCATCTAGTTTCAAATCAAGACTCTTAAAGAAACAAAAGGTATGATTACCTGTTGCTGACATAACAGGAAGGGGCTGAACAGGGAGGAGCTACACTATATTTAAGGAAGAGCACAAGCTGGAGAGTCAGAATTTTCCTGGGGTAAGCATTGTGGAGGCAGAGCAGCTGCTGCTGGACTGAAGACTAAACTGAGAAGAGGAATGAGAATTGAGAACTGAGACAGAATTTCTTGGAGGAAGCCACGTGGAGGCTGGATAAAGTGATTTTGATTTTGAGAATGGAGTTTATGGTGCTGAAGACTTCTGAGGGCCAGCTGGAGCTGCTGAGGATGTCTGAGGGCCAGCCAGAGCTGCAGAAGACTGAGGAAGCATGACTGTTGTGCTGGTACTTTGTACAAATGTTGCTGTGATTTTGTTAATGTGTAGGAATGTTCTTGTGGCTTTGTTAAGCCTTATCTTCCCAGGAACAGAGACTGTGAAGGATTTGAGATGGACTGGACACTGTGAGCCCCAATGTGGAGCAGGCACTACACAGAGAGATGGACAAGGAGCTGGGAGCTGTCTGCTTTTGAACTCAGGTGGCAGTTGATTAGATTTGGGTGGGAGCTGGGACCATGGAAGAGGAAGCATGGGAGCCGAAAGCCTGCACCAAGTCAAGATGAAAAGACCTCTCTGTGGGTACTGGGTAGTGATGGATGAAATTGACTGATAGTGACTGATGAAATTAACTGAGTAGTAACTGATGAAATTGTCTGAGTAGTGACTGATGAAATAGGATACTAAGTAGTGACTGATGAAATTGTAATTTACTTGTGACCTAGGGGTGGATGGCTTTTGTACTTTCCACTACCCCTTAAGAGGGTACTGAGTAGAGACTGTTATAAAGTTGTAATTTAATTGCACCCATGGGTGGATAACTTTGACTTTTGTACTTTGTCACCTTTAAGGAGGCAAGCCTCCTTAAGGATGACTGAATGATTGAGTTACTAAATGATTGCACTTTGTTGAAAACTATGTGACCACTTTGGTGAAAATTATGTGGCTATTTTAGTGATAAGTTGTTGAGTTGTGACATGGTGAATACTGTATTTTGATTTTCTGTGATAATTTGTAACATTGTGAATGCTGTACCTTGATTTTCTGTGAAGGTTTGCTTTGATTTGTTACTGAATACATAGAGAGTTCGCTATACTATGTAATCAGAATCTAGAAAGCTGTTCACAGAAGCAATCATCTGGAAAGCTGCTCATGCATGGCTTTCCACTGTCCTAATCCTAAAAGAGCCTGTATTGTATTGGGAAAAGTGTGTGTACACAAGGACAAAGTATGTACAATACTTTGGGAAATGCAAAATGAAATAAACTTGGGGACAATATATACAGTAAAAGCCAATTATTTTAAAAGACTTGAGAACTCTGATCAATGCAATGACCAACCAGGAATCTATAGGAACTATGATGAAGCATGCAACCCACCTCCTGAAAGAGAAGAGATATATCCAAGATGCAAAATGAGACATATATTCTGGCTAATGTGGAATTTGTTTTGCTTGACTATGAATATTTGTTAGAAAGATTTTCCTTTTTCCCCCTTTTTTCTCCAGTTGCAAGATAGGGGGAAGGGAAGAAAATAACTGTTTGCTAACTGAAAAAATCAAAACGATACTATGGGGAAGCACTGACAGCTGCAATGATCAGGAACTTCTTCACGTGGAAGATGCATATGAGTTGTTTTAAAGGAAACTAGGAATTCTTATAGGTAAAGGTGAAAAGGAAGTGCATTCCAGGCATGGGAGATAATCTGCACAAAGGTATGGTAGCAGAAGAGCACATGTCCTATACAGGAGAGTTGGGATAGTTAGAAGAATGGTGGTACCTTTAACAGAAACAGGCAAAGATAATGAGTTATATTTTGGAAATAGAGAATTTGAGATGCTTAGAGAACATCCTAGGGGAAATCTTTGAAAGTTAGTTAACAGTGTGAGATTGGAGCTCACGAGAAACATCAGAGCTAGATATATAGGCCTGTTATAAATTAGAATGGAAGCTATTCAGATTATTAAGATAATGATTGTTGAAAGAGAAGAGGACTCACTACAGACCCTTGGGATACACCCATAGTTAGAGATGAGATCTGGATGATTATCTTATAAAGAAAATGGGGAGAAATGTGGCTAGCTAGGTAGAAGAATTAGAAGAAAGTAATTTATTATACAAACCCAAAGAGGAAAGAATGGTCAATAATGTCAAATGTTGCAAGAAATCAAGGATGAGAGTTGAGAAAAGGCTACTAAATTTGACGTTTCAGAGATCATTGGTAACTTTACAAGCAGTAGTTTCAATTAAGTTATAGGGTCAGAAGCCAGGATACAATGGACTGAGAAGTGGGTGAGAGATAAAGAATTAGAGGCGGCCAATGAAAATGGACTTTTTCCTACCAGTAGTTTGGCTTAGAAATGGAGGAGGGGTGGAGTCAAGATGGTGGGGTAGAAACAGGACTTCTGTTTCTAGCGGGGCTCTGGCTCTCACCTCCTCTAATTCATGTAAAAGGTGACTAAGAAGAAACTTTGGAGCTACAGCACACACACAAAATGACACAGAGCAGCTAACCTCCCACTGAGGACAGCCTGGAGGGCCAGCAGCAAGCAGGCAGCACAGTGATCTGGGAGCCAACCCCCACCCTGTGGGAGCCCAAGGTTTTAGCCCCATGATGGGCCTGACCAACCATCGGCTGGAGGGAGTTCAGATCAATAGCAGCTGTGGTGGTTTCCAGAATTATCAACACATAGATGCTAAGGACAAAGTGGGTCAGTGCAGTGTGGACTTTGGGATTCAGTAGTTGGGAGTGTGGTCAGCCTCTGCCCCTGGGGTGAGAAGCCACTGAGAAGCCATGGCCATGTAGCTGCTGCCACATGGCAGCTTCAGCTCCTGGTCTGCATTTTGTAGGGGGACCAAGCGACCAGTCTGAGGGGTAATCACTCTTGCTTTAACCTGCTTGGATCTGGATTGCAGTCTAGGGTGGAGGTCCTGGGGTGTGTGACCAGCTTGCCAGAGCATGTGGAGGCTTCAGAGAGGGCACCCAATTAATACCTTTGGCAGCTGATAAAACCGCAGCATTTGGTACGAAACTCCCCTGTCTGGTAGCAGAGTCCTACTGTGGCAAAAAGCCCAAAAGTCAAGTAATTGAGTAGCAACAGGAGAGCAAATGAGGGAAGCAAAGTATATAGAGGAACCCAACTTTACACTCCTATTTTGGGGACAAAAAGGATCAAAGCATGGAAAAAGGAGGAAGACAGTGAAGTCAGAACTCCTGCACCAAAAGCTTCCAAGGAAAATATGAGCTGGTTACAGGCCACAGAGGACCTTAAGAAAGATTTTGAAAATCAAATAAGAGAAGTGGAGGAAAAATTGGGAAGAGAAATGAGAACAATGCAAGAAAATTATGAAATGACAGTCAACAACCTGACTGAAGAAAATAACACTTAAAAAACAGACTAACTCAAATGGCAAAAGAGGCTCAAAAAGGTAATGAGGAGAAGAATGCCTTAAAAATACAAATTTGTCAGATGGAAAAAGAATCTCAAAATCTCACTGAAGAGAATCATTCCTTCAGAATTAGATTGGAGCAAATGGAAGGTAGTGATTTTATAAGAAACTAAGATACTAGGGGCGGCCAGGTGGCTCTGCCAGTAAGAGCACTGGCTCCAGTGTCGGGATGACCTGGATCAAATCCGGGCTCAGATACTCAGCACCACACCCAGAAATAATAACTGGCCGTGTAACCTTGAGCAAGTTACTTAACCCCAATTGCTTACAAAAAATTAAAAAAAAAAAAGAAACTAAGATACTATTAAACAGATCCAAACAAATGAAAGAATAAAAGGCAATCTGAAATATCTCATGGGAAAAACCACTGACCTGGAAAATAGATCAAGGAGAGATAATTTAAAAATTATTTCACTACCTGAAAGCAATGATAAAAAAAAAGAACCTAGAAATCATCCTTTAAGAAATTCTGAAGGAAAATTGCTCTGATGTTTTAGAACCAGAGGGCAAAATAGAGGTTGAAAGAATCCACCAATCACTTCCTGAAAAAGATCCCAAAAGGAAAACTCCTGGGAATATTATAGCCAGGTTCCAGAATTCCCAGATAAAGGAGAGAATATTATAAGCAGCCAGGAAGAAACAATTTGAATACTGTGGAAACACAATCAGGATAACACAGGATCTGGCAGCTTCTACACTGAGGGATTGAAGGGCTTGGAATATGATATTCCAGAGGTCAAAGGAGCTGGGATTAAAACCAAGAATCACCTATCCAGAAAAACTGAGTATCATATTCCAGGGGAAAAATATGGTCATTCAGTGGAATAGAGGACTTTCAAGCATTCTTGATGAAAAAAAACCAAGAGTTGAATAGAAAATTTGACATTCAGATACAAGAAGTAAGAGAACCATGAGAAGGTAAACAGGGAAAAGAAATCATAAGGAACTTATATCAAAGTTGAACTATTTACATCCCTACATGGAAAAATGATAATTGTAACTGATGAAACTTTTCTCAGTATGAGAATAGTTGAAGGGAATAGAAATGTATGTGTGTGTATGTATACACGCACACACACATATATGTCTATATAGGAGGGTATATGGGCATATGAATACATATGTAAATGTGTGTATATATGTGTACAGGTATACATAGATAGAGGGCACAGGACCAATTTCTATTGATTCTCCAAAGAAGGTGAAATTAAGAGGGGAGAGAAGAATATAATGAGAGGAGATGGGGAGACAGAATGGAGTATACTATTTCATATAGAAGAGGCAAGAGAAAATGGTTACAATGGAGAGGAAGAATAGGAAGGAAAAAGGGAATGGGTCAACCTTATTCACATTGAATTTGGTTTAGGCAGGGAATGACATACACACTAAATAGGGTATCTCACCCTACAGGAGAGTAGGGGGGGAAGGGAATGAGAGGGGGGATGATGGAAGGGAGGGCAGGCTTGGGGGGAGGGAAGTTGGAAGCACCCACTTTTGAAAAGGGACAGGATCAAAGTAGAGAATAGAACAAGGAGGAGGTGGGATAGGAGGGAGGGAAATGTAGTCAGTCTTTTGCAGTATATCCACTATGGAAATGTTTTGCATAGCTACACATGTACAACCTATATTGAATTGCTTATCTTCCCAGTAAGGGTGGGTGACAGGGGAGGAAGGGAATGAATCTGGAATTCAAAGTTTGAAAAAAAAAATATATATATGTATATATATATATATATACATATACACACACTATTATTAACATTATTTTACATGTAAGTGGGAAATAAGACATACAGACACTTGGCCATAGAGATCCACCATGCTCTACTGGAAAGTCGGAGGGGGTATGGGAGAAGATATGAGAGAGAGAGCAGATGGGAGGAGGGGAATATTTTGGGGTGTTTGGGTAGGGGGAAAATGGGGAGAAAATTTGTAACTTAAAATCTTGCAGAAATGAATGATATAAACTAGAAGTTAATAAAGCATTTGATTAAAAACAATGGAGGAGAGGTATAGTAAGATAGATTGAAAGTATGGGAGGATCAATTGAAAAACATTTTTAATGGGGACCTGGGAAAATTTATAGGCAGTAGATAAATAACCAACAATCAGAAAGAGAATGAAAATACTTTCTAACAGTTGAAAATAGATATTACACCCTCTTTCCTTGTCTTATCTAGTTATTTCTATTGATTCTCCAAAGGCATGAACTGAAGGTCTCTCCTAGTTACCTCCTTCTCCAACTTGATGTTCCTTGAATAAATCACTCTATTTCCCTATCTTCTCTTCCTATAACCTAATTCTAGATGTCTCTCAGAGCTTCTTCCTTAGCCCTCTTGCTCTTCTCTCACTGGATTCCTTTAGTAAACTCATTTGTCTATTCTCATAGTATCAAATGTTACTTCTATGCAGCTGACTTACACCCACATCTCTAGTACTGATATCTCACATTTAACTGGTTACTACTCCACTAAAGCATACTCCCATTATTGTAAAAAAAACACAAAATTTAAACTCTCTTCTTCTCTCTCCTTTCCCCTCCACGTCTGCTCTTGGTAACCACCTCATTGTATCAATAGTACTACCAGTTTGCCTTTTGCTTACCACCTAAATTAGAAATGTTAAAATTAAATCTAATTTTTATTTCAATTCAATCCACCAAAACAATCAATGAATCACTTATTATCTTTTATGTGCCCTGCACTGTGCTAGGCTGGGAATACAAAAAGGAAAAATAGAGCCCTTTAAGGAGTTTTATATTGTATTTGGGAAAATACAAGTGCATGTATGTTCCTAACTGTAAGTATTTATAAAATGTATGTAAGGTAATTTGGGGGGAGGCCTAATAGCTGGTAGAATTAGTCAGTCAATAAACATTTATTAATTGCCCACTATATGTCAGACACTGTGCTAAATATTGGGGATACAAATACTAAAAAGAGAGTCCCTACCCTCCAGGAGCTTACAATCTAATGAGAGAAGGCAACATATAAAAGAAAGTTTAAAAGGGGGTGAGAAGTACCCAGTGCACCAACATGGTGAAATCAAAGATGTCCAAAATGAGTGCAGAAGCCAGGTGAGATATGAGGAAATGTCTGAAGAGGTGACTCCTCTCCTTAAATGGAGGAGTTTATGGCTTTACCCTCTCATCAGAGGGGCAGAAGGTACTGAAGAGGAGTGAGTAAAAACACTGATTGTATCTTGCAGGATGATGATATTTCCCAATGGGGCATGATGGAGAAGCCAAAGTCCAAAACTAATACTGCCAGAGAAGTCAAAAAGTTCAAAATCAGTGCTGCCAGGCAGGAAATAAGGAGATGCCTGAGGAATCAGGAAACACCTCGTGTCATAGAAGTAAAGCTTCAAAGGAATCTAGGAATTTCAAGATCTGGATATGGGAAAGAAGTACATTCCTGGCATAGGAGAAAGCCTATGCAAAGGGAGAGAGTTAGAAGATGGAATGCCATGTATGAGGAACAGCAGCAAGGCCAGTGTGACTGGAGCATAAAAGAACACAAAGGGCAGTAATGTACTTATATTGAAACCCTGGAAAGTTAGGTTAGAGCCAGGTAGTGAAGGCCTTAAAATGTCAAAGAGGAGTTTGTATTAATAGTTGATGCTAGAAGTAACAGGGAGACTGGAATTTACTGAACACAGACTGAAACGGTTGGACTTGCCCATTAAGAATGTTACTTTGAGGGTGGCCAGGTGGCATAGTGAATAGAGCATTGGCCCTGGAGTCAGGAGGACCTGAGTTCAAATCCAACCTCAGACACTTAATACTTACTAGCTATGTGACCTTGGGCAAGTCACTTAACCACAATTGCCCTTCCTTCCCCTCTCCAAAAAAGCAAAAAAAAAAAAAAAGAGAGAGAGAGAATGTTACTTTGGTAATTGGGTAGAGGGCATATTGGAAAGGTGAGAGACTTGAGTCAGGAAGACCCATTAGGAGGCTATTTCAATAGTTCAGGCAAGAGAAAATAAAGGCCTGACTATGATGGTTGTTTGAGTGAAGAAAGTAAATATTTAATGAACATCTATTATGGGAGAGTCACTATGTTTCATGTTGAGAATATGGAGATTATATAGCATAGATCCTGATCTGAAAGGATTTCTATTCTGAAAATTTCTTGCAATCCCTACATACAATCTGACACCAAGCTTAGTCATTTCATTTCTCCAAATTTCTCTCAGATTTTTCCTGTCTCCTCCATTCCCATAGGCACAATGCTAATGCTAGTTCAGGCCCTCATCACAAAATGCCTGTTACTCCTGGAATCTGATCTGAGGTAGGAATCTCTCTTTCTTGATGTTATTTAGTATATTGCAACCAGACTAATGGTCCTAAAAAATCATTGGTTTAATCAGTCATAATTAGGATCTTTTCTCTCTAGGGAATTTTTTTTTAACCACACCATAGTAAGATGCATAAAGCTCAGTTGAGAGGGATATTGGAAGATTCTCTTCAGCTTGTCATTGGTAGTTTCCTATTTTACCTAATTATTCTTGATTACCAGATACTAAACTCTAGTATTTTGACATTTCTGGAAGACTGCAAGCCCAACCTAATGGCTTCTAAATTTAGCACCTTGGGGCAAAGATCCGGTCACCTCTTCCCCCTCAAGAAACTACAATATCTCCCTATTTCCTAAATAATTAAGTATAAACTCCTCTGGGGACTTTGAAAGTCCTCTATAGTCTAATCTCTTTCTATATAGCTAGCCTTGTTTCCCAGTACTATGTAATACACACTTCACTTAAGTCAGTCCAATTTCCAAACTATCCTAATTTATATGCATATTTAATCCAGTGTTTAAGTTTTCATGATGCTTTCCCAACATCAAAATATCTTTTCTGCACCTATTTAAAGTCTTCCTTCAAGACGCAATTTCTTTCTCTCTTTCTTTCTTTTGCTTTTTGGAGGGGGGAAGGCAGGGCAATTGGGATTAAGTGACTTAACCAAGGTCACACAGCTATTAAGTATTAAGTGTCTGAGGCTGGATTTGAACTGGGCTCCTCCTGACTCCAGGACCAATGCTCTACTCACTGTGCCACCTAGCCACCCCAAAACTCAATGTCTTTATTAAGCCTTCCAGAACTACCCCAGTCCTGCTGGTTCTCTCCTTTCTCTGAACTCTTAGTGCCTTCTTTATTCAGTAGCACAATTTAACATTTCATAGTCTTATCAAACTGGAATGAGTATTAGAGATCATCTAGTCCACTCTCCTCATTTAATAAGGGGGAAACTGAGGTCCTGAGAGGTTAAGTGACTTACCTAGTCAGTCTCATGTAGGTAATAACAGAACAGGATTTGGAAACTGTGTCCTCTAAATCCAAATCCATTACTTTTTTATTGCTCTTTTCAGATAAATGTGGGTTGTAGAAGGTGGAAAGCCCTCAAGATCAACAATATCAATCATCTTACTTAAAACAGGTGAGATCATTTACTTTGCATTTGAAGGTGAAGAAAGAGAGAGTTGAGAAGAGTGAAAAGATTTGGATTAGTTACTATTGAAAACAAAGCAGAAGGCCTAAGAGTAGCCTCAAGGAACTGAGAAGTAGCAATGAGATCCCATCTTACATAATGTAGCATGATTTCATAGTGATTGAAATAAGATAAATTTTGAGACTTCCTGGTAACTTTCAGCAGCCTTGGAAACAATGGTGTATAAATCAGATAGATGGTCAGAAATACCCAGGGCTGGGGACTAGCTGGGTAAGTGCAATGGGTCAAGGGGCAACAAAATTTAAGGAGTTGACTGGAGAATTATTTAAGTAGATGACCATGAAATTTAATTATTCTTTAATTAGTTTAGATGAATTCTGTTTCCCTAATGAAACTGTAAGGTTTTTTTTTTTTGAGCATAGGCACCACACCTGTCATTTCTGAATCCCCGAAAGTATCTAGCATAATGGTAAGCACAGTCTCAGCTCAGTAATGACATGGTGGTTGACCATGTTTTTTGAAAAGACTGATACAAAGAATTCAAAGTTATTATTATAGAGGAGCATATCAGATACTTTGTTTCTCCTCAAACAACCTCTTTTCTGTCTTTGCAGAAGTTAAAAGATACAAAAACAATGCATTTAGCTCCAAATGACAAATAGTAACTAAAAAAAAATATGTTACATCAGGCCAAAAACTAAGTCAGACTATAAATACCAATTGTGTACACTTAAGTATAAGCATTCAACATAAGGATCACAGATCATCTGGATGGGATCACTAAGACCATTTAGTCCAGCCCCCTAATTTTAACAGATGAGGCAACTGAGGTCCTCAGAAATTAATTTGCTTACTCAAAGACAATCAGAATTTGAACTCAAGTTCTTTGACTCCAGATCCAGCACTCTAACCACAAAGCTGGATTTTTATAGAATTAGAGAATTTCAGAGTCTATCTCAAAAGTCATCCAGTCCAATCTGTACCAAAAGAGGAATCCTTGTAACATTCCCAACAAATGGTCATATAGCCTTTACCTGAAACCTCTAGTGATGGGGAACCCATGACACTTACAAGGCAGTTTATCACCCTTTTGGAAAATTCTTAATTATCAGGGAAGGTTCCTCCCTCCCCCATATATGCTTCTCCTTATACTCTGCAAACAATGTTGGAGTATATGCTGCAATTATTTTCATAGTGATCTTTTTGTGAATATTTACTATAAACACTGAAATATCAGATGATCAAATGTCCACTAAAATGAGTATGTTCTTGCCCTTGGACAATAAAAGCAATTCTGCCAACACTTTTATTCATCTATCCAAGGAAAACTTGTGAGCCAGCCTTGCAACTTTGTTTTATCTTCTGGTTTCATTTGTAGCAAGAATGTCTAAATTGATACAACTGTGTTGCTCTGTACCAAGAGTCTAGGAACCACCTCTACTAGCAAATACTCGATCTTTTCAAGCAGAAAGATGTATCAGTTAACACCTGTTTAGATGTCTAATCCTTGGCCATCAGAGGATCTCATATTTAAAGTACCCATAGCTACATTAATGTTTACAGACAGTCTAAAAACTGCTTTACTATTAATACTCTCTGCCCCTAATCTACTACTTTGCCACTGTCACTGAAGAAGTGGATTGGAATTGAAGAGTAAGAAATTCACTTTGTATTTTTCTTGGGTTTCTATGGCTAAAGAATCCCTCATCAAGTTCACCTGCTAGTGATAACCTCTGCACTCAACTTAGTTCTTCCTCAGAAAAGTTGACATCTGTCTGTGACTGGAATTAATTTTTGAAACTTTCTTATATGATAGAAACTGTCAGATCTTGTGTTCTACCAATTAGCCCTTTCAGTATCTGTTTTTTTTTAATGCAAGAAAATAATCCAGAGGTGAGAACCAAATAAAGTGAACATAGCAAGCACCAAATAACACCACAAAAAAGAAATTGATTTTATTTTCATAGATATGAAATTACTTATTACCAAGTCAGCTAACTATGAACAAATAGACCACCACCTTGTTAGAGTAAATATTGAAACAAATACAAAGCTAGGAGGAAAAATAAAAATGTGAAAAAGGATAGGGCATACAAATAAAGTAAGTCCAACACTATATTTAAACAAGTTATTGTTGCTGAAAATGGGAAACAGATGAAAGAAAAGACATTGATAGTGATTTCACACAGAACTAAATAACCAATGTAAAACAAAGGCCAATAACATAATAACCAAAGTGAAACAATGAGGAAACTAAAAACGCCTAGTAACCACCTCTTCTAGGGAATGCTTGATCTTCTTTCCAAGTGGAAAGATATGTCTGCCAAGAGCAATGCCAGTTTAGGATACAAATTCATTGGTAAGGTCTTATTGAGAAGGATAGTTGAAGAATACGAGCTACATTTCCTCCTAAATCAATGAGTAGCACTAGAGGGGAAAAGAAGTTTAAAGAAAACTTGATGAAAGCCAATTAACCTTAAGGGTACTCAAGGATGAAACTGGAAGGGGTTAGGACAAAAGATTTTTATAACAAACTTCAACATCAGGGAGACTGGGGCCACTATTTATTAAAAATAATATTATAGCCCAGTATGTGCTGTTAAAAAAAATGGAATGATATTGAAAAAAACAAAGGTGAAAGAAACAGCCAACCCAAACCAAGTATACAAAGAGGGGAGCTGTGCTAGAAGTAACATAATTTTAAGGGCAGTTCTCAAGATAGAAGAAAGAGGGATGCAGACAAGCAAGGAAGTTTTGTTATTATGATGTTAATTATTAAATATTTTTGAAACACTTTATGTAACAAGTTCATTGTTTCACATACAATCCTCTTTTCTGTTGTTTTTATATTGAAGTATTTTTGTTTGTTGGTGGTAGAGAAAAATTTCTAAGACTTCACTTGATAATAAAAAAGCCATGAGATAAAGGTAACTTTAAATTATAATCTTTTGAGGTATTGTGCATGATTTTGACACATTCATGGGAAACACCTTGTTTTATAAATCTTATTATAAACATCCATTGACACATCAAATGGGAAGGCATAAGCTTATAAAAGTTGTTCACCATTGTTGTGGTAGAAGTCCAGAAAACAGACTCCAAGGCAAAGATAGATTTCCTAAATATGTGCATTTTTTCTCATTATCCCTGTTGTAAATAACATTATATTGTTATTATTATTATATAACATAATATAATGTTAAATATTATATAACATTAAGCCCCAAAGAGTAGGACCTAAATATCTACAAAGGAAAAACCAAGTGAATGAAGGAAGAAGGTCTTTTCTGTAGATTATGATCAGCCATTAGATAGGCAACCTACAGAGTTTGCCAATCAGTAAATGATCTGGATCAGTGAAAATCAGTTGTGTTCATATTTGAACAGGAGGAAAACAGACTGGAGTAACCTTTGGTAAGTGTGTGTATGTGTTTGTGCATGCACGCGCACACACATATTTTCTTTTTACTATGAACTTAAAAAGCAACAAACAAAAATACTTCAATATAAAAACAACAGAAAAGGGGATTACACATGAAACAATGAACTTGTTACATAAAATGTTTTTTAAATGTATATTAATTAACATCATAATAACAAAATTTCCTTGCTTGTCTGCATCCCTTCTGAACTTTCTAATCACACTTGTGTACTTTTAAGTGTTTTATTGACTCATATAAAATACAAATAAAGTAAGTCCAACACTATATTTAAACAAGTTATTGTTGCTGAAAATGCATCACTTCCTTTTCTTCCTTTTCTTGCATCACTATAATTTTCTACAGCTCCCCATTCCCTTATTCCCAACACCTCAAGAGAACAATTCAACATATTGGCCATGTAAGAAAATATAAATTTCATATTGCACTTCTAATCCATCACTTCTCATCCAAGAGTTGTGAAGCATATTTCATCATCAGTTTGCCAGTTATGATTAGTTACTGCATTATCAAGAGTTAAAAAGTCTTTCAAAATTGATTTCCTCTACATAATTGTGGTCATTGAATAAAATGTTCTCCTGGTTCTGATCTCTTCAGTCTATATCAGTTCGTACAAGTCTCCACAGGTTTCCCTGAATCCATCATATTCATCATTTGTAGTAGAATAATATTTCATTAATTCATATACCACAATTTTTCCAGTCACTTCCCAATTTTTGGTCACTCATTTGGTTTCTAGTTCTTCATAAATGGCTGTTAGTCTCAGGGTATTAACAGTTTAATGACTTTTGAGGGGTATAGTTCCAAAATGCTTTCCAAAATGGCTAGACCAATTTATAGCTTCACCAATAGTTCATTAGTATGTTTATTTTTTAAAAAATTTTTTGGTCTTTATTAATTTGTTTGCCTTTAGTTTACAAGATTCAATTCCACAATTCCTTGAGTTTCAAATTTTCTCCCCCTTCCTTTTCCTCCCTTTCCCATGGTGGCATACAATCAAGTATAGGATCAGCAAATACTTTCACATTAGACATTAGTCAGGTTATAAAGAAGGATTGTATCAGATGGAATGAACAATGGGAAAGAGGAAACAAAACCAAACAAGGAAAAGAAAGAGAGCAGGTAGTTTGATTCAATCTGCATTCAAATTCTGTTCTTTCTAGTTCTTTCTCTGAATGTAGCCATCTCTCTCCATCATGAGTCTTTTGGAGTTGACTTATAGTATGCTTATTCTTATACAGCCCCTCCAATAATTGTCATTTTTCTCTTTTTCCATTTTTGCCAATCTTATAGGTATGAGGGGGAACCTCGGAGTAGTTTAATGTTCATTTCTCTATGTTTTCAGTGATTTTGAGCATTTTATATGGTGGTTGATAACCTGGATGTCTTCATTTGAAAAAATGTGTGCTTTTATCCTACTAGGGAATGGCTCTTGTTGTTATATATTTGGATCAGTTCCCTATATATCTTGGATAATACACCTTTATCAGAGAAATTCATGGCAAATATTTTTCCCAATTCTAATTCCAGCTGCATTGATTTTACTTTTGCAAAGACTTTCCAATTTTCCATAATAAAAACTTCCCATTTGATCTTTTATGATCATGTATCCATTATCTAAGAATTCTCTACCAGTCATACTTGTGAAAGGTATCTCCTTTCTCTTCTTGAATTTCTGTATGACATAATCTTTTATAATTAGAACACATATTCATTTGTAACTTTTATAATAATCTTGTATAATTAGATCACATATTCATTTGTAGCTTACTATGGTGTAGGTATCTTAGATATTGGTCTATAATTAACTTCTGTTAAACTCCTTTCCAATTTTTCTAGCAATTATTATTCAATAAGGAGTTCTTATTCTAGTAGTTGGTGTCCTAATATTATGTAGTTCTTTTAATGACCCCCAAGCTTCAAACTAAACCAAAGGCTTATCTTTTTTTTAACATAAGTGTCCTCCCAGTGATGTTATGTGTCTATGATTTATGAAATTCTATACTTTCCAAAGGAATGATCATCATCCAAATGATAGTGGAGAGAGGCATGATATATAAGAACAGGTTGGAATATCACAAATGAGGAGGTGTACGGTAGAAGTAGTATGAAAAAAATCTCCTTGGAGAAATGTCTAGAAATGATAATAGGTGGGAGCAATAATAGAGAAAGAAAATAGAAAGGGCAAAGGAAAAACTGGTGGACAGGTCATATGCTCCAACAGATTCTGAACAATGTTATGAGGATATGAAGAATGCTCTCAAATTTTAGAGTATAGTCATTCCATCATTACCACCACTTGCCAACAAACTTGCTATCAATAAGCTCCAGCTAAACTCTGGAGCCCTGGAAACAGCAGCACCTCCCCCAGTTCACTGGTTTTGCTCCCAGCCTACCTCCAAACCCATCATTACCTACGTGGCATTGAGTTAAGATTTTGACACATATTCTTTAATTCTTCATTAAGTTAATAAACATTTATTAAGTCCCCACTATGGGCTAAATTCTGGGAATCCAAAGAAAAGCAAAAATAGTCCCTGTCCTCAGGGAATTTACAATCTAATGGAGGAGCTGCATTCAACTTGAGGGAAACAAGATGCATTCAGAATAAAATCTCTCTAGGGGTGGGCACTAGCATTAAGTGGAACTAGGAAAAGCTTCTTGCAAAAAGTGGGATTTTAGCTGAGGTAGGAGAGAAATCAGGTAAGTTGGAAGGTGGTGACAAGGAAAGAAAGAAGTCAAGGCATGGGGGATGGTCAGTGAAAATGTACAGAAGTGGGAAATGTAGTATCTGCTCTTGTGGCGGAACTATTGGAAAATCAGTGACACTGGATCACAGAGTAAGTGGAGGGGAATAAGATGTAAAAACACTGGAAAGGTAGGAAGGGGCTGTGATATAGAGGGAGTTAAAAGCCAAACAGTGGGTTTTATATTTGATCCTGGAGATGATAGGGAACCAATGACATTGACTGAAGAGGGGAGGGTGACATAATCAGACTTGTATCTTAGGAAGATCAGTTTGACAGCTGAATAGAGGATGAATTGGAGTGGAGAGAAGCTTGAGGTAGGTAGACCAATCAGGCTATCAGAATAGTCCAGGTGTGAGATGATGAGTACAGTGGTGGCAGTGTCAGACAAGAGAGGAAGACATATAAGAGGGATGTTGAAAAGACTCAAAAACAGAATGGACATGAGGGGTAATAGAGAGTAAGGCATCAAGTATGACATCTAGTTTGCAAGTTTCATCATGAGGCCACACTTTTATCACATTGAGTATTAAGTATACCTTTGATAAATATTCTATTTCCTAAGTTTAGCCCTGATTATAGCCCATATATTTGCAATTAGATTTAAATCAAGTGAGTTTCCAGGTCACTGAAGCATTTTTGTCTCCATCTCTTGGGGTAAATTTCTGAATCTTTGGTGACATAAGACATGCTTCAATGTTACAATAGTTTTCCATCTCTATTTGGGAATTTTGACAATTCTGGAAAAGTTATGCTTCTCAATGTAGCAATATATTTATAGATTTATTATTCCCTCAATGAGGACAAAAATCTATGCCCAGAGGAAAAAGAATCCTCCAAATATTTTTTGAGTAGATATTTTTACAATCTGATGAAAATGTCCATTTCTTATAGGTCACACATGAATTTCTGACAATGGTCTTGGTATATATTTGAATGAAAACGTGAGTTTCATTAGTAAAAGCTACCTTTTCCCACTTCAGTACTCCCATTTTTGTGCTGTGCCAAGACATGCTTCCCCCCCCCCCTTTACAGCAATGATTAGCAATCATTTGTTTTTACTAGTTTTCTGCACTCCCTCAGCTTCCAGTTCCTTCTCAAGGTCTTTGCTTATTTTCTGAAAATTAATTAGGCTGTTTTGAAGCAATAATTTATAATTTCCTGGTATTTTGTTGTTGTTTTCATTTTCAACCCCACTTTCCTTTTCACTGCAATGTGACTGTTCTGATTTCATTATGGGCTTGGATGATCCTTGAAATGTTTGACTTCCCCACAGCAACAGTTGCTACGATCCTGCCAACAGTTACTGAAGTGTGGCCCTTGAGGAGTCAGTCAGTCAACAAGCATTTATTAAGCTCTTACTATGTGCCAAACACTATTTTAAGTGCGAGACACACACACACAAAGGTAAAACAGAATTGTCTTTGCCTTTAAGAAGCTCACAATTCTAGTGGGAGAGGCAATATGCAAAACATTGCACACAGAATTTATATACAGTGCAAATAACTTTTGTATGTTTCTTTGGAATAATATCCATTCTTAAAAATCGCAGAATCAAAAACACAACAAAAGAGATCAATTAAATACAGTCATATGGCATAAGAATTCAGCATTCAACTGATAGAGAATTGACCGAAGGTAGGGAAACCTGGTCAATCTAGTCTCATCTAGTCAGGGTCAGGCATTCTTAGCCTAGTGTCAGTAGAAGAACGTGTATATGACTATTACCACTACAAAATGAAACCATACCAAAATTTTGTCTCAAATAATTCTTATACCATTGTAAGGTATAAAAAAAGATGCTATATTGAAAATGTGAACAACAAGGTCAATATGTTAATTATTCCTGCTCCTAAATGAGCAGGCTAACTTTGATATAATATTTTAAAAGTGTTGGTTTTACCAAAATTTTATTATGACTAACCACTGATTAACAAATAAAGTATTTACTTTGTAAATATATGACAACAGGTGGAACTGAGAGTTTACTGGTAAGCAAATGATGCCAGCACTTCAGAACACAAGCTGGTTTGTGGTCTGTTTAACTTTCTGTTTTCACCTGACACAAAGTGAAAGATGAGATTTACTTAATTGTTGTAGTAAATGGACACTGTCTAAAGTTTAGGCCTAGCATTTGGCCTGCCTACTTTCTGAAAGTTAAAACTTTAAAAGGCATTTTTTTTTTAATGGGGGCAGTTAGCTACTACATGCTTTACAGTAAAAATTAATCAATTTATTTATTTTGGCATAACTGTTTTTGTAGGACCTGAGACAATGTAGACACATGCTTTTGCATAGGCTAGAGCAGCAAACTAACATAATTCTCCCAATAGTGTGTATAGGAAACAGCATATAAACTCAGGAAGAAGTAAATATTCTTTCTGTTGGGGAGGTGGGGGTGGAGATCAGAAACCAACCTGAGTAGAATTTTAGCTCCAATTGCAAAATGGTGGAAATAGAAAATAAATCATTTTTAATAGATTTATAAAATCCCACAGTTGGAAGAGACTTTAGGGACCTTCTAGTTTAACTCTTAACCAAAGTATAAATTCATCTATGATATCCCTAACAAATAGTTACCCAATTTTACCTTGAAGATCTGCCAGAGAGTTAAAAAATTATTTGAAATGTTTAAAATAGGGATTCTTAACCTGGGAGCTATGAATTCATTTTTAGAAAATGGTTTTATAATTCTATTTCAATACAATTGGCACATAGAGTGAAAATTGTACATAACAAGTAGCAGAGGAAAGTACGCAAATAAAATTGCCTGTTTTCAGTATCAATCCCATGTTTTCAGCACAACTGCCTAATCTTTTTATTATCACACTTTTCTACTATGATTCATGAAAGTAATACTTAGGAACAAATTAATATTCCTTATTCAAGGATAAGTTTTCATTTTGAATTAGAAAATGAAATTCAACTGTCAACAAAAGTTCTTTGCACACATCTTTTTTTTTTTTAAAAGAAAACCAATTAAAATACATGCTTTGACCAACATCTTACACCATATACCAAAATAAAGTCAAAATGGGCATGTGATTTAGTCAGATTTATAGAGAATGGAAGAATTTAGAGATAGAATAACAAGAGATAGAGAACATTACGAAATGTAAAATGGATAATTTTGATTACATTAAATTGAAAAGTTTTTCCTCAAAGCCAATGCAACCACGATTAGGAGGAAGCAGAAAACTGGGAAAGAATTTTTGCAACTAGTATTTCTGATAAAGGCCTCATTTCTAAAATATATAGAGAACTGAATCAAATTTATAAGAATATAAGTCATTCCTTAATTTATAAATGGTCAAAGGATATGAACAGGAAGTTTTCAGAGGTAGAAATTAAAGCTCTCTATAGTCATATGAAAAAATGCTCTAAATCACTATTGATTAGAGAAAACAAATCAAAGTGACTCTGAGATACCAGATTGGCTAACATGATAAAACAGGAAAATTATGAATGCTGGAGAAAATGTGGGAAAATTGGAACACTGACACATTGTTGGGGGAGTCTTGAACTGATCCAACCCTTCTGGAGAGCAATTCAGAACTATGCCCTAAGGACAACCAACTTTGCATACCCTTTGCAAACCCAGCAACACCACTACTAGGTCTGTATCCCAAAGAGATTATAAAAAAGGGAAAAGGACTTATATGTCCAACTATATTGCCACCTTTTCATGGTGGCAAAATATTGGAAGCTGAGATGCTACCTATCAATTAGGGAATAACTGAACAAGCTGTGGATTATGAATGTAATGGAATACTATTGTGTGATGAACAAGCAGACTTCAGAAAAACCTGGAAAGACTTGGAGGAACTAATGCTGAGTGAAGGGAGCAGAATCAGAACATTTACACAGTAACAGCCACAACATGCGATGTCTAACCTTGATAGACTTATCTCTTCTTCTCAGTGCAAGGACCAAAGACAACTATGAAGTCTAAATGCAGATCAAAGCATATGATTTGCTTTCTCTTTTTTCTTTTTTTGTTTGTTCCATCTTTCTCATGGTTTCTCCCATTGGTTCTACTTCTTCTTTACAAAATGATTAATGTGAATAATGTATATGTAGAGCCTATCTCAAATTGCATGCTGTTTTGGGGTGGGAATGGGAAAAAATGGGGAGAAAATTTGTTACTAGAAATCTTATGGAGGTGAATGCTGAAAACTAAAAACAAATAAATAAAAACAAGAAACAAACTAACAAAAAGAACTGATAGACCCTGAATGCAGACCCCCCCCCAATATGCTTTGCTAATAACCAACTCTAATAACTCTCAATAAAATAAATTTTATGAAAATGCTGGTTCTAGCTATGACCTTAAATGCCCCTTCTTTTATTGACCTTATTGAAATAGAGCTTACAAATCACAAAATGGAGAATGATATACTGAGTAATGTGCTATCCCACCTATGCAAAAGATGACATCAATAGTTCACCAACCACTGCTTTGCTTTGTCTTTTTCCCCCAGTAGTGGTTATGCATTTCCAATAATATAGTTATACATTTGCACTGTTTTCCAGTATTTTCATGATAACTGGCTCTGATCACAAGTCCATGGAAGACAGCAGTGCTAACAGGTATTGTCAAAGATTTTTTTTTAACAGATGATCTATTTAAAACATTATTCTTTTAGAAGATATCAGAATTTTCTTAAGGTCAGTCTCCATTTTTTGAGAGAAGGACCTTAAAGTCTATCCATTGAATAAGCAAATTTCAAAAAGTAAGTTGAGCAGAATGTTCATTTTCCCCTTGTTCTTTCATTTTTACCATAGTCTTGCTGTAATCAACTCAGTTTCTGACAGTAAGAAAGAAAATCTTGGATCCTTGACTAATTTAGAAAGGTAGCAAAACAGTATTTGTTAACCTTTAAATTTTAAAATATCCCTTAAAAACGTAACATAGTAAAACTAGAGAGCCAAAAACATCTAAGATAGCACAGAAAAAAAGGAGGAAACTCATATTTCAACAGTCTAAATTGAATTAAAGAAAATTTTCCATGTAAAAGAGGTACATATTTTTCTTTTTTTCCCCTGCAGATAATGTATGTGTGTGTGTGGGGGGGGGGGGGGGTTATAGTTTCTGGTATTTAAGAGTTCTGTAACATTCTACATTTTGGGAGTAAAACTTATGTATTTATCAATGCATATTTGTCAAAGTTTCATAAGAATTCTGAACAAGGGGCAGAGATTAGGATTCCTATCCCAGTAAAGTAATTGAAAAAGGTTGATGAAGATAGATGTGCCATAGTCAATGTTGGCAGTTCTCTCCATTTGAGGTCCTCTTGGACATAATGAACAAAGGAAATTCTTCTGAAATAACCGTATGACTTGTCAGGCAGGCAACTGCCACTTTCATTGGCTTCCAACACTTATTTATAAGTAGTTAGGATTTTTCATTTCACATTTGATTTGGGAAAGAATACAGTAGGGAGAAAGGGTATTGTCAATATTTAAATCAAAGTCTGTGAACCCAATGAAAATTTAACAACAAAAAAAAAACACTTCGGAAACTACTCATATGATGTTGAATGAATCAATGAATGTACGAATAAATGAATTTTGAAAGTTCAATTCTGAAAAGAGCTTTTGAAACTAGACTGGAATGAACCTGTGATCCCAATGGGATGGAAAGACAGATTAATTTAGGAAATTGTACTCTGAAACAAGCAAACAAAAAAAAACCCCAAAGGTCATTCAAGTTTGGGTATTTTGTGTACTTTTGGAGATACTCCTACTTTTGAATACCATTTCTTAGTGCCCTTGGTGTACTTCCACATGATTAAAAAAACAAAACAAAACCTTCATCAGTGAGACTTTGAGTAGCAATGACTCCAACTACAATAGCTAAACACTAATGGTTTAAATAGAATTTATGACTTTTACTGTGCTCCATCTTTGAGTCATAGGATCGTGGATTTAGAGTTGATGGGTGCTTGCAGGTCATTAAGTCCAAATCCCTCAATTTAAAAATGGGAAAACTTAAGCAGAGAGTTTAGGTGACTTTCCTATGGTAACAGTAAGTAACAATTAGAGTCTTTGTCTCTTCTACCTCTAATTCCATTGGTCTTTTCATTACATTTGGATAGAAAAATAATTTCACAAAACTTAAAATGCAAGAACAAAAAGTTTACAAATTTACCAGAAATCCTATTTGCCAAAAAGCCCCACAGAATTCAAGCTAGCTTCCCTGGAATTCTAGTGTTTTAAAAAAAAGTTAGCCATCACTATAATAACATAAGAAACCACCACAACTATTCTTTTTTAGTCAAATTGAATAAGAGACCCTTATGTCTCAGAGAGATACAAACCCAGTCAAGGCTAAATTCTCCATTTCAACAGTTACTGTCCAGTCTTAGTGTAGGGTGGGCATTTTGGCAAGTGTTATATAAGTGGGGCTGAAGGCGATGTAAGGTTGAGTATAAAACACAGTTTCAGAGGAAAGTGAATAGTTTAAGTTTCCCCAGTCCTAAAACAAAAGAAGTCACCTCCCTTGACTTTACTAATCTTTGCATTATTTTTCTATTCTTATTCTATATTCTGCTAAAAGAAGTTTTATATTTGGCCAACTCTATTTCCTCATTATCTACTAACTCTGCCATCCCCACCAAATCACTGAAAGTTTCTCTTTCTCTAAAATCACCAATAGCTCTTTTTATTACCAAATTCAATGGCATCTCTTTAGTCTGAATACTCCTTGAACTTCTTGCAGCAGTTGATGCAATTGATTACCTTTTTCTCCAGCTACTCTCTTCTTTCAGCTTCTGTTGTGGAATTACGTACACTAGCCACCTCACAAGGTTGTGGGTGTAATAGTTGCACTTTCTACTTAACAAGGTTGTTATGTATTCTGCAAATCTTAAAAAGCACTATATAAACATACGTTATTATTATTAGTAATTGTTTTCTTCTTTGAATCTTTTTCAATGGAGTTCAGATAGAAATAGCTCTTAGATACATCATTATTCTGTGCTCTTATTCTTTTATTTTATAGCATGGTGGGATCATACTACTATGCTTCATTCTTCTTATCATTTAGATTGGAAAACCCCAGAACCATTTTTTCCACTTTGCCCTCATTCCTCAATCCCCACCAGACTACCAATTGCAAAGTCTCATTGATCCTATCTTGACAATATTTCCCATCTATCTCGTCTTTTCCATTCCAATGCCACCACCCTTGTTTAGGCATATGGTTTATTGTAATCACTTCCTAGCTAGATTCCATTTCTCTAGTTTCTTCTACATTGCTTCACACCATTGCCCAAACAATCTTTGGAATGCACAAGTCTGGCCACATCATTCACCCTCTGCTAAAAAAAAAAAAAACTCTGAGAGGCCCCCCGTGAACTACAAAATAACATGAGAACTTTTTAACCAGGTCAATGAGGTTCTACACAATCTAGCTACAACCTTTTTTTTTTTCAGTATTAAATGTTTTATTGATGTTTCTATTTTCTTTCCCATCACTGTCATTTCTCAATGACTCCCTAGTCTCTCCATTGCTAACAAATAAATTCAGTTAAGCAAAACAAAACAGAACATTAGCTATGACCGAAATTTCTACCTAATACACCATCTCCCCATTGAGAGGAGTCTTCTCAAGCCATGGATGGCCTGCATTGATCAGAATCCCTAAATCTTTCCATCTAACCTGCCTCTACTGCCTTATTTCATCATACTTCCTTCACATACTCCATCTACAAGCCAGACTGGAGTACTGCTCTTCCCCACCTTTTCTCACCTCTGTCTGTGCCTTTACATTCACTGTATCTTGTGCCCGGAATGGTCTCTACTCTCAATCCTAGTTATTGCTATACAATTTTTTAAAAAAGCCTTTAGAGTCCAGCTGCTCATGCACTGCCTCCTTCAAGAAATTTTTCCTGTTCTTTCCAGAAAAAAATAAATCCTTCCCTTATTGATTTTCTAAAGAAATTCTATTTAGTGGGGTGGCTAGGTGGCAAAGTAAATAGAGCACCGGCCCTGGAGTCAGGAGGACCTGAGTTCAAATCCGGCTGCAGACACTTAACACAAAAACTAGCTGTATGACTTTAGGTAAGTCACTTAACCCCAATTTCCCTACCTACCTTCCCCCTCCAAAAAAAAAAATTTATTTAGCCTCTCCAAATCACTTAATCACATTTTCATTTTTATTCTTAGAACTGTGTGATTTTTAAAAAATATTTGTATCACAGTACCTAGCAAGTTGCATTGCATCTAGTAGGCACTTTTGTAAGTTTGTTAAATTGGACTGAATGCTATAAGATGCCCCCCCCTTTAGTTTCATATAGTACTTCGTCCTTTACTTTGACATATAATATTGGGTAGTATAGTCATCAGTATTCGACCTTTTCTTCCTTCTACATTGCAAGCACATGAGATAAGAGACTATGTCCTATGTAATCTTCTTATCTCCCCCAGAAGCTAACCCAGTGAGTGCAATTGGGTCATATATAAGGTAGTGGGAAGAGCCTAAGACTCAGAATGAATGGCTGTGGGGGCCATGGACAAGTTACTTAACTTCTCTGAGCCTCAATTTCCTCATCTGTAAAGCAGGGATAATATCGGTGGTATCTCCTCATAGGGTTGTTGTAAGGATCAAATAAGATAATGTGCACAAAACAGTTTACAAATTTCAAATGAAATTATTATTAACAAATGTTTCTTGGGTAAAATGTCTACTTTGCCTCCTATCCTAGGAACAATTTGGCATAATATTTATTGAGCATGGACAGTGTTTTGGGAACTGTACAAAATTTTGATATTGTGAAAGGAAAGCACTGGATTTGGATCCAGAAGACCTTGGTTTGAATGTCAACTCTGCCAATTACATGACCTTGAGCAAGTCACTTCCCATCTCGAGGCCACAGTGTCCTCATCATTTGTAAAAGGAAGAAATAGAACTAGATAATCACAAAGGTCCCTTCAAAGTCTAGCAAAGTTTTACTTTTGGCCATACTATAGCTTACAGAATTCACCATTTCCTCTTTTTATAGGGAGATATTCTAAAATTCCTTCAACTTTAAAATCATATCATCCTAAATTTATTCTACCAGATGTCGAATTAAAGATATAATATGGGGGCAGCTAGGTGGCACGGTGAATAGAGCACCAGCCCTGGAGTCAGGAGGACCTGAATTCAAATTTGGCTTCAGACACCTGACATACTTACTAGCCATGTGACTTTGGGCAAGTCACTTAACCCCAATTGCCATCCAAAAAGGAAAAAAATACATAATATTCCATTTATCAGGTTCTATGTTGTTTTGCTGTTTGACAACAGAATTTCACCAAAGCATAAAGGAGGACTGTGAAGACATAGGTCAATTTTGTTTTAGTTGGCAAGCATTACTAAGCTATGACGTTAATCAGTTTAGAGCAAGGATATCAACTTGTAACACTGTCCTCTTTCTTATGAGTCAATTACATAGTTTTATGTATATGAATGTATGTATCATATACATACATGTTGTATGTGTATATTGTTTGTGTATGAATATATGTATCATATATATGTACATGAAAGCAAAGCTTTCAAAATGCTCAAAGTGATATCATGATTTGGTGGCAAGGGGCCACCTTATTCATCTCAGTGATTATATATACATACAGTGAATACAGTGCTAACCCAGGAGTCAGGAAAACTTGACTTTGAATCTGGCCTCAGTCATTTACTAGCTATGTAGCCTTGGCCAAGTCACTTAATCTCAGTCTTTCTCAGTTTCCTCATCTGTAAAATGGAGATAAAAATAGCACCTACCTCCCAAGATTGTCATGAGGATGAAATGAGAGAAAGTTTGTTAAGTGCTTTGCAAACTTTGAAGAACTATATAAATGCTGGTCATACACACACATACATGCACACACACATCCTGGAAACTTCAGTACACTCCTATGGGAAAATCCCAAGTAGTGGTCTCCCTTTTAAAGAATTTTTTTCTTAAAAAGCCTCAGGAACATTTAAAATATCTCAGATTGTTTGGCTTAGTGTAATATCTCATTTGGAAGCTAGAAACCCAAATCAGAACACCTATAACCTTAGCAAAGGTTTGTTAAGAGGTGAAGAATTTCAGTAGTAAAGAAATAGAACCTAGGCTGGGAATTATTAAACTTTTTGTGTCATGATGTCCTTTTGCAGTTTGGTGAAACCTATGAACCCCTTTTCAGAATTAAAAAAATTCATAATTGAAGAAAATGCTACATTTTAGTTAGGGATTAATGAAAATAAAGATGTAATTTTCCCATCTAAATTCACAGAACCTCTGAAATCTAAGCATAGACCCTAGGGCAGAGTGGGGGGAGGGTACAGAAAGGGGGATGATCTGTTGTCCCAGATTGAGAATTCCTGATATTGACAGTGGAGCCATAACAGGAAAGAAATCTGTACCATTTAAAAATTGAAGAGATAAAAAAACACTCTAAAAACTCCTCTGGGATTTTGCTGCTATTGTTGTTATTGGAAAGAAACTTGGATATCCTCTAGTCCTATTCTATCATTTCAGAGATAAAGAAAGATTTTCAGTGATTTACCTAGAGTCACCTAGTAGCAGAGTCAATCCTCAAACCTAGTTCTTTCAACAGCAAATCTGGCACTCTTACCATTATGCCAAGCTATGTTTCATAGGCAAAGATTATTCAATTCACTCTTGATTGTTAATTAGCCCTCCTTCAAGTTCCCATAGCAAACAAACTTTTTAGTTAGGTATCAACCTTGTTCAGCATCCTTAACAATTCAAAAGAGCTTACATCAAATCTAGATAATAAACCTGTAAACAGTGGACCTAAGGAGAAGACCTTTTTCAGAAGGCAAGTCCGAAGTACACAATGCAAAGGGTAACATTAAAAAAAGTAAGTAAACTTACTCTAATCCTGTGTGAGTACACAGTGATTAACAGTAGCTAACAAGTATACACTACTTTGCAAAGCATTTTCTCCAAAACAGTCCTCTGAGGTGAACAGTGCACATACCCTGATTCCCACTTTACAGATAAGAAAGAGACAGTTAAGTGTCTTGACTATGGTGAGAGTTCATAGGTTTTAAAACTATGGCTCAAAAGCATATCTTCTGACTCCAAGTCCAGTAAATTAGTCAACCAACTTGCCTCTCACTTCCAACATGAATGTCCAATGTAAAGCTTTTGTTGTTGCTGTTTAGTTATTTTTCAGTTGTGTCAGACTGTGACCCCATTTGGGGTTTCCTTGGCAAAGATACTGGAATGGTTTGCCATTTCCTTCTCCAGCTCATTTTATAGATGAGCAAACTGAGGCAAACAGAGTTAAGTGACTTGCCCAGGATCATACAGTTAGTAAGTGTCTGAGGCCAGTGTGAAGTTAGGAAGATGAGTCTTGCTGACTTCATACTGGGCACTGTAACTACTAAGTCACCTAGCTGCCCCTAATATAAAGCTTACAAAGGTAACTATTTTGTATTTAAGGATTCTATTTAACTTTTTATCTAGATTTTAGGGAATTCAGGATTAAGATTTTTTTCAATGATAATTTTGCTATCCATGCCTTTGTCTAGTTATTGTTTGTCCTTCATTTTTTAAAAGAACCAATGACATCAGAATGGATGATATCTTGACTTGAGTGTGAATTGGATTTAAGTGAGGCAGAGTTGTGCAAAGTTGTCAGACTCATTCTGTCTTCCAGAGTCACTGAAGTCCAGTGGCAGAATAGTCTAGATTACTGGAGATGGCCTGGGATGCAGTGGATAGCCTTGGCATCTTGTCTGACCAAACTCTAAGTGCTCTACAGCACCTACTTCAGTCACCCTCAAAGCCATTGCAGCAAGTTATTCTACAGATTTTGTGAAAGCCGGTCATTAAATTCTGAATATATTGAAGCTGTCAGTGGAAGAAAAACTGACTGGCCTTATGTAATAGTCACATTAAAGTCCCCTAAAAATGATACAGCTCTGTTAGACTAACAGACTGTTACCTCCTCAAACTTGAGAAGAGAAATAGGCAGCCACATTTCTTTTCAAAGGTTCATGTTTTGAAATATGAAAGGCATTATTATTGTAGTTGAAGGAAAAGTGGTTGTGAAGTCATGAGGAGCTTGGTTTGACTCCAGTGCATATTGACTATAGGAGTGTGGGGAAACCATAGAACCTCTCAGTGGTCCAGGCAGCTATAAAACAGCATCTATTAAGTTTTTGTGTCACAGACCCCCTTTGACAGCCCGCTAAAGCCTACAGAACCCTTTCTCAAAATGTTTTTAAATGACTACAATAAAATACATAGGATTACAAAGGAAGCTAATTATATTGGAATATAGTGATACATTTTCTTTAAGTTTCACAGACTTCAGGTTAAGAACTCCTGTTCTAAAACTAGATTAAAGTCTTGCAAAGGAGACTAGAGTTGCAGAGATGGACCTGATTTACATTAGTAGAGGTAGTTTCTTCACTTCAGAGTTGTTTTTATTTTTCCTTTTACATTTCAAAATGGTACAGATTTCTTTCCTGTTATGGTTCCAAAGCCAAAACCATGGGTATTTTAGCTGGGACAACAATCCCCCACTCTGCCATTGTTTGTAACGTAGATTTGGGGGGTTCTGTGAATTTGAATAGGAAAAATTACATTTTTTTAAATGTCATTAATCTCTAACTGGAATGTAGCATTTCTTTCATGTATTAATTTTTTTAAATCCTGAGAAGGGGTTCATGGGTTTCACCAGACTCTGAAGGAAAAACCAATAAAATAACAAGTCTAGTTCCTATCCCTATATTTTATAATAAAGTTGCATGTATGCTCAAGTTTGCATGTGTTTTTTAAATAGTAGAATGAGGGACAGATTAAACTTTTTTCAAATTTTATGTTTCATTAATGTCTTTTGTTTCTATATTATACTCATTTCCTGACAGAACTCCCCATTCTTAATGAACCTTCCTATATAATATAAAAGAAAAAAAGGTAAGAAAACAAAGCAATGTGAGTGACTACTTGCAATTTTTTGCACCCACATTCTTCCACCTCTTTACCAAGAGAAGTAATGCACATTCCATCATCCATTCTTCAGGGTCAAGAGTGGTTATTACAATGATTCAGAATTAGGCTGTCTTTTAGTTTTGTTTTATTCCACAATAATTATAATCACTGTGTATGTTATTCTTTTCACTGAGTCAGAACATACAGTTCTTTCTATCCTTCTCTGAATTCTTCCTATACATTCTTTCTTAGGGTATGATAATATTCCATTACATTCTTATCCCACAATTGGTCTAAAACCACTTAAACTTTATTTCAAAGAGCCAGTGATATGTTGGGCTCCTTATTCACTGAATCTTAACTACCAACAGTGACACAGTGGTCAGAACTTGGATTCAGGAAGCCTGGATCCTAAAATTTACTCTGTGCTATTAGCTGCGTGCCTTTGGGCAAGGCATTTTATTGCTCTGGGTCTCAAGGTTTAAGATCTACAGATTGATCTATATATTTTCTAAAGTTCTTTCCAGCCTCAACATTCTGTGGTTTTCTGATATTTGTTTCAGGATAAGAAAGTCCTACCTGCTTTTAAGTGGGGAAGCTTAAACTATTAGGAAACCTAATGCCGTAATATAGTTTGGGAACAAGGGCTTTATCCTTTCCCTTTTATTAGATGGGATAACTGCAAATTGTTTTTCTAAAGATCTCAGAGAAAATGTCATTTTAATAGCCTAGGAAACAATAAATACTTTTCCACTAAAACAAACTCTAGCTCTTGAGGCTCTAAGAATAGTACATGGCACTTGTAAAGGGCTGCCTTTGAATCACTTCCTATAGTTTAACTGGAGAATGACTGATATTAGTACTGTAGAGAAAAGTTAGTTCAACTTAAAACTAATTCCGCATAGATGATCACTTCAATAATTCCAGAATTGGAAGAGACCATCTTGTCCAATCCATAGCTGAGAAAAAAATTCCCTACAATATCCCCAGCAAGTGGTCCTCCAATCTTTGTGTGAAGCCATTATCTTCTGAGAGAGCAGATGCCAATTTGAGGGAGCTGTCATTGTTAGGCAATTAGGAAGCAAACCCAAGTTTGCCTCTTTTAATTTCCTTCCCTTGCTCCTATTTCTGATTTTGGAGGCTAATCAGAACGAGTTTAATTACTTTCCCTCCTTTCATTTTTTTCAAATATTTGAAAAGAACTATCAGAGATCTAGGTTAAACATCCCCAGTTCCTTCCAGAGACAATGAAAGTTGTCTTTACAGATGATTTGTATTTTTTTTAAACAATAATGAATCCTTGGGAAAAATGTGAAGGAAGGTAACCTAGCAGTGCCAGATCTCAAATTGTATTTATTACAAAGCAGTGATCACCAAAACAATCTAGTACTGATTAAGAAATAGAGTGGTGAATCAGGAGAAGAGATTAGGTATATAATATAATACACAGAAGTAAAGGACCACAGTAATCTAGTATTTGATAAACCCAAAGATCCATGATTTTGGGACAAGAGTTCACTATTTGACAAAAATTGCTGAGAAAACTGTAAAGTTGTTTGGCAGAAACTAGGTATAGACCAACATCTCACACAGTATACTAAGATAAGGTCAAAATGGATAAATGATTTAGTGTTATCATGAGCAAATTAGGGGAGCATGGAAAATTTTACCTGTCAGATCTATGGATAAGGAAATAACTTATGACTAAACACTATATAGAGAATATTACATTATATAAATTGGATAATTTTGATTACATCAAATTTAAAAGTTTTTGCACAAACTAAATCAATGCAGCCAAGATTAGAAGTAAAGCAGAAAACTGGGAGAAAATTTTGTGAAAAGTTCCTCTGATAAAGGCCTCATTTCTCAAATATATAGAGAATGGAGTTCAAATTTATAAGCACATGTCATTCCTCAATTGGGAAATGATTAAGGGATATGAACAGACAGTTTTCTGAAGAAGAAATCAAAGCTCTCTATAGTCAGAGTGAAAAATATTCTAAATCACTATTGACTAGAGGGGTATTAAACTATAAAACAATTCTGAGGTACCACCTCACACCTCACACTCAGATTGGAAAAGGAAAATGACAAATATTGGAGCAGATATGGAAAATTTGAACACTAATACACTGTTGCTGGAGTTGTGAACTAACATTTTTGAAAAGGATTGGAACTATGCCCAAAGGACTATCAAATTGTGCATACTTTTTAACCCAGAGGTACTACTAGGTCTGTATCCTAAAGAGGTCAAAGAAAAAGGAAAAGAACCTATATGTACAAAAATACTTATTGCAGCTCTTTTAGTGGAGGCAAAGAAATGAAAATTCCAGGGATGCCCATCAATTGGGCAATGGCTGAACAAGTGGTGGTATATGAATTTGGTGGAATACTACTGCGCTATAAGAAATGAGCAAGATGATTTTTTTAAAAAGCCCAGAAAGACTTACATGAACTGATGCAAAATGAAGTAAGCAGAACCAGAACATTGTACACAGCCACAGCAATATTGTATAATGATCAACTGCAAACGACTTTGTTATTCTGATCAATACAATGATTCAAGACAATTCTAAGGAATTACGATGAAAAAAGCTATCCATCTTAAGAGAAAACTGATGGAATTGGAACAAAAATCGAAGCATACTTTTTAATTTTATTTTTCTTGTTTTTTTTTCTTTTTTGGTCTATGTTTTTTTGGCAACATGGCTAGTATGGAAAAATGTTTAGCATGACCTCATATGTATAAGTGAAATCAAAGAAGGGGGAGTAGTGGGAGAGAGGAAGAAAATTTTGAACTCAAAATTTTTGAAAAAATGAATTTAAAAATATTTTTGCTTGTAATTGAGAAATATTTAATGAAATAGATAAAAATATGTTGAGGAAATAATCCCTATTTAAATTTGTGTTTTGCATCTAAATAAATTTTTTTTGGAGGGGGAAGACAAGGCAATTGGAGTTAAATGACTTGCCCAAGGTCACACAGCTAGTGTTGAACTCAGGTCCTCTTGACTCCAGGGACAGTTCTCTATTCACTGCCCCCATCTAAATAAATTTTATTTATTAAAAAAAACCAAATTTTTCTCTCTCAAAAGAACCTGTGACAAAAATTATTATACATGCTGCCTTACTAACTACAAGATTTTATCAGGTTATATAGTCTTTTTTTTTTTCCTGCTCAATTTGTCATGGCTTCCTGAATCATTCAGAAATGCGCTGATTCCTCTAGGAGGTTTGAATTAGTGCCAAATACTTGGGTTATATCCACACCACTTAGGATATCTAGACAGATGTGGTCATGTAACAATTATCTTATTAATCTTACCCACATTGACAACTAAAAATTAAAATTCAGGCCCAAATAAATTACCACACAATCAGAATGTATTGTAGGCACTGAAAAAAGTCTCATTCAAGAGCTGATAATGATCAAACAATTGATTAAAAAAAATAATTCAGATGCAATGTGCTATAATGGCTAGACTTCTGAACTTTGAGTCAGGAAATGAGTTCAAATCCTGCCTCTCATGTTTACTAGCTGTGTGACCCCAGACAAGTCACTGAACTTCTCTGAGTCATCAGGCTAAGATGTGGATGTAGGGGAATTGCCACACTGACAAATTCACAAATCCTTGATTGAGTAATAATTAACTCGGTATTTTTTGAATTTACTACATATATCCAAGAAATTGCTTTTAAAAATCATTGAGGATGGAGTGGCTAGGTGGCGCAGTGAATAGAGCACCGGCCCTGGAATCAGAAGGACCTAAGTTCAAATCCCGCCTCAGACACTTGATATACTTAATAGCTGTGTGACTTTGGGCAAGTCACTTAACTCCAATTGCCCTCCAAAAAGCAAAAAACAACAACAAAAAAATCATTGAGGACATATATCACCAGGAAAGAAGCTGTTCATGTAGTAAGAGAGATAAGAACAAAAGCAATAGTAATAAATGGACAGCCTAAGTGTTACATTGCTACCCACAAAATATTAAAGGTACAGCATCTGACCTTCAGTGCATTTCATGAATCCTTTATTTGGGTTAATTAAATTAATCAGTTTTCTGACCTTTCCCCTTTTAGAACAATTGACACAATGCTCTACCCCAGAGAGGTCAAACTGGCTGAAGCAAGCAGCCTGCGAAACGGGGCCCTAACCAAATTAAAATGTAATTGGGAAATGTTTAACAAAGCAAATAAAAACACAATACAGCACAGATAATGTTAATCTACAGTTTTCAAAGTTAATATGCAAGCCCAGGAATTTGTTTCTATATAAGTTTGACAATTCTTCTCTATACCATGATACCTTTATCAGGTGAAAATATCTCTAATGAATCAATCATTCAAAGGTATCAAAACTAGATGCAAAAAAGTCCTTAATCAATTTGAAAGAAACAAAATACTGCAAGGCATTGAATGAAATGAAATTATGCCACATAGGAAGTACACTAGGATTGATTAAAGAGTTGGTCATTTAATGAGCTTGGATAAAAACAGCAAGATAGTTCAGAATCAGGCATGGGGAAAGGGTTGGGATGGAGGAGAGGAGGAAACCTGGAAAGAACAGCTTCAGTTAAGCCCATTGCCCCTGAGAAGAAATTGCTTGGGAAGAAGGGCAGGGAAGAAAAAGTATGTGTCTCTCCCTACCTCCTTACCCCGAGGACAACCCTGAGAACTATGAAAGGTCAGAAGATATTGAGTTTCTTGCATGTTCTAACAGCAGTATTTGCATTGAGAACTGAGGACAAACTAGACAGAATGAAGAAAGGCAACCTTAGGACTTTATAAGAAGCCCAGCAGAAAGTTTTACTAATACCATACTAAGGAGAACTTTATGAGGGCTCTATGAATTAACAAAAGGACTTCCAGCATCAAGAAGCTATGGATTACTCCTTTGCCACATGTGGTTTAAAAGCTTGACCTCACTCTCCCCTAGAAATATGTGCTTGTGGGAGACTCTGCTGCTGCATTGTGTGGGATGTTTTATATGACCTGTTCTAACTATACCACCTTAGTATTTACTAAGGTGTTTTTAGGAGCTAATTAAGTCTGACTATTTAATATCAACCGATACTGTAGATATGGTACAGCACATCTGTGAGCAACAATACTAGAAATCTTGACCTCATTAGTCCCTCCAGGGTTACTCCTAGAACTCTAAGGAGAGAAGTAGACAGGTGGCCTCTGGGGACCATTCTGTGCAAGTGGAATTTCAAGAGTGGGTCCAGAGGAAGATTTTGGAAAGACATGAAGAGGAATTGCACAGAATGAGAAGGCATGCAGAGGTTGAGATTTCTACTAATGGGGAGCATGCCCCCCCAAATGAAATCACTGACCCATC
This sequence comes from Petaurus breviceps papuanus, assembly GCF_028583685.1. Lineage (NCBI taxonomy): Eukaryota > Metazoa > Chordata > Mammalia > Diprotodontia > Petauridae > Petaurus > Petaurus breviceps. The sequence goes on along the minus strand of NW_027187360.1, from coordinate 15,039,704 downwards.
AAATTTTGAAGGAATATATACTTAGTAAAGTAGCAGATGTGTAAAGCATACACTGCAAAGCATGAAACTGCCTTCAAGGAATTTGCAATTCATTGGCAGATCCAACAAAAACATTTGTGAAATAACCAGAGAATAATTCAAGAGCAGGTATAATTAAAACTTTGGATTGGAAGCACCAAGAAAAAGAAACATGGAGAACTACACCCTAGTATCTTATCTGGAATATATTTGGAGCTAGTACTCCATCTCTTCCCCTTTATTGTTATCTACCTTTCAAAATTCCAGAAATACCTTCTTATTAACCACACATGGTAGAGATCTCAGGTGATTTATAGAAGAAACAAATATTTCCAGTTAAGTGTTATGGATGCCCATAAATGTTTGCCACAGTCCCAGAATAGTACTCAGACAATAGCCTATAAATAATGCCCCACTTTCAGATTCTTTCTTTAACTAATCAAAAATGATCCTTGAAAGGGTTATATGAACTGATGCAAAATGAAGTAAGTAGAACCAGAATATTGTACACAATAACAGCAACTTTATACAAAGATCAACTGTGAATGACTTAGCTACTCTTAAGCAACAGAATGATCCAAGACAATTCCAAAGGACTCGTGATGAAAAATTCTATGCATATCCAGAGAAACAATTGATGGAGTCTAGACATAGATCAAAGCATATTATTTTTCACTTTATTTTTTTCCTTTGTGTCTTTGTCATCTTTCACAACTGACTAATATGGAAATATTTTCATGACTGCACATGTATAACATATCAAATTGCTTGCCATCTCAAGGAAGGGGGAGGTGAGAGAGGGAGGAAGAAAATTTGGAACTCAAAAAATTTTTAAATAAATGTTAAAAACTGTCTTTATTTGTAATTGGTAAAAAATGGTATGTTATTTTAAAATTTTAAAAAATTATCCTCAATTTAAAATTATATCATGGTAATATACCTGCATACTCATGAGGGAAGTGTGAAGTTATTAAAGTAACTTCAAATAAAATTCTCTGGTTGCCCATTTTAAACCTTTGTTGTTCGATCATTTTCAGATGTGTCTCACTCATTGTGACCCCATTTGGGATTTTATTAGCAAAGATTTTGGAGTGGTTTGCCATTTCCTTCTCCGGCTCATTTTACAGATGAGGAAACTGAGGCAAAGAGGGTTAAATAACTTGCCCAGAGTCATCAAGCTAGTAAGTGTCTCAGGCCAGATTTGAACTGAGGAAAATGAGTCTTTCTGACTCTAGGCTTAGCACTTTATCCGCCACACCATCTAGCTGTCCCAACTTTAATGTCTATTAACATTTTGGTTTATTTTACCCTCTAAATTAGTTAAAAGTACAATATGAATGAGATTACAGGACTAGGTTTAATCCTTTTGCATTATTAGCATAATTGAGCAGGCAGGCCAACTGATCTATGAGGCATAAAGGTGGCAACTGTTCCTTATAACCTTGAGGAGGGGACCAGCCATTCACTATTCTGAGGCTGCTTGGACCCAGCTTCTAAAAGCAGAGTTAACCCCCCAACCCTCACTTTTGGACTGGTATTTCCTAAAACAATCCTCATATTGCAAAGTTGAGGGTTCTGATAACAGGGAAGGCAACAGAGCCAGGTGGGTGAAACCTCTTTCTGAAGTCTCCTTGCATTGTGCATGTCCCGAGGGAGAGTTTAATGGACTATTTTGGAGGTATTAAGATAGCATAAAATAAAGGTTTGAATCATGAGGATGCTCTATCTGTATATTTAGGTGTGGCTATATACGAGGTTCTTAGAACCCTACAATTAGAGATCACAGGACTCTGACATGTAGGGTTCTTTGCTTAGTTCCACAGCTGTGGACTATCCAGGGGTGGACAACCTGTGGCCTCAAGGCCACATGTGACCCTCTAGGTCCTCAAGTGCAGTCCTTTGATTGAATCAGGACCTAGAGGGTAGGTACTAGCTACTCTTTAAATAAATGCCCTCCCAAGCATAATGGGATGAATGATTGTGCCATTTTTAATCACTTAAAAAAAATCTCCCAAACTCACAAAATATATATTGGTCAGTAATTCTATCTTCATAATTTCTCTGGACCTTTGTTTTCTTAGGTGTGAAATGGTGTGTGGCAGCTGGACTAGAAAATTTCCCAGGTTCATTTCTAGGACTAAATCTCTGGTACTACACGTGGAAAATCGCACTACAGAATAATCTGTAGTACTTGTTAATGCCCTATGCTTTCCTCCCGTTATGCCTGTGTTCATGCCATTTTCTGAGCCTATAGCCTATTCTTCTGATACTTAGTAGCAGCAAATTTTCATCTTTAGGATGTGATACAGTGGATGGATAACTGGATCTGGAGTCAGGAAGACCTAAGTTCAAATCCAGTCTTAGACACTTATTAAATGTGCATACTACACAAAATAGCTAATCTCTCTCTCCCTCCCCACCCAGGTCAGAGATATGCAAGAGGGCTTTTAAAAATTCCATTTGAAATTATTCCATGAAAACTGGATTATTTCATATCTGTGTTTAACAGTGACTTTAGTGAAAGAATCAACTATTCTCATGCAGAGTCTTAAGTTTTTGAGATGTTCAAATATGTTAAAAAAAAAAGACTATTCCAAAGATTATTCTCCTTATAAGCAGTTTTTTTCAAGAAATGCACAGATTATATAGGTGATTCTAATTATAACTCTTTCTCCTCATTCTGATTCTTCCCATCAGGAGTCATACCAAAATGGGGACACATGGCTACATACCCTAAGCCACTACATAATTAAATACTTCCCATGCTGTTGTTACTGCTTTTGTTTTAAACAGAAAAACAAATCCCTCATTTATTTCCTGGACATTTCTCATTAACCATACTTGTGCCTGAGTCAGTGGTCAATATCACCCTGATCCCTCCCAAAACTGTCTTCCAAATGATTTATCTCCTCCTTGGTGCACTGCAACAATTAAAACAAAGGGCCTTTTTGCACCTGGTGAATGCTAGCCATAACCCTATGAGAATTCTTAGAAAGAACCTGTGAGAAGTTTGGGACTTTCCCCCACCTTGTCATATCCACTGGTTTTTTAGTAACTATATTGATTCTAAATTGGTCCTTCATTCTCAGAGTCCCCAAGTCCATGTTAGAAACTAAATGCCAGCAAACTCCATTTATATTCGTTTCAAAACAGATGTTCTCCTGTTTTGAAATATACTCATTCTTCCCTACATACCCAGTAATCCACTTTGGGAATGGCCCTAAGAGCTCCCCAGCACATTCTTCTGACTCTCAGTAGCAGCAAATCTTCATCCTTTGTGGGTGGACTTGATTTTTGGAAACAGTCAAATGTAATTTGCAGGCAAGTGTACTGATTAAGGTGAATGAAGTTGGGGAATGTGGTTCATGGTAAAAACCAGTTCAAGGAAGCAGCATGGCATAGGGTAAAGAGTTCTGAATTAGTACTCAGAAGACCTTTGTTCAAATCCCACCTCTGACCTTTAATTTCTCTAGGCCTAACTTTCCTCATCTGTGCTATGATACCTTACCTCACTGAATTGTTGTGAGGCTCAAATGGGATGATGTACATAGAGTAATTTTCAAATTTGAAAAGTCCTGTATAAACACCAATTATTATAAAACAACAACAAACATTTCAAGAAAATTGTTTTCTTGCCTGGCACCCAAACTACCCATGAAAGCAATTTCCAAAGAGTTTTTCCAAATGCTCTGAGCATCACTAGAAGACATGGTTCATTTCACAAATGAAGTTCACAAACTTTGAAGGACAGTACTTATCTAGACATTAAGTATTGAGTTTTTAAATTAAAAGTTCTGTCGCTTTATAATTGCAGTTCATGCTGACAGCCATTTTCATGAGTGGCTGCAGCCAAAACCAGTTATTATTAGTTGGCATTCAACCTTTGGTTGACAAACACAGAGCTAGACTGCTGACAACAGACCCATGCTTGGCTAATGGATCCCCATCCTCAAGGCTGATCCTTGAAGTACAAATCTGTATACTCTGATTTGATAGGATCAGTTGGAGTTTAAACACTTCTGGCTTTGCCTTTGTAAACCCAAGGCCATTCCATGCCCCAAGGAAGCTGTAAAGGAGGATTTAAGTAAAAAAAAAAAAAACAACTGAAATGCCTAACCTTATTAAATGAATTATTAGAAAGAACCAGTGTGGTTTCTGGGGCTTTGTGTTATCTGTTTATTAGTTATTTTGACTATATTTTTTAGTTTATTATTTATCTATTTCTTAATTATCCTAGTTCTACATATTTCTAAATACTAAAAATGACTCCCTTTCTACTTATATAGACTGCCCTTTCACTGCAATAACAGGTACTATTTAAGCACCAGACTATTTTTTCCTGCCTCTAAGCTGACCATATACCTATATATCATATATATTTGATATGGGAAGATGTAAAATACTTTGTTTTATTTTCAGGAAAAATAAACCACAAGCTTGTCTCTTATGAAGATAAGTATACAGTTATCCTTTCCACATTGAGACTTTCCCCGTTTCCCCATCAAGGTTTCAATATATCATGTGCCAACATAAAAAATTAAATGGGAATTATGGGGGAGTTTTACTGAAGTTGTAGATGACATGTGAAGGCCAGTGGATGACAGAAAAAAGTTTAGGAACTCAGAAATGCATAAAATATATGTATAGTACTGTAAACAACCCATAAAAGAAAAAAAAATTCAGACTTCTTCTCTGGTACAAACAGAGAGTCAAAAATTTTTACATGGCTAAACACCCCTCGCCCACCCCCATCCCCTATATGGTAGGGATAACTATATACTCAAAGACTTAAATGAGACCAATATCTGAAAAACTGAGCTATTCATTCAGTCCAGGATAACTAATAAACAGATAACAGATAAACAGAAAACAGATAAAGTAGTGAGTTTGAAGGCCATCAGGGGGAGAAAAAAATAAACTTAATCTCTTTTTAGATAGCATAGATTAAAGTGGTGATGTGGACAATGAATTTGGACAATTCAAGCCAAATGATCTATTTGAGGCCTGAATTACTCAAACTGGCTATTTATACTGTCAAATCTCCAATCCAATTTATATTCTGTAGACATAGTAATACTGTGTGTTTGTGTTTTATTTTTAGAGTGAGAAAAAGTGGTTTTCTTTTTTTTAGGAGATTGGTTGGTTCTTAAAACTGGAAATGCATGTCATCACAGAGTGGTACATAACTCTTTAGAATGGATCATTTTAAATAGATTTTCTTAACAGTAAAGAAGCATAAAATTTTGTAACAGAGTGTTCAATACTGTAGCAAGTCAAAATTTTGACCTAGAAAAAAATAATTTTACATCACTAGACCTAACTCTGGAGCCCATCACATTTTTGGTCCAACTTCATTTGAAATGCCCCAGCTATTCTGAGATAGTTTTCTGAAGATGAAGCTTCCTTGTCATCTGAAAAAGTTCCTAACTTCTCTTATCTCTAGGCAGGGCAAGGTAACAAACATTTAAAAAGCATTTACTATCTGCCAAGCTCTGTGCTAGACCCTGGGGATATAGATAGAAGCAATGCCTCATATATCTTCATGTAGAAAACTAGTTAGGAAAGACGGAAAAAATGGTGGCTGAACAACACAGTAAATCCAAGAAAAGCAAACAACCAAGGATTGCAGAGTATTTGCAATAGGCTTTTTCAAGTCCACAGAAATAAATCTTTATTCCATTGCTTACACTGACCCCCAAACATCATCCAAAAGCCAACATTATGATAGACTCCTTTGCTTATTATAATAATCACCCAAGACTACATAGGAACCAACTGAATGAAGATTGATTGAAAAGGCAGCTTCCGAGCAAACACTCCCTAGAAGATCTTCTAGATGACAATTCAAACCTAAGGCATTATATTTTTCAAGCCCTGTTACTGCTAAACTCCAGGCATGTTCAATGACAATCTAGGTTCATTCTTATAAGTATCAACATTAAGTACAGTAAAATCTTTATTAATTAGAATCAAACTCAAAAGAAATTCATAATTTATTGATTTCTTTTTAAAAAATTTTATGGGGATGACTAGGTGTTACAGTAAATAGGGCACAGGCCCTGGAGTCAGGAGGACCTGAGTTTAAATCCGGGCTCAGACACTTAACACTTACTAGCCATGTGACCTTGGGCAAGGCACTTAACCCCCATTGCCCTGGTTCCCCCCAGCAATTCACATGTAAGACAATTTTTAGCATTTAAAAAAATAATTTTCAGTTCCAAATTCTCTCCCTTCCAACCCTCCCTATGACAACAAGCAATTTGATATAGGCTACACATGTGTTTATTGATTTCTATCCCACACCATCATTAGGAAAAATAAAACCTAAATAAAATTAACATTTTATTTAAAAAAATCAATTTCCAATTATGTGCCAAATATACCTATTTGGTCCATTCACTTACATCATCAACAAAGGGAATTGATGTTCAGAATGGTGGTTCAGAATACTTACAGGATCCTGAATTACAGAAATCATAGGATTTTAGAATGAGGTTCAAACTTTTATAAACTGGCTAGTGACAGAAATGAAACTAGAACCTATGTCTACTGAATGACTTTCAGGACACCGCACTATATCACACAAACTGTAATTAAAGGAAGATTCAGTTATATTCATTGTGCTCATAGAAAGGACCTCCAAGATCATCCAGTCCAATATGAAACAGCACTCCCAGCAAACACTCACCCAGACTGCTTGAAAACCAGACTCTTTCCTTAGGCAGCTCAGTCCCATTTTTGGACAGCTCATTGGGAATTTTGTCTTTAAATTAAGTCTGATTCTGTTCATTGGAGTCCAAAACTGGAAAATAAGGAGGTGTTTCATTGGGAAATAATTTAACAAATTGTGGTATATGAATGCAATGGAATATCATTGTTCCATAAGAAACTGTTAATCAGAACATTTCAGAGAAAACTAGACTTCTAAACTGATGTAGAGTGAAATGTATAAGACTAGGAGAACAATTCATACAATTATATCCACATTACAGAGAAAAAACAACTATAGAATTCTGTTCAATACAATAATAAACCATGAGCCCAAAAGAAAGATGGAACATGTCACTCACCTCCTGACAGAGAGGTGATCAACTTAAAGGATAGAAAGAGATGTTTTCAAGACATTGCTAATGTGAGAATTTGTTTTTGTCAGCCGACTTGTTCAGTGTGTGACTGTTTTTAATTTGCTCAGTTGGGGAAGGGGTAATGGAAGGAAGAGATGAATACTATTACTTCCACTACTAATAATAGCTAACATTTATATAACACTTTGCAGTTTGCAAAGCACTTTATAAATATTATTGCATTTTGTTTCTGCAACAATCCTGAGAGATAGTTGCTATTATTATCCCTCTTTTAAAGATAAGGAAACTGAGGCTGACAAAGGTTAAGTCACTTGCCCAAGGTCATAGAGCTAGTAAATGTCTGAAGTCACATTAGAACTCTGGCCTTACTGACTCCAACTCTACCACAGAACAGTTTTTAAAAAAGACTAATTCTTCTTCTCTGCAGTTTTCACCCACTGATTCTAATTCTTGAAATTGAACTGCAAGCAAAACAAATTTAATTGCTCTTCCAGAGCATACTCTATCAAATACTTTGAAGTTGCTATTGTGTCCCTTTCCCCTTAAACCTACCGCTCCTCTTAATTTTTCTATTTATGTTGAGAGTACTCCCATCTTTCCAATCACCCAAGTTCACAACCTTTAAGTTAGTTATCACCAACTCTTTACTCTTTTTTTTTTTTTTACTGTATTTAAAACTACTCTTCTCTAGGATAAACATCCACAGACACTTTCAAATAATCCTTCAGCCTCTAACCATTCTGATAGTCCTTTTCTACATTTTCTAACTCATCTATTCCTTCCCAAAATGCTGTTTCCAGAAATTAACACAGTACCAGAAAAAGTCACAGTACCAAAAAAAAACTATTGTTCCCATAATTTTGAAACTGACACTCTTCCATATCCCAGAATTGCATTAGCTTCTTGGGCCACCACTCTGTTGACTCATATTGAGTGGGTAACACATTAAAATCTCCAGATCTTTTTCATAGGAACTGTTGTCTAGTTGCAACATTGTCTCTTCTTCTCTTCCCTTCCCCTCTCCTCACTTACTAAGGTAAGAAGGATCAAAGTAAAAACTGTTTTCTTGTCAGCTTTTAGTTACCCTTCATTACCCAATCATTCTGGGTAACTGATATTTTACTAGATTTCTAAAATATTCAATTGTTATTGAACAATTTGATATTATTTAACCAATTTATTTCAGTAAATATTTATTAAGTGCTTTCTATGTACAAAACCTTGCACTAGGGATACAAAATCAAAATGAAGAGCAATCCCTGCTCTCAAGAAGTTTATATTCCATGCTATGAAAAAATTCCCTTGTTCTTCCCTGTTTGTTTTAACTTGTGAATGAATTTAAGTAAATTCAGTAGTCATTTTAAAAATGTCTACTTCCCACCAAACATACATATAGATACAGACACAGACACACAGAGTTCCTCAAGGAGCTTAGGTTATTGGAAGGAAACAGCATGTTCACAGATAAGTAAATACAAAATAATTTCAAGAGTTGGGAAGAGAGAATTAACAACTGGAAGATCAGGAAAAACTTAGTGTAAGAGGGTGGGGGAGGACCTTAAACTCTTTTGAAGGAAGTCAGGCATTCTATGGGGTGGAAAGAAAGGAACGCTGTATAGTCTGTACAAAAGCATGGAGATCATAGTTGGGAGCAGAAAGTCAGACAATTTGGGTGGAAGATAAAGCTTAGGAAAGGAATGTCTTAAATGCCAAACAGAGGAGTTTATATTTTATCCCAAGTACAACAGGCAACCACTGAGACTTCTTAAACATTGATATCAGATTTGTGTTTTATGACTATCAATTTGGCAGTTGCATAGAGAATGGATTAGGGAAGAGAGAGAATGGCAGCAGGGAGACCAATTAGGAAGCTAATGTAATAGTCCATGTTGAAAGCATGAACTCAAGTAGTGGCTGTGTGAATGGAGAGAAAGAAACAGGATGCTGTGCAGAGAGAATTGACAAGATTTGGAAATTGACCAGATGTGGGGTGGGGGAAGGTGAAGTAGAGTGAGAGTTGATAATGACTAGAAGACTATTGACTGGGGTAGCTGGAAATATGGGAGTGCCCTCAACATAAATAGCAAAGTTAGGAGGAATGATAGGTTTAGAGGAAATGATAATGATTTCTGTTTTGGACATGTTGATGCTTATGAGACATCAAGGCTGATATGTTCAGCTCTGGCAGCTGGTGATGTTGGGAGTGAGGAAGGCTAGATACAAGAATTTACAAATAATATGTTTTAAGATTATAATTTAATGAATGGGAGTTGATGAAACTGCTGAGAAAGAAGAAAGTGGGGCCTCAAACTGTGTTTTGGGATACACTCATATGAAGTGGGAGGACACAGATCCAGCAAACAAAATTAAAAAGGGATAGTGTAGGAGTAAGAGGAGCCAGGAGAGAGTAAAGCCATGAAAACCCAAGGAGATCCAGGATTCAGGAGAAGACAGCAGTCAAGTGTCAAAAGCTGTAGAAGGTTGAGAAAGAGGATGGCAAAAAGGTCATTGGATTTAGCAACTTAGAGATGGTTGAATAAAATAATTATAGAGGGGGCAGCTAGATGGCACAGTGAATAGAGCACCAATGCTGGAGTCAGGAGGACCTGAGTTCAAATCCAGATTCAGATGCTTAACACTTACTAGCCGTGTGACCTCGGGCAAGTGACTTAACCCCAATTGCCCTGCCTCTCTCCCTCCAAAAAGCAAAAAAAAAAAAAAAAAAAAAAGAGAAGTGTGCATTTTGGTAAATTACTTTTTAGTTTTTTGAAAAGTTTTTTTTTAGGAAACTAGTAAAAGAATTTTTTGAAAATTGAACTTAGAGGACCTAGGTTGCAGCGAAGTTGTGACTTAACAATTGCCCTCCCTCCTCCCCCCAAAAAAAAAAAAAAAAAAAAAAAAAAAATAGAGAAGTGTGCATTTTGGTAAATTACTTTTTAGTATTTTGACAAGTTGTTTTCTAGGAAACTAGTAAAAGAATTTTTTGAAAATTGAACTTAGATGACCTAGATTGCAAAGATATTTGGAGTTAACTAGATTTCTAACAAACAACAAGAAATGGGAACAAATTAATTACATTAAAAAAATCCTAATGTGTGAATCTGTGGGCATTTCAAAGATTTATGTAATAGAAATATAAGGAAACACAATAAATTACTTCCCTAGATGCAAGGAGGATTATGCAAGTAAGTAGTTTCTTGGTGCCAGGTATTTCCATTTATTTACCTATTACCTATCTTAACAAAGTATTGTACCTGAGCAACAAACTGTAACAGAGAGGCACATCTGGTTCTATTGGCCAATATATTCATGCAACGCATTCTTGAGCTAGTAACTCCCCAAACTGCTTGAGTGCATTCTTAAGAATATGGTACACAACATTAATCTCTGACATTTTCATCTTGGTGGAAGATTTTGAATTACGTAGCTTGTACTCTAAAAGACTTGCTGTTCTTAGATACCAGTTGAAAAAGTTAAATGCATAAAAGGGAAAGCTCATCTTCAGAGAGCAGGCAGAGGCATGAATAGTTAATTACAATAGATTCCAGACAACTAAAAATAAAGTTCAGGGAGAGGTCTGGGTAAGCCCCGTTACTCAGAAGGAGGCTGGCAGCTGGAAGAGATAGGCAAATGGAATCACAAATAGGAGATCTGACTTCAGATTAAAAAGGGAAAAGAGTTTGAACATTCCACGACAGGAGTGTGTGTGTGTGTGTGTGTGTGTGTGTGTGTGTGTGTGTGTGTGTGTGTGTGTGTGTATACTAAGCTCTCTACTTAAAAGCTTTACTGGGCTGGGCATCAAAATGTCATAATTAAGTTTAAAATCCTAAAAGAAGAATTCACTTTTATTTAGTGACACTACAGATTATTCAAAATGAAAAAGAATGAAAGATAACTGATGTTTTAAGACATGACTTTGTCTTTATTTGTAGATGCTTTCATTTTGACTTGGATACAATATGGAAATAAAAGAAAAGATTGGGTTCTTTTGAATCTCAGGATCTGTTAAAGAACTTTTTCTTTTGAGGTACGAACCTAGGGTAGAGGCAGCTAGGTGGCACAGTGGATAGAATGGTAGGCTTGGAGTCAAGGAGGATCTGAATTCAAATCCAGCCTCAGACACTTACTAACTGTGTGACCCTGTTAACCTCAGTTTCCTCATCTGTAAAATAAGATGGAGAAGGAAATGTGCAAACCACTTCAGTATCTTTGCCAAGAAAACCCCAAATGGGGTCACAAAAAATCAGACAGCTAAAAAATGACTAAAAATCCTATGTGCTGAAATAAGTATTGGTTTAAAAATTAAGAGACTCCATTTTAGTGAAAACTAGATTTAGTGCCAGAGAATCTGAGTTTGAATTCTGGCTTTGCTTCTTATTTTCCATGTGATCTGAAGAAAACCACTTCATCTCTCTACACCTTGGTTTCCTCATCTATAAAATGAGTGACTTGGATGATATTAAAGGTCTCTGCCATGAAGCCTGATTTGGTCAGTGTTATGTGAATTCTGAAATTTTTTTTCCTAATAATGAGGATGAGGCTGGGTTGATCTACCCACAGATCTCATCTGGCAACCCTTGTTGCCAATGGTTCAAACCCCAAAGATGCCTGATCAAGATCCGTGGTATAGGACCAGAGAAAATATATTGATAAAGATAAAGGAGTCATTACTATATCCTCATTCTCATTGGTACTCTGATCTAACCAGTTGACCTTAGCTATAACAATCTAGGAATACACAAAGTTGTGGACCATGTTTGACTCCTGTTGAACAATTTGGTTTTGTTGATTTTTTTTCTTATTTCCCCCAATGCACAAAAGAACCATTTGCCAGTACACACTCATGCTAACCTCACACATACAATCTGTTGCTGTCTTGTCCTCATTTCCTTCACACCATCCCTTATTGTATTCCCTTCTCTCCAGCCACGATCAAAGTATGTTTGAGTATAATATTAATTACAGGGCCTGGTACAGGTCCTCATCATCTCGTGCCAGAAACTATTGCAGTAGCTTTCTGGTTGGTCTTCCTGCCTCAAATCTCTCCCACTCTAATCCATCCTCCAATCAGCTGCCAAACTGATTTTCCCAAACTTGATTGGGTAAGGCTATTCCACCTCCTTACTCAACAAAATCCAATGGCTTTTTATTATCTCCAGGATCGTATGAAAAATCCCCTATTTACTCTCAAAAGCCCTTTGAAGCCTTCCCTCTTCCTACTCCTACCTTTCCAGATTTCTTACATTTTACTGCCTACCATGCACTCTATGTTCCAGGATCCTACTTGATGTTCCCTACCTCCTGACTTTGTGCTTTTTTCATTAACTTATTCTTGGAATGCTCTCTCCTTGCCACTACCTCCTGGCTTCTCAGGGTTCTTTTGGGATTCAGTTCAATCCTACCTTCTGCAGGTCTTTACCGGTTTCCATCCCAACACTTCTCGCCCAATTTCACTGCCAGTGCCTTCCCTCTGAAATTACTCTTCATTTACATTGTATGTCTACCCTGTAAGTAAGTACACCTTTTTGCCTGCTGTTTCCTCAATTAGAATGTGGGCTCTTTTGTGTGTGTGTTGCTTTTCTTTGTGTTGCCAGTGTTTAGCATAGTGCCTGACACATAGTGGTCATTTAATAAATGTTTTTGACCCACTGGTTGTGCAAAGAAACAACTAGGAAGGCATTATCTAAGAAAGCATAGACAACAAATCAGAATGACAAAAGCAACTACTTTCCACTTTGACCTGATGCCCTTTTTAAATTTAAGCATTTCTCGAGATAATGGCTTATTTGGGAACAAGTCCATGAGTATTCCTCATGTTTTGGGATGGCTATTTTTACAAAACAATAAAAACAATAAAGTTTTCCAAATAAGAGCCCAAAAGAAGCAGTTTGTCTATGTTTATATATAAAAGAAACAAAGGGGAGGCCAGGCTTATCATAGAAACATATGGTATGGGTAGCCCTGACGGCAAAAAGATAAATTATTTTACAATTCATGTCTGAAGTAACATCAGGTGCATCTACACACACAAAGAATTGAGATGATATAGGTAATTGAAACAAAAAGCTATCACACTTCAATTATTTGGCTGAAATATAGTCTTAAATTGAAGTTTAAATTATCTAGATAATTTCTTTAGCTTTCAACTTCCATTGGTAGATGTAGGAGCATAAATCATGCTTAAATAGACTTTTGGAAAAATTTTTCAGAAAGGAAAACTTCATATAATAGCTGCTTGGTAGGTATTTCTTAAATGAAAAAGAAAGAAAAAGGGAGGAGAAAGAAAAGGGACAATACAGGATAAAATATTATGAAAATCCAATGTCAAGGGGTTTAATTAAACTTTCAGACAATAACTCATCCACGTTGAAGAATAATTTGAACTGGGCAAATAATGAAAAGTGCTGATATCTCATTTTACATCCTCCTGACACTCTTGTTGGGAGGGCTGGTTAGAAAAAGCAGGAGCTGGTAAATTTTTGTTCTCATTATAAGGTTTTTTAATCATCATCCTTATAGTTTTATTTAAAGTACTAGATGCTTTCCCAGTCCCTTCCAGTTCTATCCAAGGTCACATATTCTATTCATTTTTTCTTCGACCACCCAAAATGGAAAACGCCCGATCTTAGAACAAAACAACAGCAGCAAACTGCAACCCAACCAGTTCTGAGATTCTGGAAGATCCAGCCTCACTTAAGTCCTGCCAATTTACATTGTGGGAAAATGGCATTTTGATCAAATGCCCTATTAAACAAACAAACAGAAAAGAGTGAGTTGGCACAACTGTGGGTTATGTGCTGACAGAATCAAGGATTACCAAAGTCTTAATAAAATTTCCCTAGCCAGGAGGCCCTTTAGTCTCTTATTTTTAAAAATGGTTTATTTTCTCATTGTTAGTCAATATTTCAAATTTAACATCTGAAATTAGATTTTCAAGAATAATAATCCTAAATGAATCATACCACAAATTTCCTTTAATTAAATTGTTCTTTGTACATTTCAATACACAAACACATGTACACATACATACACCATACTGACCCCCTACCACTACCAACAACAGCAGCAGCTGTTTTTTGTTTGGGAGTTTGAGATTCCTGTTTGGGAGGACAGTGGTGCATTAAAATAAGCCATGGGCTTAATATTAGTAGCCCTGAATTCAAATCCCACATCTGCCTCTTAATACCTATGTCCTTTTAGGCAATCACTTGCCCTCTCTGGGCCTCAGCTGTTTTAGCTATAGAATGAGGGGGCTGGATTAACAAAGTGCTACGGTCCCTTTAAGCTTTAAACCTATGCTCCTATAATCAATTTAAAACAACCTTGAAAGTGCCATGCCTTCTACTTTGGGACAACTGGGAATTTATGCCAGGCACATAGAAAACAATGCTGACTTCACTTACTTTCCTGGATGTACAAGGGCACTGTTGACTTTCCTGTCTCATTATTGTATAAGCTGCTGGTAAACCCTGAATTAAGCAATTAATGTGATATAATTAGTCACAAGTTTAATTCATCTAGAAACTCAGGTACATTTTTGAATCTGCCCACACATGTTTAACCTGAAAAAGAGAAATGTGTAATTACATTGTAGCTCCATCCATTTCCTTGGGTTGTTTTTTTTTGGGGGGGGGGGAGAGTTGTTGTTGGGTGCTAATAAACATAGGTTAAATGCACAGCCCCCAGGGGAGAAATGTTGCTCCTTCCTCCAGGAGTCATTCTACATAATACCTCCCCCAGCCGCAGAGGCACCTCTGAAATCATGTTTTGTTTTGTTTTGCTGTCAACTATGCACATCCTTTGCAAAGTTCTGAGCAAGGTGATCTCTGCTTGTTCAGTCTTGCTTTGGTCAGAATCCAGTATCCACTGGAGAGATCCCAGGTCTGATCGGTGAGTGCTCTATTTGGCCTTCTACAAATCAAGGAGACTAAATTAAGTAAGATAATAGTTGTGAAGCATTCAGCACAGTGCCTGGTACACACAGTAGGTGCTATATAAATGCTTATTCCCTTCCTTCCCACTAACTAGGTTTGCAATTCAACCCAGTAAAAGGCCAAAAGGCAGTATACTTTCCCAAATCTTTGGAGATCTTGAAAAGGGCCCCAAATGTAGCACTTACAGTTGCAATATTTAAAGCCATGAAGAATACCAGATAGTCAAGAATTTTCTTTTAACCAGGAAAAGCACTATCTAACCAAAGCCACATTCCAGGGTTGCTTCTGACAGTGACTCGCTACATGAGAAGCTGTCTTCTCCTACTTTCTTGTAAATTCCTGGGCTTCAGTTATTCCAGGCTCTACTGCCTTCTCAGATTACAATTTCTTTTTTGCTAATTACACAGAAAAAAAATTGAAAGAATGTCACTGACTATTCAAAGAACTCAAAGCCAACTTACTTAAAAAAAAAACCCAACAACTAAAAATAGCTTGTTTTGTTCAAAAGGCAGACAATTCTGTCTTGATTCTTTTTCCTACAACATGGATTTATTATAGAGGGTCATTTCATTTATTAAGACTTAGGTGACAGAAATGGCTGGACTACTTATCTGTGATAGATTTAGAATAGCCTATGCTTTCAAAGACCATTTACATAAAATGTGAAGATCTGCATTTCCAACCTCAGCCCTTACTGTAAACATGACTTGTCAATGATTAGTTACTTTGGCTACCTTGAAGAAAATTGGAAACTGCTGATCTGTTGGATGTGTGGCCTCTGGGCATGAACAACTTATTCTTCTGGGGATCTGGAAGTTGCATTACAAGGGTGCATAAAGTGTGTTTGGTGGTTGATGGGAGCTGGGGAGTCCATGAAGGTGTGTTTGGCCTAATCACTAATCAAGAAAATAACATATCTTTTCAAAACTCCTTGGGGTAATAGTTAAAATAGTGGAAGCTTGGGAGGACTTCTTTGTATATAATGCAAAGGAACAGTAAATACTGATTGGCTCATGCTGAAATAATGTTATAGCTGTGATACAATTCCCCCCCTTTCCCGGGCCAAATTTTAGACAACTGCTCCTATAACAGGTGCACCCTGGAGGATGCCTTGGAGTCTGCCGGGCCCAAGAGTTCTGTGCCTAACTTGACTCTCTTCCAGAGGAACTGGTTGAAGGATGATGGCTTTGAACTGAAGTGAAAAGTGGCTTCCTCATGGGTCGAAAGTACTCTCCCAAAGTTTGAAAGAACAAGTCTAAGTTCTGGCTATGATATATATTTCCTGTTCCCACACCTAGGGGAAAAGGGGGGAAGAGGGACAATTTCATAAAAACTGAATGGGACTTTAAAACACCAAAATGTTAGAGCTAGAGGAGACTTTAGAACATA
Organism: Petaurus breviceps papuanus; assembly: GCF_028583685.1. Classification (NCBI taxonomy): domain Eukaryota; kingdom Metazoa; phylum Chordata; class Mammalia; order Diprotodontia; family Petauridae; genus Petaurus; species Petaurus breviceps. The sequence continues at coordinate 15,023,278 of NW_027187360.1, read as the reverse complement.
GAAAGTTAGAGCTGGGAGAGACTTTAGCATATAGAAGAGAACATCAGAGCTGGAAGGGACCTTGAGCTATAAGCCCATAGAACGCTGAGCTGGTTGTATGTCCATTTGGATTCCTCTATGGCCTAGGGAGGCAAGTAGGTTGTTTTTTTTCAAGTTTACACAGTTAGTGGTAGAATAGGGACCCAAATCCAGGCTTTTCAGCTTCTAGGGCTTCCTATGCAGTGTTCTTTCCCCTATACCTTCCCACTATACCACTGCCTCCACTTGGTGCCAAAAGAATTCGTTAGATTCTGGGAAGGAATGTCAAAATGGAATCACCTTTAAGAAGGAAGAAATGTCACACTGCTCTAGTTTGTCTGACATGATCAAGTGGTCTTGTGTTTTTCCTAAATATATGTTTCTCTCTATATTATAAGGTTTCATTCAAATCTCTGATGGGGAGAAATTCTCCCAGTGAAGCTTTTTCCTAAAAGAAATAACAGGATTTCTGTGAGAACAAACAACAGCAAACCCAGCAAGAAGGTATGTGAAGTATTGGTCTAGATTGGGGGGGGGGAGATAATGAATGATCAGAAAACAAACTGTTAAAGGTAAGAAAAGCTGTAGCCAGAATAAATCCTTTTGTGTCAGTACAAGAAAATGAAAATGATTTTGTTTGGAATCTTAAACTCAGCCAAGGAAAAGAAACCAAATAGCCCAAGGTTCTCCCCCCCACCCTTGCCTTCATGACTTCATTATTTCACATTCTCCAAATTTCTCTGAGAGCCTTTTAAAAATTATAATTTTTAGGAGAAAGGCTGAAGTAAAACTAGGTGTTCTGCACAGGATCTCCTACTTGCTATAAAGATGTACTCATAGAACCAAAAAACAAAAACAAAACCATAGGACATAAACCATGGAATTTTGGATCAGGAAGGGAGATCAAAACATAAATTACAAATGGGTCATTTGGAACCTCAGAACTTAAAATGCTGGCACAAGAAGGAATGCTAAAATATCAGAACTAGAATCAGCATTAGAGATCATCTGAGTCTAATCTTCATCCATATTTTTACTATAAATATTTTTGTATATGTAGGACCTTTCCCCCTTTTTATGATATATTTGGGATCCAGAACCTAACAGTGGTATTAGTTTCAAAGTATATGCACAGTTTGATTGCCCTTTGGTCATAGTTCTAAATTGCTCTCTAGAATGGTTGGATTAGTTCGCAATTCCACCAACAAGGTAAGTCCATCTTTCTAAAGATGAGGAAAAACTGAGGCCTATAGGAGGAAATGTCTTGCTCAAGGTCATAGTCAGTATAATTTATAATATAGCTAAAAACACCTACGACAATATTCCAGGTTCTCTGGGGATACAAAATATAAGCTTTGTTTTATAAGGGTGCTTTATTGTATTGAGGTAGAGAAGAAGAGGATAAAATGTCATAGTATTATTACCTTCATAAGTCATCATAGCTATAAAGCTAGAAAGGAGCTTAAAGAATCTTTAACACTATAATCACTTTACAGATATGGAAACTGAGACCCAGAGAGGTTAAATAACCTTAATCTTACACAAGTCACAGAAGGAAGTATGCTCATATTGGGAATAATTTCCCCAGATATCCTAATTTCCTTCCACTTGGTTTTGCCCTCTCACAGTTTCTTAGCTTTTGAGCATTCCTATTTCTTTAAATTTTTTCAACAAGAAAGAAGGTGGAACGGAAGGAACAAACCCTTATTACATATCTAATATGTGCCATATGCTGTGCTAAGTACATTACAAATATAGTCCCTCGGGAGAACTAGGTGGTACAGTGAATAGAACACTGGCCCTGGAGTCAGGAGAACCTGAGTTCAAGTCCAGCCTTAGACACTTGATAGTTAACTAGCTGTGTGACCTTGGGTAAGTCATTTAACCCCAATTGCTTTGCCTCCTCCCTCCAAAAAGAAAGAAAGAAAATAGTCCATCTCCTATCTTTTCTATCTAGATGTACTTTGACTAGCATATTTGTTACCATTATTCTGTGTGGTGGGGGAAACATTCAAAACCATTTGAAAACTCATAAAAATGGAGAAACCAAGCCCTGAAATGATTCCCACTGGCACCATTTTTAAGTAACGTTGAGCCCATTTGGCAGATTAGGGAAACAGATGCAATGAGAATAAAGGAGCTACTTCAGGCTCCCTTAGGACTCAGAAGGACTATGTCTGAGCCATGGCCTTAATCTGGATAATAATCTTGTATGCAAACAAAATAAAACAAAATGCAAACCCCCCAAATCTTGATTTATCCTCTCACTGTATTCCCAAGGACTAAGTACATAGTGGGTACATACTTGTTGACAATGAATTTTAGTTCTATACAGGAATAGAAAGGAGGGGCTGGATTCCACATGGCATTTGCTGACTGTGCATTACCCCAAGTCACTCCATATCTATAGCTCACTCCACCCTCACTGCCACTTTTCAGTTCCTTTTCTTCTTTCAAGTCTCTGCTACTTTCTCTATGTAGCCTTCCCTGATCCCCCTGTCACTGTTCTCTCCCTCCTCAAGTTAGAACACTTCGTGTGATCTATTCTCTGTCCTCTTTCCAAGGGTCAGAAGTGGGGGAGGGTAGATGTTTAGTCCAGTTTTAACACCCCAGAATAGAAAAGACTAAGATTGCTGCCAGATGAAGTTAGACCTAACACACGAAGGGAAAGATGGTAGATTTGGCTGGGGAAGAAACTGGATCCCAGATTTTTTTGGTTTAACCCCTTACCCCCTAGAGAGGGAATAACAAAGCATGAGAATGTGAAGGGCATGAATGAATCATTAAATCCCTAAGGTCCAGGCTTAGGGGGTGAAAGGCCCAATGAATTACCCAAGGAAGTAACTGCCTGCCCTCTGAAGGAGAGCTGGATGGAAGCCATAAAGTGGGGGTGGAAAGATCCAGTGATGTTGGGGACTGTGTAGTCTCTGGGGTTTTATTGCCATCAAAACTTTTTGGAGTTCATCTCAACTCCCAAGGTCAAAGTTTCCCTATCAATAACCATAAACACATCATTGTCGACAGGACTCTGTTGGTAGTATTCTTGTCTCAGGGCCAGGTGGTTAGAGATTCAAATCCCAATCTAGACTGTGGGCTCAGGCCCAATGCTGAGGCAGCAGAGTAAGACTGGGGAGCCAGGCTGCCCAAAGGAGGAGGAGGGGGAGGTGTGCTGATCTGCTACACTAATCACTTCTGGCCTTACTCCTAACTGCTTTTTAAAAATATTCTGGCACCAGGCAGCAGGTTACTTTCACTTTTCAGCTGCAGGAGGAGAAGTAGATTGGTTCCATAAAGCACTTTGCTTTTTCAAGGTTATGTGTCCTGGACCCTTTTCCTACAACAGCCTTCTATACAAATATTCACATTATTGAAGTAAGGGTTTCAGTTGAATTACAGTTTTAAATTTTGATTCTATTTGGGAGGGAGAGAGTTGATTTTTAAAACTGGAGCTGAAGGCCTTTTTTTTACCTAACAACTGCAAAATTATACAACAGTTTGATACACCTGGAGGGAGATTATATCAGCACCAAAGGTTAATAATATTATAAACTCACATTTCTAAAGCACTTCACATTTTTCAAAGCACTTTCCTCACAACAATGCTGTGAGGTAACTGGTATCCTCATTTCATAGAGGATTTGAAAGAGAACTGAAATGACTTACCCAGAGTAACCTAACTTAGTGACCTAGTCACTAGTCACTTAGGACAAGAGCAAAGTCTTCTGACTACAGGCCATAAAATCACAAAATTTCAGAAAAAAACCCAGGAGGTCATCAAATTCAACTCATATCTAAAAATTAATCCCCTTTACCAAATTCAGCTTTTGCTTGAAAATTTCCAATAAGAATTACCTCTAGCATCCCATCCTCCTTTGACAGAGTCCTCATTGTTAGGGAGTTTTTCTTTATATCAAGGATACACTTGCCTCATTGTAAATTTCACCCATAGTTCCCAGTTTCGCCCTCTGGGGCCAAGCAGAATAAGTCTAATCTTTCTTACATGTAACAACTCTTCAAATGCTTCAAGACAGTTATAGTGTTTCCTCTCCTAAGTCTTCTCTTCTCCAGACTAAATATGCTGATTCTTTCAACCTTTGTTTCCATGGGATTCCATGGAATGAAATCAATGACTTGCACCTTCCTGGTTGCCTTTCTCTGCACATACACCAGTTCAATGCTCTTCTTGCTACACCATCATATAGCTCTTGAAATTTAATTTTGTGAGGGGTACTCTATCATAAAAGAAAGAACTGTGGAGATTCACTGATTTATAAACAAAATTCTTTTTGTCTTCTGTTGTGTATACGAAAATGCTAATTATTTTTGGTATTTAAGTTCAAAATAAGAGAACTAAATTAAAATAAGAAGGATTTGCACTTTGTGAGAACCCAAACTATCTTTTTCAAAATTAGATAAAAGGACTACATTTACATGGTCACAAGAATAAATGCCTGAGCTACTTAAAATGTCTTCTCTTGGCAATTAGATAGCTGATGTAAACCTTATAAATAATACAAATCAAACTTTGTCCATAGAGCTTGATTTCCTTGTGAAAAGCTCAACAGAATATAATTGATTTTTTTTTCATAACTTTGTGATGGACACAAAATGATTTAAACTAAAGTTCTCAGGATAACCATCATTCTTTATTATTCATTGATTCCTTTCTTCTACTAGATCTCAAAAGCCTAGACAAAGATAAACAGGCATCGCTCTCTGGCAGCCCAATTCCAAATACGAATTAGCAAATGCTCTGAGCCTAAAATAAATCAGGCAGGGTCTAAAAAAGTTACATATATAACCTAGAACAAAAGAAGACATGCTACCTCTTATTTCTGTTACCTATAGCTTTTTTTTTTTTAAAGCAATCGGGGTTAAGTAACTTGCTTAAGGTTACACAGCCAGTTATTTCTGGGTTTGGTGCTAAGTATCTGAGCCCGGATTTGATCCAGGTCATCCCGACACTGGAGCCGGTACTCTTACTCCCTGAGCCACCTGGCCGTCCCTAAGCAATTGGGGTTAAGTAACTTGCTCAAGGTTACACGGCCAGGTGTTTCTGGGTGGGTGCTAAGTGTCTGAGCCCGGGATTCGATCTCCAGGTCTTCTCAACACTGGAGCCGGTGCTCTTACTCGCTGTGCTACCTGGCCGCCCCAACCTATAGCTTTTTTGATGTACTCCTTGTTTTCAAAATAGCTTGGAAAGTCAACATCTTCTTAAAATGTTAAAATTTCCTTTAAGCAACTACAGAATCACACCACAAGAGGCTGAGGTGGGTGAAATATGGCATTCTGGGATGTGACAGCATGGCACTGGCCTCTGGAAGCACCTGAAACTTTCCAGATAGTAAAGATGGGACTCGCCAGTGTCAGCAACATGAGGAAAATGCATGGGAAGGCAATTTTCCCTGGAATGGTTCTTACTCAAGGAAAGACCAAGATGATCCAAACAAAACCTTATTCATGTCTCTGGCAAAACTTAAGGTAAGGGATTTCTAACCTTCACATACGAGAGAAGAGTTTGGGGGCTCTTGCTCAGGATTTCTCTAATGAGAAACTCAAGACACATTTTGAGTTACAGGGGCTATTACACAAAGTCCAAGCATCCAGAATAGAAAACTGGAGTAGTTTGCATTGTGGAGTTATGCTGAGACAGTATCTTTAGTAATCCATTCTCTAGCCTCATTGAGAAGCAGAAATTATAATAAATCTAGTTTTCTTCAGTGACATTAAAGAGTTCAACCCAGTTTCACAATCCTATTTCCAAGTCAGCTATCAAGCAGAGATAGAGAGTTGGGTAAATTTTACAGCACTGTGATATCAAGCTATAAGACAAGGGGAGAACATTGAAAGCAACGGTGCTGTCCAACCTTTTACATAGACACAAGTCTAGCTACAATTCTTCAATTAGCTTGGCAGACCCACTTCCTCATACATACAAAGAGTTCTAGGTGGAAAAATGAAATAACTGGGATGGTTGGGAAAAACTATTGCTCCATTATTCTCCATCACAGCCATTCACTATCATCTCCTTTCTAACACCACTCATCAAGAAAAGAAGGGAGAGGAAAGGGGGAAAAGGAGCAAGAGGGAAAAAGGGAAGGAGAGATACAGAAAATAGATAAAAGCACCATTCTGACTTTAGGATTAATAGAAAAAAAAAGTGGCTGAGTAGACCCTCAAAATAAGATAACTACCTTTACCTAACTACCTTTCCTTTCGAACTCAAGTGGCAATTCAGGATATCCCATGAAGGTCCTAGGATATAGTAACATCAAATCAATTCAGCAAACATTCATCAAGTACCTCCCAAGACCTAAAGTGCCCTGTGCTACTTACTGGGAGCACAAACATGAAAAATGACACATATGCTGCTCTCGCTGACTTTATAAAATGGCAAGAGGATAAGATACTTATCCTTATACAAGTTATGAGTTATGAAAAAGTACATAGAAGAGGTCAAACAAATGTTTAACAAGTGGGAATCATTTCTAGCTTAAGTGATAAAGAATGTGGTATCTAAACTGAGCCTTGATGGAAGGAGAGGATTATCATAGGTGGGAAAGGTACAGGGAAACCATCACACTATCTCCAAAGCAATCATCGCCATGATTCAAATTCTGCGGGTACCACAGTAATGAATGTCAACCCTACCAAAATGAACAAGGACACCATCTGGAAGAAGCAGAGCAGGAAAAAAAGAAATTCTCATATGCTTGTTGCTGTGTCCTTACTTTATTTGCAATAAGTTAGTTCCTAGCAATGAGTTAACTTTATTTCTACAAAATGTTGGACTGAGAAAACTGAGGCTATTTGAATGGTAATAATTGCTTATTCTCACTAACTGCTAACCAATCAAAGTGGGTAGCATTGACCAGATTTGGTACTTTTATTGTTGTTCACTGAAAGAATAAGAGAATTCTGATTTAGCCTGGACCTCTTTTGCCAGGAAGGACTAAATGAAGCACCTAACAGTAACTCACTCCCTCTCTGATTCTTTAAGGCTTATCAAGAAATTAACAGGGGTGGCTAGTTGATACAGTGAATAGAGTAATGGCCCTGGAAACAGGAGGACTTGAGTTCAAATTTGGCCTCAGACACTTAACAATTACTAGCTGTGTGACCTTGGGCAAGTCACTTAACCCCAATTGCCCTGCCTTCCTCCCCTCCCAAAAAGCCCCCCCAAAAAGAAAGAAAGAGATGTACAAGATGTGTTGTACAAGACCCCTGGGCTAGATCAAAGTGGGTGGGAGAAGGGAAAATAAAGAAATCAATAAAACATGATCCCTGTCCTACAATTTAGCTCAGGAAATAAGTTTCAAAAACATGAAATAGTGATGGAGACAGCATATGACCAAGTACTAAATAGTGTTGTATGTGGAGAGTGCCTTGGGAGAAATGGAAAAGTGAGAGAGGTGGAGACAAGAAGAGACCCACTTTAGTGTAGTGCAAAGAGCTCTGGTCTAAGAATGGGGAGACCTGGGTTCAAGTCTTGCTTGTAACCTTTCCTAGCTTTTGTTTCCATGGGCAAGTCCTTTAAAGTCTCTGGGTCTGGGTATTCTCATCTGTAAAATGAGGCCAAACTATTTGTATAGGAATCATAGAGACCTTTAAGATCATCTAGTACAATCCTGTCATTCCATTCCATAGATGAGGAAACTGAGACCCAGAGAAGTTACGGAACTTGTTCAAAGTTACATACTACCAAAAACACAGGATTGGCCTTGTAAACTTTTCAAAACACCTAAGAAACAAATTATGATAGACACTAGGTGCTGGTTTGTATAAGGGAGAGGTCAACATGAACTGGAGTGAAAGCTGTCAGACTCTAGATCATAAGGATTTAATGACTGTCAAAATTCTCGCTGGTACACATTTATTATTTTTTAAAAGTCCATGAGCTTAAAGGAGTTATCTTTCTGATCAACTGTGAAAATAAATTGAGGAAATATTACTAGCAACATCTTCTTTATAAATCCTCACAAAGCATGATTTCCTTTGTGTTGGCTAAATAACATAACACAGATCAGAATGAATTGCTCTGATGGAGCCATTCTCCCAGTGCATTGAAGTTAAAAAGCACACTACTGGGCACATCAGCATTTTTTCTAGTTAAGGATTTTGAGAATTAATTCCTCTTAGCCTTTTCTCCATAGCATTTTTTCTTAAGTTTAGAAAAGAAAACCCAAACAGATCAAGCCCTGATGGAGTGCTGTAGAGGTCAGTAAAGGCTGAAGCTTTTACTCTTTTTACTCTTAGCACCTAGACAAGCGCCTTGCCTGGATTCCCTCCAGATCTGAAGCTCAGTTGGTTTTTAAAGAGAAATGTCAGGGTCTCCATTCGACAAAGGGCAGAAAGTGATTTGTATTGGGCAAAGTCTTCTAAATCTCTGATACTCAGCTCTTTAAGGTAGCATTCACACACACACACACACACACACACACACGGGGGGGGGGAGAAGAGAGGGAGGAGGGGGAAGGAGGAAGAAGAAGGGAGTGGAAGGGAGGGAGAGAGAGAGAGAGACAGAGAGAGACAGAGAGAGACAGAGAGAGAGAGACACAGAGAGAGAGACACAGAGAGAGAGAGAGAGAGGGAGAGAAAAGGGAGAGTGAGAGTGAGAGAGTGCTCTGATTACCATGTAAAAAGAGGAGAATACACTTACTTAAAGCTACTAGGAATGAAAGTGGGATATAGGTGCTGGAAATCAAAATGGTCCCTACAGTTATAAAGCTTATAACCTACTGGGGGAATACAACCTCTATACACTTAAGTAAATACAACAAAATATGAGGAGGCAGAGAACACTTACCAGCTAGGGAACGTGGGAAAGGTTTTAGGAGGTGGCATCTGAGGAAGCTTGGTGGGAGGGGGTATATTTCAGGCATGGGTATGGCACAAGGATGGGATGGAATTATGTATTCAGGGAATAGATGGTAGATTAGTTTGGCAGAAATATTTGTTTAATACTGTTTGGATTAAATGGGAGTAACATGAAATGTTAGAAAAGATATGTTAAAACCAGATTGTGGAGGGATTGAAATGGCAGACTAGGAGTTTGTATTCTATTCAAGAAGTAATAATAGGGAGTCACTAAAGATTTTTGAACAAAGGAGTGACATGGTCAGAAGTGACTTAGGAAGGTTATTTTGGCAGGTTTATACATATTGGTTTGGAGAAAAGAGACTCTAGAATTAGGGAGACCATTTTTGGAGGTTGTTGCAATAGCTCATGTGAGAGGAGGTGAAGGCTGGAGAGCATAGAGTAGGGCTTGAATTAGGGCAGTGACTGTGTGAGTGGATTGATAAGGGAACATGTGAGAATTGTTGTGGAGTTAGAATTGACAAGACTTGGCAACTGCATAGCTATGGCAGGGTGAAAGAAGAGAAGGGAAAGGGAAAGAGAATTTTGGCTGAATATGTGTGTATATACACATACACACACATACATACATACACACACACACACACACACACTGATAATCATCTGCATGGAGATGTTTATTAAACCCATAGGAATAGATGAGGTCGCCAAGTATAGAAAGAGAAGGAAAATGGTCCAGGACAAAGCCTATCATAAGTAACAATGTTAATATTAACATTGATGATTAATAATTAAACAGCTCACAAGTAATTAGCACTATAAAAAGTACCTTCTTCATTAACAAGTACAAGTATTATTATGTCCATTTTAAAGATGAGGGAAGTGAGACTCTGAATGGTGGTTAATGTCTTATCCAAGGGCACACAGCTGGTAAATGCTGGCCTTGAACTCAGGTCTTCTATTTTCAAGTTCAAGTTTAGTTCCTTGACATTAGTCTTCCTCTCATGAAACAAAAGCAATTTTCTAGCATGCCACATCTTCTTATTCATTAATTGAAGTGAGTTCCTTTCTTCCAGGTCAATTCTATAGCCCACTCCTTATATCCCGACCCCCTACACAGCTCAATTCAAGTTCCATCTCCACCATAAAGCTTTTTCTGAATATTCCAGACCACAATGATCTCCCTTCTCTAGATGCCTAGGACACCCAAAGTCTATTCAATAATTCTGGCATCTAAACATATGCGCTTTCACGTTGTTCTCTAATTATTTTGAGGAGCTTAAATTTTGTCTCCCTAACAAAGTTGTAAGTTTCTCTAGAATAAGGAAACTTGCTTCTAATCCTCTTTCATCCCTGGGAGAAGCACAGACTCAGGCCACAGTTAGCACTCTCTCAGTCTTTGGAATGAGCTGAATTTGTACGCTTGCCATCATGTACATCACAGTGATGTCTTCTAGAGTGGCAGGGGAAAACTGGTATGCATGTTAGGAAGCTTTCCCATTAGGATCAAGACTGGCAAAATCTATTCTCTGTCTCACAGTAACTCAGCCAACCAGTAATAGAACTTTCTAGTCTCAGTGGACTTGAGTGTCTGTCTCTGCTTTTGTTAAGTGGGCATTATTTTCTTGTCTCTTCCTCTACTGCCACCATTCTGGGCTTAAGAATTTGTCACTAGAACTTTTCCCTGGCTGGGGAAATAACAACAGAAGAAATCATGACAAACTAGGTAAGGAGAAAGATCAGTCCTTTTTAGTTTCATAAAGGAAACAAGCCTGTGTACAGTTAGCTGTTGAAGAATTTTAGTGAAAAGCAAGACCAGAATTCTAGGAAATGTGTCACCAAAATTGGTATTATTAAAAGGAGAATGTCACCAAGCTAAAAGATTCACTGACTCTGATCTGTAGCATACTAATTATCACTATTTTTATCTCAGGGTTACAATGACCTAACACCAAAAGACAGCAACTCTAGGGGGGAAAAATTTCAAACCTTGGAGCTGTAAAAAAATCCTTCAGGAAGATTCACCAGAGCCCCTCTGATAGACCTAATGTTTCAATTGTCAGTCCCAGTAACATCTGGAACACGTGAGGCACTGATTTTCAATACAATTTGGTAGCTGGGAGAAAGAGCAAATAAATGGGTTTACAAAATTAAGGTTTGAAAAACTTTGGGTCTCCAAAGCCCCCCCAGCCCAAGGTTTTCTAAATGCATAAAGACTTTTGAGAGGCAATGTAATATGGTAGAAAGAATGCTGGACAGAACTGGCTTACAAAACTACCTCTACAACGACAAAAGATAATATGTAATTTCAATTATATATGAAATTGAAAGGCCTTTACATGAACAAAATGAATGTAATTTGTATAAGAAGGAAAGCAGTTAAAAAATCTTTATATCAAAATATCTCTGAAAAAGCTCTTACATTCAAGAAATAAAAAAGTAATGGAATTGTTGTTCAGTTTTTTTGGCAAAGACACTGGAGTGGTTTGCCATTTCCTTCTTCAGCTCATTTTACAGATGAGAAAAGCAAGGCAAATAGAAGGAAGAGACCTGCCTGGGATCCCACCACTAGTAAGTGTCTGAAGTCAGAGTTGAACTCAAGAAAATGAATCTTCCTGACTCTAGGCCTGCCCCTTTATCCACTCTATCACCTAACTGCCCCTAGTGATGGAATTATGTAAGACCAAAAGCCATTCCCCAATAGGTAAGTGGTCAGAGGATATGAACAAAAACTTCTCAAAGGAGGAATTGTAAACTATTAATGTTCATATGAAATAATGCTCCAAATCACTATTAACAAAAGAAATGAAAATCAAAACAACTCTGAGGTTTCACTTCACATGCAAGAAATTTGAAAAGATGATAAATGATGAGAATAGTTAATATTGGGGGAAGGTTGTGGAAAGACAGACACACTGATGCACTCTTGGTGAAAGTGTAAATTGGTCCAATTCTTCTGGAAAATAACTAGGAATTATATCAAGGAAATGATTAAAATGTACACAAATTTTGCCCCAGAAACCATTTGTTGCATGTAGATCAGTGATATAAAGTAAAGTTTCATATACATAAAAGCATCCGTACCAACAGTTTTTATGATAACAAAGAATTAGAAACAAAGTATATGCTCACCTATAAAAGAATGACTAAAAAATTGTGGTATATGAATGTAATGGATTATTATTGTGTATAGATATAAGAAACAATGAATATGATATGGAGTCGCATGAGAATATTTATGAGCTTAAATAAAGTGAAGTTAGCAGAAGCAGAAAAAAACAATAAAAAGCACACCTATATCAAAGTAAAAGGGATAACATAATTAAAAATTGAAAGTTATGAAATAATAATGACCAAGATTAGCCAGAAAGAAGCAGCATGAGAAAAGACTTCCCCTCATTACTTACAAAGGTGAGGGAGTATAGGTGTGGAGCATTGTTAGACTTTTTTCAATGTGTTAGTTACCTTTGCTAAACTGATTTTTTTTCCTTTTTTTAACTTTTAAGAAAATTGATGGCTCTTTGAGGAGGAAAAGGGGGAAAGGGGAGAGGGAAAGGATATAGAGGGAAAATAGGCAATATAAAAAAATTAGCAAGAATTTATCTTGAAAAAGAATAGTACTTCCAACAAATACTCACTGGGAGACTATGGATACGTTTTTTAAAAAACCCATCTGTAAAACAGGGATAATAATATTAGCAGTATATTTTTGAACATTTTTTTAAACAGAGTTTTTATGTTAGATAGTGTGATATGTGTAAAGCACTTTGTAAATCTTAAAACACTATTGAAAAAATCTAAAAGCTAAACATTAGCTACTATTGCTTTTATTTGGAGTCCAAAGATTTGGATTCAAATTCCAATTCTGCTCTGTATAACTTGTATGATTGTGGACAAGTCACAACTTCTTACTCATCTGTGAAATTAGGAAGTTGGGCCAGATTGATGTCTAAACTCTCTTCTTGTTCTAAAGCTATGCTTTAATTCACAAAAAGAAGATTCAAAGTCAGAGATAATGGGGTTCCATGAGCACCCACATAATTAATTATGTTGGGAGAATTTCATTTATTCTCATTTATTTCATTTATTTATTCTCATTTATTTCATATCTTCATTTATTTCATTTATTCTCATTATTCAATAATATTCATTATTCTCCCAGGCAATTATAACTTCTAACAGGACTCTTGCAATTTGAAGAAAGAATCTTTTTTTGTTTGTTTTTTGGAGGGGGAAGGTAGGGCAATTGGAGTTAAGTGACTTGCCCAAGGTCACACGGCTAGTTTTTGTGTTAAGTGTCTGAGGCTGGGTTTGAACTCAGGTCCTCCTGACTCCAGGGCTGGTGCTCTATTCACTGTGCCACCTAGCTGCCCTCAAGAAAGAATCTTAAAGATCTCATAAGGAAAGTCCCTGATTCTATAGATCAGACAATTGAGGCTCACTAAATTAAATGACTTGCCCAGGGTCATATAAGCTAGTGAGCAGCAAACCTGGGTCTAAATCTCAAGTTTCCTGGTTCCTAGTTCAGGATTCTTTATGTTAAATCACTCAAGGACATAGGATTCTGGAGAGAGAGGTCTGAAGTATCACATTATAGGTTCTTCTGACCAGTGACCAGGGTTTTTATTTTTTGACTGAGAATTGTGATTTCATATATGTGGGGAACTCCCAGTATCAAAACTCCTATCACCAGTACAGATTAGCAACTAGTCTATAAATTATAGTCTGTACTAGAGATTTGCCTGGAGGTGTAGGAAGTTTAATTAACTTGTGCACTATCATAAAGTATGTGTCACAACCAAGATTTTAAAATGAGGGGGTTAGACTAAGTAACCTCCAGGTATCTTTCCTGTTCCAGACTATGATTTTCCCAGATTAAACCTCACCTGGACTTAATGTTATGGCATTTACAGAGTACCTACCTACAGGAATGGAGCTGTCTCCTTTCAACCCCATTTTAAAAATATGACTATTTTTGTTTAAATTTTTATTAAAATTCAGCATTTTCTATTTTTAAAAAGTTCTCCATACAGCAACTTTTATTTTGCCAGGTCATGTATATTGTTTTCCACACTCACAGGCTGTGAGTCTCAGTAGTTAGTTCAAAAGGTCCGATAGATTTGCATTGTTACATTAAAAATAGGACCCTGTGGGATAAAGGGAAGTGTAAGATGAGGAAGTCAAGATGAACGGGCCTGAAGTTGCTGCTGGCACCAAATAATCCCAAAGAGTCTGGTCTTCTTGGAGAGCCACATAATGCCTGCTTTTCAACAAGCTCATTACAAAAATAGGTTCCCGTTCTGCTCATGCTAGCGCTTCTGCTGCTCGGCGACTTCGCCAACTTTGCATCAAAGGGCTGTTTTCACTGCAACCCCAAATCAATGGATAAACATGGGGATAGCCACTAACAGCACCACAAGGTACTTGGGAACACTTGTTGGCTTAGAAGTAGCAGAGATGGTTTGCAGGCCAATGACAGCAAACCAAGTGTTTGAAAAGTTTAAGAAAAGCAACTACTGTAGGACTTAATTAACTTTATTTCACAGGTTTAGATAGCCAGACCAGACAAATCTTTTGTGTTTTCAGAGGGCTATTATTATTTTTTCCAATGAGGGGAACTTTGGAAAGCTGTGAGACAGCACTGTTCTAGCTTCCTCCACTCCCCTCTCCCAATACACCTTGGGTCAGTCCTGTGACTAACTAGGTTGGTTTCACAGACAAAGTGGATCATTTCCCAGGTTATCAGGTCTGTCTTTGAGGCCTAAATAAGAATGAAAATAATAATGATGATGATGTAATTATTATTATTATAGCTGATATTTACATAGCATTTTGTGGTTTGCAAAGTACCTTACATATATTATCTTATTTGATCCTCACAATGATCCTGAATAGTAAGTTGTTCTTAGAAAACCCATTTGGGGTTTTCTTGGCAAAGATAGTGGAGTGTTTGCCATTTCCTTCTCCAGCTCATTTTACAGATGAGGAGACTGAGGCAAACTTGATGAAGTGAAGAACCCCTTCCTTTAAACTACACAATGCTTAAATGGATTCAGATTTGGTAAACACTGGCTTTTTATCTTCAATATTTCTAAAGATCTATGGGGCCATTCCTGTAAACTCTCTCTCCACTGTCATAGTTCACCATCCCCCTAAGCCTTTGTAATCAATTTCATGAGTAGCTGAAGCTGAAAAAAAAAATCATCACCTACTGGCTGACCTTTCTGGTGATGAGCCTCCAAACTCAGTGAAGCTGGGCAGTCAGAGTCCAAAGACAGGCCCGCAAGCGAAATCTGCCAGTCCATTAAAACCAGCCAGAGCTTGCATTTTATTGGCACATCTTTGGGAAACAGAGGTTGCAATGACTGTGGAAGGAGAATGATCATTAGAGTGGGCGCTGACCTGCCCTTTGTTCTTAGTAGGTGACAAGTGGTTCTGAGGAGAATTTTGTTTTTGTGGTTGCAACTGACACCAATAGTAAACAAGATCTTTTTTCCATGATTGGACTGCTTCATAAACAATTAATAATTCATTCTCACAAACTACCCTACCCTAAGAGCTATTTAGTCCTTCTTTGCAGATGACAGGAGAAAGATTAACTGGACACAACACATCACAAAGAAGCCTCTCCTTACCTTTCCAGTCTTTCTACACTCTACTTCCTTTCATGGGCTCTACGGTCCAATTCCATTGGCCTATTTGGCTCTTCCTCACGTCACCCCTGGACCTGGAATGTTCTTCCTCCTTGTCTCCACCTCCTTGTTCCCTTGGCCTCCTTCAAGACTCAAATTCCATCTGCAAGAGACCTACCCTTTGACATTACCTCTCATCTGCTCCACCTCCATATGCACACATAGAGATAGTTGTTTGTCTCCTTCATTAGGATGTGAATTTCCTGTATGGCAAAGATGTGTCTTTGTCTTTCTTCGTATTCTCAGAACTTAGCACAATGCTCAACACATAGTAAAAACTTAAATATATGTTGACTGGATAACGAGCAAAAACTCTCAGAGCCAGAATTTAAGCCAAACATCTTTTAGGAGCTTGTAAGCCTGTGTTCTCTAGATAAAAAAACTGGACACTGGGTAAAAGTCAGAAGCTTCTTGACTGTGCAGGTTTGGGCAGTGTCTATGGGATAAAGGAAGGTCACAATTGTCTTTAAGCAAGAGGGGCTTATCCATGATGTAGAATGTACCACAAAAAAATTTCTAGAACTTTATCTACCTTGGGTAGGTCCTTCAGTTCAGATCTCTGAGCCCTTTGGATTCTCTGCGCTCCAGTAAAGATCAAGTTCTTAGAGGCCTCACTTAACACAGTGATACTAAGGAGGCAAGAACCAGTTGTATGAGTCTTTGTCTGCTAATTTCAAGGGGCATTTATGGTGCACAAAGCATTCTTCATTCCATATCCAGGACCATGTGACAAGGCATTAGAGTGAACAAATGGACACATAGCAGAATAATGCTGGCTGAGTTCAGCCAGAGATGCTGGGAAAGAACCTGGGATTGCTGGGGTTGGGCCAGGCTTAAGTGAAGCTAAACATTGGCTCAGGCTAGCAGGTGGGATACAGGAGTTGCTGGGGCCCAGAAATAAAGCACTGCTAAAGGGCTCCAGAGAACCCTGCATCCTCTCTGCTACTGCTCCTGAGAACACTCATTTTGAGGTCATCTTGAACAGCATGATGGTTAGAAGTATTACTGTAGTGAAGGACTATGGTGTTCCAGGTTTTTCTTTTTTTCTCTGACTTGGACAGGATAATGTCTACCTTGGAGACACTAGGATTTATTGTAACTGGTTCCCCTTGGAGTTGCTTGAAGAGCACAGCTGTTAAAAATAACCCAAAGGAAATCAGCATAAATCCTAACTGGGACCCAAAGGAGCCCAATTCCCAAGTTGAGAGTAGCACAGAGCTTGTAACTATCTCCCAGGTCCAAAACACTAGTAAAACCTTATTGATCCAAGGTTTATATCATGCTGTTATCTAACATGTGCTTCAAATAGAGCCTCACAGCAGGGTAATTTAAGGACATTCTTTCAGGCTTAAAAGCCAGCAAGGGAAGGCAGTATAATATAAATGCAAAGAACTCCAATTCTGGAGTTAAAGGACCTGGGTTTGAATCCTGCTCTGATTTTGGGCAAGTTATTTCTCCTTTCTGGATGTTAGTTCATTCATTTCTAAAATCAAGGAGATGATCTCCAAGGTCTCTTCCAGCTCCAAATTTTATAGTCTCTGTCTCATAGCCATGATGTTTCTTGTGTTGTTATTCAAATGGTGATGGTTTTGCTATGAGCCACCCAAAAGTATTCTCCACACCCTCCCCTTTTTAGTCGATGGAGGCACTTCTTGAGCAAAGCCCTGTATTTTCCTCTGTGTTCTGTTTCCCTACTTCCCTATGTTTTAACCACATGTTCTTGAAAATTTTCCATGTCTTTTACCATATAATTGGTTTTATTTGTATCCCTATGTATTTCATCCTATGCATTTAAAACTGTTCTTCTCAGAAGTGGTCCATAGATGACACCATACTGCCAAAGGGATCTATGACAGAAAATAGGTTAAGAACACTTAATTAAAATATCTGCAGTAACTATAGAATGGTTTCTTTAAAAAAAATTGGATATGACCTTTTACTGATAAGAGGTTAATGATTTTCCTATTGAAACCATCCCTACATACGGTTTCCTCCTCAAAGAGATAATCCCCCATTATGGGAGGTATATCAATACATAGTGAATTTCCCATTATCTGAACAAAACATTTTGGAATTTGAAAAAAAAATATTTAAGATTCCTTAACTTGCCGTTACTATCATGCTATTTATCAGTAAAAATACAAAACCTCAAACCATTCCAAAAATATAGTTAGTCTGGATTAAATGAAATTTAGTGATTTTCATACTTTAATTTTTGGTAGGGGAGGAGATTTTCAACCATAAAGTGAAGATAGATTACTTCACTTAATCTTTTAAATTCTTGAATCTGTTCAAACTTATTCACATGCAAAAGTTTTTAATCATTATAATCAGATTTCAATTTGGATAATAAATTAGATTTTTATTTGGGGAGGAGGCGAGATTTTTATAAAAATAGCAGTTTCATGAACTAAACCTTAAATTTTTTTGTCTTTATGGAGGGGGAAAGGCAGGGCAACTGGGGTTAAGTGACTTGCCCAAGGGTTATTAGTAAGTGTTAAGTGTCTGAGGTCACATTTGAACTCAGATACTCTGGACTCCAGGGTCAGTGCTGTATTCACTGTGCCACCTAGCTTCCCCCTAAGTCTTAAATTTGTTTTTCTAGACTATGCATGTTTGTGATAAGGGTTATATTTTTTTATTTTATTTATTATTTTGTGCAATTGGGAATTTAGGGGGTACAGATTATAAACATATGAAGATAAACAAGTTAATTTTTTTTTGGAGGAGGGAAGGCAAGGCAATTGGGGTTGTGACTAGCCCAAGGTTGTATAGTTAGCGAATGTGTCAAGTGTCTCAGGCCGGATTTGAACTCAGGTCCTCTTGACTCCAGGACTGGTGCTCTATTTACTGTGCCACCTAGTTGCCCCCCAATTTTTTTAAAGTACAATGTCCCAATTAAAATGGAAAGTATGTTCTTACCATTAAAAATAGTCATTTAAAAAATTAGACATACAAAATAGTGTCATGTTTTGAATGAGAAAATGCATACATATTTTGTGGGTTTTTTTTTAAAGAAATATAATGAGAAAGAAAATTCTCTCTTAATAACCACCACTGAATTCAAGTTTGCGCTGATTTTCTGGTGAATTTTTTCAACTAGGTCACTCTTGATTTTAATCTGAAGTACTAGGTAACAATGTTTGTGGAACTTTTGGAATATGGGGTGAAAGTGCTGCCAGGACAAGAGAATGAGCTTCAAGAAAATAATTGGCTAAAAATTAAAAAAGATTTCTATAATATTTAGCCTATTGGCATATTGCCAAAACATTTGACCAGTTCAGTCAATTTGATCAAACTGATTGTATGTAGATCTTGATGATTATGACCCTGGACAAGTCTTTTGTCTCTCTGGGTTTAGGTTTCTTCTACTTCAAGATGAGAGAACTGGATTAGATCAATGCTAACTAACATTTTTCACTATGATACTCTTTTTTTGGGTAAAAAACAACAACAAAGTTAAGGACCCCTCTGCTACACACATACACACACACACACACACCAAATTCAGTTTAAAAATGCTAAGTGCCAGGTACACAAACACAAAAATGAAACAGAAATATTATAACTATTAAGTTGCACCATTAATATCTGTTGATTTGAAATAAAGCATGATGAAGAAAACCAAATTACTAGTATCAAAACTGAAAGGGACAAATTTGCTACCAATGAAAAGGAAATTAAGAAAGATATTAGGAGCTATTTTGCCCAATTATATGTCAATAAATTTGACAATCTAAATGAAATGGATTAATATCTACAAAAAATATAAATTACCCAGATTAACAGAAGAAATAAAATATTCAAATAACCCAATCTTAGAAAAATAAATTGAAGAAGCCATCAATGAGTTTCCTAAGAAAAAATCCCCAGGACCAGATGGATTCACAAGTGAATTCTACCAAACATTTAAAGAACAATTAATCCCAATACTATACAAACTGCTTGGAAAAAAAGGTAAAGAAGGAGTCCTACCAGATTCCTTTTATGACACAAATATGATGTTGATACCCAAACCAGGAAGAGCCAACACAAAGAAAGAAAATTATAGATCAATTTTTCTAATGAATATTGATGCAAAAATTTTAAATAAAACACTAGCAAAGAGATTACAGCAATATATTACAAGGATCATACATTATGACCAGGTAGAATTTATACCAGGAATGCAGGGCTGGTTCACTATTAGGAAAGCTATCAGCATAACTGACCATATCAATAAAAAGACCAACAGAAATCATATGATTATGGCAATAGATGAAGGAAAAGCCTTTGGAAAAAAAATACAGCTCCCATTCCTATTAAAAACGCTAAAGAGTATAGGAATAATGGAGCTCACCTTAAAATGATAAGTAATATTTATCTAAAACCATCAGCAAGCATTATCTATAATGGGGACAAACTAGAAGCCTTCCAAGTACAACCCAGGGTAAAGTAAGGATGCCCATCATCACCTCTATTATTTAATATTGTACTAGAAACATTAGCTATAGCAATAAGAGAAGAAAAAGAAATTAATGGAATTAGATTAGGCAATGGGGAAACAAAACTATCACTCTTTGCAGGTGATATGATTTGAATACTTTGAAAATCTTATAGTCAACTAAAAAATTACTTGAAATTAACTTCAGCAAAGTTGCAGAATGCAATTTAAAGCCACATAAATCACCAGCATTTTTATATATTACCAACAAAGTCCAGCAGCAAGAGATAGAAAGAGAAATTCCATTTAAAATAACTGTTGAAAATATAAAATACTTGGGAGCCTACCTGGCAAGACAACCTTAGGAACATCACATGAACACAACTATGACACTTTTCTTTTCTTGGCTTTTTGGAGGGGAGAAATCTGGGTAATTGGGGTTGTCACACCTAGCTGCCCCTGCTATAACACTTTTCACACAAATAAGATTGGATCTAATCAACTGTAAAAATATGAATTGGCCATGGGTAGACCAAACCAATATAATAAAAATGCAAATTATACCTAAATTATCCTATTCAGTACCATACCAATCTAACTATTAAAAATTATTTTAGAGAGCTAGCAAAAATAATAACAAACTCATCCTGTATACCAAGATATGGTCAAAATGGGGTTCATAATTTACACATAAGCATACTATACTATTTACCATAAGCAAACTAAGATTTATGGATAAGGGAAGAATTTCAGACCAAAGAAGATATTTTTGCACAAACAAAACCAATGCAATAAAATTATAAGGAAAGCAGAAAACTTGGGGGAAATTTTGCAACAAATATTTTTGATAAAGGCCTCATTTCTCAACTATATAGAGAACGGAGTCAAAGTTATAAAAATACAAGTCATTTCCCAATTGATTAAACTGATAAATTGACTTTTTAAAAGGCAGCTTTCAGACAAAATCAAAGCTATCTAGTCATATGAAAAAAAATGTTCAAAATCACTATTGATCAGAGAAATGAAAATTAAAACAACTCTGAGGTACCACCTCACACTTATCAGAGTGGCGAATATGAATCAAAAAGAAAATATTGGATGTTGGAGGGGATGTGGGAAAACTAAGACGCTAATGTGCTGTTGGTGGAGTTGTAAACTAATCTAACCATTATGGAGGGCAGTTTGGAACTATGATCAAAGGGTCATAAAATTTTATTAACCATTTGATCCAGCAATACCACTGCTAAGTCTATATCCCAAAGACATCCAAAAATAGGGGAAAGGAATTATTTGCATAAAAATATAGCAGTTCTTTTTGTGATGGCTAAGAACTGAAAATCAAAGGGATGACCATCAACTGGAGAATGACTAAACAAGCTGTTGTATATGATTGCAATTGAATATTATTGTGCTTTATGAAGCAGGATAATTTCAGAAAAAACCTGGAAAGACTCATATGAACTGATGCATAGTGAAGTGAACAGAACCAGGGGAACACTGTACATAGTAACAGCAATATTGTTCGATGAAGAACTGTGAATGACAGCTATTCTCAGTAATACAATGATCCAAGACAATCCCAAGGACTAATGATGAAGCATACTATCTGCCTCCAGAGAAAGAACTGATACTGATTAAATACAAACAGAAGTGTGCTATTTTTCACTTTCTTTCTTTTTTTCTTTTATTTGAGTCTTCTTGTGCAAAATGACTAATATGGAAAAAATTTACATAATTTCACATGTGTAATCTATATCTGATTGCTTACCATCTCAAGGAGGAGGCAGAGGGGAAGAAGGGGGAGGTTTAAAAAGAAGAAAAAAGCTGATGAGAAAGGCTACTTTGAGTTCAACAAACATTTTTAAAATAATAGCTAGCATTGAAATAGTGTTTTAAGATTTTGGAATGTTTTTATATTTGTTATCTCATATGATTCTTATAGCAACCCTGCAAAGTAGAAGCTTTTATTTTCCCCATTTTATACTCAGGGGACACTGAGGCTAGAAAAGATTAAGTGATTTACCCAGAATCACATGGCTGCTAAGTGTCAGAAGCATGACTTGAACTTAAGACTTCCTGAATCTAAGTCTAGCCCTCTATCTACAACACCTCCTAGCCACCGCTAGTCATACATATATGTGTTCGGCATGTTATTTTAAATTTGTATACAGAAAACACGTTTGCTTAATTTTTATACTGATTCACCCATGGTAATTTGATGGAGCTAAAGTGATGACTCTTGTTGTTTAGTTGTTTCCAACTCTTCATGACCCCATTTGAGGTTTTCTTGACAAAGTTACTGGATAGGTTTACCATTTCCTTCTCCAAATCATTTTTACAGATGAGTAAACTAAAGCAAACCGGGTTAAAAGACTTACCCAGGGTCACACAGCTAATAAGTGTCTGAAGTCAGATTTGAACTCAGGAAGACTCATCTTCCTTACTCCAGAACTGGCAGTCTATTCACTGTATCACCTAGATACCTCTAAAATAATGATGTTCAGTGACTATATAGATGCATGAACCTTAAAAGGAATAATTATCTGCATAGCCTAAGAGCCACTGGATTAGATGATCTCTGAAGCTCCTTTTGAGCTTGGATATTCTATGATCTCATTTGTCATTACTCAACTTTTCACTGAAATTAATATCAAGGAAATACAGCATAAATCAAAAAGTTAAAGAAAAAGGGGTAATTTAGGAGAGAAAAACATTTCAGTGTTAGTCCGCATAGCTCATCTTCACAGAGGCAGTGTGGCATAGTGGATAAAGTGTTGAACTTAGAGTCTATGAAAGCTAGGCTGAAATATCACCTAGGACACTTGCTAGCTCTCTGAACCTCAGTTTCTTCATCTGTAAAATTGACACTGCAATTTATTGTACCTATCTCACAGAATTGTAATGAGTTTCAAATATGAAGGGAAATAAAATTGGCTTTGCAAATTTCAAAGCAGTTTGTATATAAATGATAATTTATATAAAATAAAATACATTTTATATAGATATATTTATATATAGATGTAGATATAGATATGGAGAGATATATATGTTTAGATATAAATACATATTTATGTAGATAACTTTATACAAATAATGTGATCTGGGGTAAATCACTTAACCTCCTTGGACCTCAGTTTCCTCACCTGAAAAAGGAGAGGATTGAACGAGATGGCCTCTGAGGTCCTTCCAATAATAGGCTTAAAATTTCGAGTCCCTGTATAGCACTCGACAGTTTACAAAGGGTTTCCCTCATAACAACTGTCTGATTTCCTCCACCTTTGACTCGGACAAGACCTAAAAAGAGAGTGAAGGGCTCAGAAAGTGCTGCCAGAAACAAACTTCTGACGACCTTCTGGCATGGATTTATGACAAGTAAGTCCCTTTGGTTTTCTGTGTGACCAAAATGTTGGGCAACGGCAGCATATCCTGGCACACAAAAGCCACCAGGGAAACACTCACAGCGCGGAGGGAAGTGTAAAAAGAAAAGGCCATGGAGGGACACCTGACCTCTGCAGCTGTGCTGCCGCTACCGAGGCACAGAGTTCCACCTAGCTCCTCTTCCCTTCCTCCTCCGAGCATTATCACTTCCTGTGCAGGCAGTTAAGGTTACAGGTAGCCGTCAGACAGCAACTGTGAAAACCCTGTTTCTCCCTAAGTTTTCGATTGCAGCCGCGGTCCCGTAAGAGCAATGCTCCCATCGTCCCCAGAACTGCCTAATGAAACCGCTACCTTCATGTGCTGACAGCTCCGCTGTACTCCCAGTCCTAATGCTCTAACAACCCTGGGACACAGGTCAAGCAAGTTTTCCCATCCTCGTTTTACAGATGAGCAAATTGATTCTCAGAAAAGTCAAGGGGGAATATTCTGTTGTTTTTTTCTCTCCAAACCCCAATAGGAGACAAATTCAAGGTAATGATTGCTTCATTTTTGCCTTTGAATCTCCAGCACTCACAAGCCACAGAGGAGCTGTCAGTTACATCAGTAAAGAGTTAACATACCAAGAGTTTCCCACACCAGTGAAATCACAAATCCAAGTCAAAAAGTAAAAATAAACTGTTAAAAAAAAAAAACAACCCAACAACAGTGCCTAATATTTAGTGAACATAATTAAGGTCATACTACTAATTAATATGGGATCTCGACTCATGTACCCTAACTTGTCCTAAGGTAGTTTCTTCCCTTATCTTTTCCTGCCTCTTTTACTACTCTGATAGAAAGTATTATAATATTTCTGGTTATGAATGAAAATTTCAGGTTATGCCAAATGGCTCCAAACTTAACTGAGTAATGCTGCAAGAGATATGACCTTTTTTTTTTTTGCTTATTTTTTTCTATTTATTTGGTTTCATTACTGCCCATGAAAGGTTCTGGGCACTCGTTTTTAGCACACTTTAAAATGAAAATGCTCTAAATTAAGAAGCAATCTAATCTTGTCCAACATTGTTTCTGGCATGAAAGATGAGAACAGATTTTCAGAAAAGAAGATGATCATTACTGGATGACACTGGATGTTCACTTCACTGCTTGTAAGTCTCTCAAAGAACTTAAAATTTTCCACTTCCAAAGTGCTGTTTCCCAAGGAGAAAAATATTCACTTTCATTATTCTGGCATAAGAAAAATGCGCGATATTCTAAGTCATTCTCAATTTGACCAAAACTACTCTGTAATCAGATTTAAATTGTGCTGTGAGCTCCCCCCCCCAAACGAAATTATCCTGAAATTTGAAAATATCCAAACAATTAGTGTCATAGGTCAGAAAGACTCCACGTTGCTCTCCTGAAAGAACGAACTGCATAGTTCTTATAACCTTTTCTGATTAGAAAAGAAGTGGGGGGGAGGGAAGGGAAAATGTTTAAAATGTTTCCAAATTTCCAAATTTCCACTTTCTAACCTATTGTAAATCAACAAGATTACTGTTCTCCATTCATATAACAGGCAGAATCATTATTTGTAGGGATAAAGATGAAATTGTTTTGGATGTGGCCCTGAGAAGGGCATTTAATTTGTTTTCTATTCTTATGTCTTAGGGAGAAAAGATGTTTCAACCTCCATTTCCCTTCTCTAATTTTGTTTCCAAATGTACACAAATTTAAAATGGTTTCCTCCCAAAAGTTGTTTTGACTAAAGTATAAATGCAAAAGACTTTGTAGATTATGTTATGTTTTGCTTGTTATTCATTCAAAAAAGTGAAACAACAGATCTAGCTTTCTTTGGAGATCAAGTGGTTTTGTTTATCAAATTAGCTGGGATTACCTAACATAAAATATCGTGTCCCTAGTCCTCACTTACCACAGCTTTCTAATGGCAGTAAAAATAAGAATGAACCTATTTGACTGATATCATTATATAGGGGAAAGGAGAAAACCTGGAAGAGATAAGTTAGGCTTTCTAGGGTACAATTTTATAGCAATTCTGACTAGGGCATGTATTTGTACCCTTAAAAATTGGACACCACAACTACTTCCACAGAATACCTAATATGGGGAGATCCCATTGCCAAGTTATACAAAAGCACTACAAATTAAGATATTTAAATATTTTTTTATTTAATTTGTCCAAAAGGGGCATCTGATCAGATTCATTCCATTTTCAATATACTGACTGAGTTTGCATTTATGCTACGGGCTCTGACCAGCCCTATAATGGAAGAGATCAGAAAAAGGGTAAGAGAATTAATTGAAACAGCAATGTTGTTCCAGTGTTCTCTGACACCGAAAAATGTACTTTGTCCACTTAGTCAAGGCAGTCTAAGTCATAAGATTATCCTGACCACAGACTTTCCCATTCAATCTGATAAAAACTTCGGCTGATATGTAAGGTACAATTTGTTTGGCAACATCTCTAAGATGCCTCCAGCACATGTGTATGTTAGCATAAATGTGGCAACACACATCTGTCCTCTAGCTCACTGTGCTCCAATACAGAGAAACCCGAACCATAGTCCATGGTGTACATGTACAAATCACTGAAGCATGTCTCCCAGGCCATAGGACACGAATAGGTACACAGCCAGAAACAACAATGAAACCTGCCTGCCTCCTCTCTCCCCCTCACCTCCAAAGCACATACAAACTTTATGTGAGTTGTCCTGAAAAAAAAAAAAAGAGGACAATGACTCTGTAAAGCCATCTTCCATGAAACTATTTGTGTAGTTGGGGGTGAGGGGCACAAGGAAGAAGAGAAATCTGCTGGTGATTATGGAGGAAACTTTCTAGCTATTTATCCATTCTTTTTAATGGGTGATAATAATGGAATTATTTCCCATTCAATTATTGAATATGCAAAGATTCATTTATCTTACTTATAAATCATATCCATTTCTTAAGCCTGGAGTTGATTAATACATCTGAAGATTCACTATTTTTCTTTTACTTATTCTGTTATGGAAAAAGCCCCAAATACCAAAGCTTGTAATTGTGTTGTTGGGGAAAAAGAAGCAAAAATGGGTCAAGAGTATACGTGGGGGGGAGAGGGGGAGGGAGATTGTGGCTGTGTAGATGCTCCATCACCTGTAGGCACTTGTACACGTGAACTTGTTTATGTATACAAAGCACAAGAAGACATAATGGAAATCAGGCACTACGGCTTTATTTTTATGATAGCCCTGGGATTCTTAATCATCAAAGGGGAGGTTTTCTAGGCATGGAGATGGGCTGGCAATGGGGCTGAGGGTGAGGATAGGGGTACAGATGACTTAGTAGAAACATGTCCTAGAGAACTCTCATTTTGGAGAGGATAGGAAACATTGGTCCCACTTCCTAATGCAAGACTCAAAGAATCTTCAGAGTTCAGAGAGGTTAGAATAGAACTTATCAATTATTCCCATTATTGTGGTGCATCAATTCTCCCTCTTCACCTTTGCCCTCAAGCTTGGTCTTGTACTTTGTGAACTTTAAAGTGATATATATATATATATATATATGCCATTTATTATTATCTTGTGACCTTTTTTGATGGAGTTCAAACAGGAATGGTCCCAAGACAAGTCACTATCCAGCTATTATTTTATATTTAATGTTCTTCAAGCAATTGCATGGGAAGATAAATGTCTTTTTTTAATAATTTAATATAAATATTGGGGTGTAAGCTTATCTGTAAGCTCACTGAAAGCATCCTCAGAACTTCTCTAGGACAACAGGGGCAGTGTCCTTTCTTTGAACCCTGCCCAGCATAGCTCTGACTCTTTAGACCTGGAGGGAGGGAAATTAGGTATGATAACCTAAAGGCATATAGCCCAAGCAAGGGTTGAGGAAAGAAAGAAGGAGCCCCTTCCCTTTCTGGCAACCCCCTACTATTCTTGTTCCTCCTAATACACACACATATCCTGTGGTTTGAGAAAAGAGTGAGCCTGGGCAGCTTGCAGTGAAATGGGGGAGAGGGGAGGAGGGACTCCTGATGGCCTCTTCTCTGGCTATTTTTAAATCAGTTGCTGCTATTTTTAAAAATGTCACTGGTTTTCATTTGCTGAACTTTATTCTCGAGGCTGCCCCCTCCCACCTGCTTGTACACTCTTTCTTTCTCATAAGCACATACACAATCTCCTTGCATGAAAATGTACATGCTGTTCCATATTCCAGTCACACTCACTCTGCCACTATGGTCATGCTTCCTGTCCACATCTTCTCTTTCTCCTCCATTTTTTCTCTCCCCATATTCCCTGCCATTAGCCTATCTTTTTCTCTTCCACCAGTAATGTCCATCGTTTATACAGACCCCAGCACTGCTGAAAACATAAGCCTTCTATTCCAAACTCTTTTTTCATCTTCTCCCAGGATGTCTTTCTTTGTGAAGATTTTCCCTGGTTGTCTTAAACACATTTCCTCCTCATGCTTTACAGAGCAAGGGGCCCTTCTTCTCCTCTGGTCTGTCCATAACCACAATCACACAGGCTACCCTCCTTATTCCTTCCCAAAGCCTGGTCCCAAATTTTCTTTGCCCATCCCCAAAGCTAACTCAGGATGGAAACCTTCCAGTAAAGAAGCAATCTGATTCTCTTTCCTTTTCTAATTTCCCTCTACTCTACAACTGTTCTAAGCATCCCAAGTAAAATAGGTCTTTTTGGTCTACAGCCATGCTATCCTTACTCTTCCTCCCCCCCCCCCCCATGCTCTCCCCTCCTTTTCCGAAAGTCCACAGTGCAGAGTGCAAAGTGCAAGCCAGTTAGTCCACTCCTGGGTGAAATCCATCCCTCTCTGAGCACATTCCTGCAGAGGGAAAGCAAGAAGGCAAACAAACGCCCCTGTTGCTAAGTTTTGCACTTTATACCCTTTTATATTTACAATCCACCCAGAGCTAAAAATAGCAACAGCAGAGCCATTTATAACTGGCCGGAGGTGCCCTGGAGCTGCTACAGGGCCCTGGTTGCTGGGAGCCTTTGCATACTTTCTACCTGAGCTCATCCTTCACTAAAAGAAACCCCTTCTTCCTCCCCTCCTCTTTCTGCCCCACAGTAGCCCCATCTTCCTGTGCGTTTCACTTTAAAGGTGGCCACCCAACACCAGGAGAGGAGACAAAATACACACCCAGCAAAAGCAGCTCCCCAGAAAGGATCTATTCTGTTAAAAACATATATTCTAAATTTAACCAACAGCAAGTAAAATGAACATTTCCACAAGTAAAGTAGAACAGAGAAACATAATTGTGCATGAAACTGTGAAGCTCATTTATGTTGTTATGTAGTTTGAAAAGATCCATTCTGGATGAAAGGTAGAGAGAGTTCCAGGAAACCAGAAACATTATTCTAAACCTTGTGTCAAGAATCATAGGACCCCAGAATGTTGAAACTAGGACTGGTCCTTAGAAATCATCTATTTCAATACCTTCATATTAGGTATTGAGATATATACATATGTGTGTGTGTGTATGAGGAAACTAAGGCAGTGGCATCATAGTACAGAGGAAAAAACACTCAACTTGGTGTTTAAATCATGGTTCTGCTATATTCTACTGGAATAATCTTGTCACTTAACCTTTGTGTGCCTGAGTTTCATTAACAGAAAAATGAAGAGATCAGACTAGCTGATCTTTAAGGACCCTTTCAGGTCCAGATCTGTGATCCTATGAGCTCAAAAATGGAGTAAGTTGCCCAAAGTAAGAGAGCTAACATACCCAAGCATAGACTTTAATCTATGCAGTAGTTTCCTTCATAGACATGTGCTCATTCACATGTGAACACAAGACACCCATACAAGCACATATCATACACTTATGTGCACATTTAAATATATGTACAAGTCTCTAGACCTTTTGAGTATAAAATGTCTGAGGCAAAATGCAAATGGGACTTTGACTAGGGTTACACAGAAGTTACTTTTGAACCCATGGAAAGAGTGTGTCCTTGTCTCATTTGCCTACAATGCCCACTTAAGCCAAGATAACCCCTCTGACCGGCCTTCAGGCTCTCTACAATCAAGCAATGTACCTTTCTGGCCTCATTTTATATTAGTCCCTTCTGTGTGCTAGCCAACCTGGGCTATGTACCATCTCTGTGCACTCTTGGAATGTGTTCACTCCTATGTTTTTGCTTGTGTTCTAACTCAAATGCTGCCTTCTCGGGAAGCCTTCCCCAACCATGCTAGTCAGCAGCAGATCATTCCTCATTCATACTTCAGACAGCAATTGGTCTGTACAGCTCCAAAACCATTAGCTTGTATTATTTTACATTATAGTTATTTGGGCTTGGTGTCATAATGCTCTCCTCCGCCACAAGTTCCATGGCTTCAGGCACTATATTTAAATGGATCCTAGATGCCATTGATGAGAGTATTCCTTGTATTTTCAGTCTTTGTAACCTCTATTGCCTACAACAGCACCTGGCACACAATATGAGTTTAATAAATTCTTAGTGATTAATTGGTACAAATCACAACTCACCTGTGTCTTATCTGAGCCTTATATTTCCTCCCAAGCCAGCACAGTGCTCTGCAAATAAGAAGTACTTAACAAATATTTCTGGAATTGAATTAACACCAATCTCAGGAGAAATCAACCTAATGCAAAGCCCAGGCCCCAGTCCCTCAAACCTGTGTCCCAACAAAAGCATTAATTATATGATGAGCACTGGACTAGGAGTCAACAGACATGGGTTCTAGTCCTGGTTTGGCCTCAGACATGCTACATAAGTCCCTGACAGCTTGGAAATTTTACAATGAATAATAATAATAATAATAATGATAATATGTCCATAAGTACCAACTGTATCAGGCACTGTGCTGAGGATACAAATGTACATAAAAGTAATCATCCCTTATACTTTATAAAGTGTTCACAATTGCCCAAGTATTTTAACAACCATTCTCACAGCTGATTTTCAGGGGTAATTATGTTCAGTTTGGAGATTAAGGGAAATGCGAATCAGAGAGATTACCACAGCATGATTTACCCTAGATCACATGGAAAGTAAGAGAGTTGGGAATAGTAGAGTATAAGGCAGAAAAAGTATAGATGAGGGTGTAAATATGGTGCTTTATTTATATTAGTTCTTTCCTCTTTATCACATTATCTTTGTATTTCATTGTAAATATATATCTCATCTCGAACATGACTGATTTCTCATCCACCAGAGTTGCCCCTAGGTGTGAGCATTCTGTTATCTGAAGCAAACTTATTTGGGGTATGGAATAGGAAAGGGAAGAAAGAGACAGGGGTGATCCAAGGACATTCAAAAGCCAGCATTTGTCAAAATTGCCACTGATCCTGGGTACCCAATGTGGCAAAGGTTCCTAGACCATGTGGCATACAGTCTGCCCCAACTGGGCACAACAGTGTCAGCATTGTGATGGGATAGGTTGGGGTTGGGGACCATCTTGACCCAACAAGTGGTTGAACCCTAGAGGAGGGACAGCCCAAAGTAAGGGTGATAGTGGAGGAAGACACTTCCTCCACAGTGTACCTGCATCCTTTCCTGCTGCTCTCCACTTCCCCTCTCCTTGCAGTCCTCCATAAGCCACAAGGAGTGACTGCCTCAGAGAGGAAACATACCTTCTATGTCAGCACCTGGGACAAAGTTTTGGTGGCCCTATGCTCCTTATGGTTCTATCTATGACGCTACGTGGTTCTACCGTGTTTCCCCGATAACAAGACACTGTCTTATTAATTTTTTTGGAAAGAAAAACACCAGAGGGCTTATTTTCAGGGGAGGGCTTATGTTGTCTTGCCTCAGCTCTCCTCTGCGGCACTGCTCTCAATGGCGCCAGCAAGCAAATCACTGGGGAAGAACAGGATGACGCGCTCACTGCTGCAGCTCTGATTGGATGCAGCTCGGAGCTCGGCGTGCTTTTCAGGGGGGGGGGGGAACGGTGCATACAGAGGGTACTGTAATGTAGTGTGTAACGCAGGGGATCACCTTCACTACAGTAGCAATCTCAATAGGGCTTATTTTCGGGGGAGGGCTTATTTTAGAGGAATCTTACACAGTAAGGGGAGGGCTTATTTTCCGGATAGGTCTTAGTATCGGGGAAACACGGGTAGACACATATTTAGCAAAGTCCATTCCACCACTTGGAAGTAGCCATGGTGGAAGTAGGAAATGGCTCCCCAACTTAAAAAGAACAACTTTAAGGCCAATACTCAAATAGCTTGCAAACTTTTCCCTCTGCCCAAGCCTGGGAAAGCCCCTCTTCCCTCTCATCCTCCTCTCCTCTATCAAGTTAACAACTGTCCTTTAGGGACGTTTTTTCTCCCCTAAAAGCTGTCTTGGATGTTCACTGTGACCTGATCTCGCCCTGGCAGGGGTGGGGCCCCCAGAGAAATTTGCCCCTGGCTGCCCTGCTTTAGAGACAACTCAGCCCTGCCATCTCCCTCTTCTCCAACACAGCTGCAACTCTTGGCTCTGAATTTCCCTGGATTATTTCTCTTAAGTGGAAATAGAGCTAGTTTCCAGGAAGACACCCATTATCACCAGGCTGCTACCCTGTATGGCTTACCATAGTATCACACAATTTTAGAGCTGAAGGGGCTTAGAGGGCCACCTACTCCAGTCCCACCCATACCTGCAAAGGGATTGCTTCTTTGAAATTCTCAACAAATGGTCATCTAACTTCTGCTTGAAGACCTCCAGAGATGAGAAACTTGTTCTCTTTTGAGACTACTCCTTTCATTTTTAGACATTTCTAGGAAACTTTAATTTATATAATGTGTAAATAAAAACATATTGTGCCCTTCTGCAAGTGCTACACATTGTTCCTAATTCAGTATTCTGGGGCCAAGCAAAACGTCTAATTCCTTTTCCACATGACAATCCTCCAAATACTTAAGAAATAGTGATCATTTTCAAACTCCTCAACATCCCTACCCAACCAAGATTCATCTTCTTCAGGATACGCATGTCCAACTTCTATGACCAGAACTCAAAGGGTATTACTTTTAGTCCTCTTACTATCCTTACTATGTTCCTCTGGACCTGATACAGCTTATTAATAGCTTTATTATATATTTTATTTATTATTATATCTTTTATTATTAAGATATCAATATCTTTATTAAATTGTGGTACTCAGAACTGGAAATTGTACTCCAAATGTGGCCTGACAAGTTAAGAGAATAACAGGCTTATCACCTCCCCTGTTTTCATCAGTATGCTTTGTTATTTAGTTTGCATACTAATTTTTAGTTATAACTTATGGCTCAGAACCAAAGCTCTGGATTTACATGGACTAGATTCAATCTTGGAAACTTCATACAAATCACCCCTTTTGGGCCTTACTCTGGGAACATAAGAATATAGCTTATGTCTATGTCTCTGCAGAATATGTAAAAGGGCCCTCAGCAACTTGCAAGAACTCAGGCTGACAATACATGAAATATAACACTAGCTTTGTTTACTATCACACACACACACACACACAACAAAAACAAATAGACTCATACTGAAGCTCATAAATATCAAGACAACTTTCTTTCTCTCCCAAGTGAATGTTCATTTATCACTGTACAGTTGAGGTCTTCCTATTCCCCTTCCCCATGAGAAGAAAACACTTGAGTTCATTAAAAAACTGATCATTCTGAGACTAGTGAGCCCCACCTTCCCCAGGAACCTATATAATAATCCTCAGACTTACAGTACTAACTAGGTGAGCCCTCTTCCTCCCATAGGAAACTGCTTGGAATAATCACTTACTTCCACTCAGCCCTGCCTTCTCAAGGTCCTAGTCCAGGGGTGGGGAACCTATGGTTTGGAGGCCACATGTGGCCCCCTCAGGGGGGGCGGGGATTTGAATGAATCCAAACTTCACAGAACAAATCCCAATAAGAGCATTTTTAAAAAGAAAATTGATCCCTTTCCCTTTAGACCAATACATAGTAACAATAGAAGGCAAGGTCCATGTTTGTTCCTCCACACATTTTCCTTTTTCCAGTGTCCCTCACTTGGTTCAGGAACTTGACATTGTCCAGGAATTCCTGATCAGTGTCCAGGATACCTGGCCCAGGAATTCCTCCACATGATAGGAACTCCCCTGTGTTCCACTGGTGTCTGTGGTTGATACCAATCCTGGGAGTTCATGGTTCACTGAAAGGGTCTCCCAGATGCTTTGTCTTCCCCTTCAAGTGTGGATCTTCTTTTCTGCCCTCTGTGCTCTCGTGCACTCCATTTCCCTCTCTGTTTCTGTTCTCTCTTTTAAAGTATATGGGTGTGGCTCAGGTGTATAACTAGCCATAACTCAATCACTCATTCTCAAATGTGATGTTAATGGTAGTTCATACTTTACTGAAGGAGGTATCTTCAAAGTCAGAACAAAGGTTTAATTCTTGGATGTCCATGAGGACTTTTATACTGTATATAAAGAGATACCTAAAATGCTTGAATAAAATTCTCATCAGTGGCTGGCAATGAGTACCCAAGATACTTTAGTCCATACCCTATGCAAAACATTATGTAATTATTATCTTGGCTTCCTAACTAGAATGTAAATGCCATAAGAGAAAGGACCATACATCATTCTTCACTGTACCTTTAAGCTCCTAACATGGACCTAGACACATAATTAGTATTCAATGGATATTTGCTGATTGATTAGGAATCCTGTGATTGCCAGACTGGGAAAGGCAGCTCAAAATGTTAATGTCCAATTCCTGGATATAGAGAAGATGATCAAAGATATGAGACAGCCGGGTTCCCTAGAATGGGTTTTCTGGGGTAGGCAAGATAAAGAGGAGGGACTTTTGGAACAAAACCACCTCCCCATCTCTATCCCCCAAGGCTCTGACCTGGGTTCTCTTTTCTCTCTATACTCTTTCTCTCTCACTGGGTGATCTCATTAGCTCCCATGGGTTCAATCATCTCTATGCAGATAACTCCTAGATCTATATAGCCAGCCCTAGTTTCCTCCTGCATCAGGAATAGCTGACATTTATATAGTGTTTCATTGCCA
This sequence comes from Petaurus breviceps papuanus, assembly GCF_028583685.1. NCBI lineage: Eukaryota > Metazoa > Chordata > Mammalia > Diprotodontia > Petauridae > Petaurus > Petaurus breviceps. The sequence goes on along the minus strand of NW_027187360.1, from coordinate 14,988,958 downwards.
TTATAATTTATTGCCAACTGTTTCCACATCCATTATCTTGATTTGATCCTCACAACTACCCTGTGAGGTAGGTAATATAGGTATTATTATCCCCCCAGTTTCTAGATGAGGAAACCAAGGTTTAGAACAGCAAAATTAATTACTCAAGGTCACATGGCCACTCAGGACCCATTCTCCCTTCATAACTTCTAACTCTGCCGGTTCCTGATTACCATTCCCATTTCCCTAATCTCACTGTTTATCTCATTGTCTTCTTTTCTCCTCCAAATCTTGGGGATTGTTTCTCACCCTCTTCTAGACAAAGGGTGTAAGATTCCTAGAACACTCTCATATAGGCAGCCAAACTTCATTCAGAGGGTAGATCTTACATTTTGGTGCCTTTGTAGTCCCCCTACTTCACCTATATCATGAGCACTATCTGTGAGTATCCTGGAAGGCTCTGCCATGGGGCTTCTTCTCTTTTCACTCTAAACTACCTCTCTTAGTAATCTCATTAACTCCCATGGGTTTAATTTTTTGCATGCAGATAATTCCCAGTTTGAATATAACCAGCTCTAGTATCTCTACTGAGCTACAGTCACCCATCACCTTTTAGATATTCCATTGGCATCTCAAACCCAACATATCCAAATTAGAACTCACCCAAGTCCTTCCCTTTCCCAAATTTCCCTATTACTGTTGAGGACACTACTAACCTCCCAGTCACTCTTGCTGAAAAGCTTTGTGTCATTCTCAATGCCTCACTCACAACCCCACCCCCCTACATCCTTCTCATTGCTAATTCTCATGACTTCTATCTTCAAAGAAATTTTGTATATGTACCTTTCTCTTGATTCACTCAATCAACACCTTATTTCAAGTCCTTATCACCTCTCATTAGGACTCTTTTACGGACGTCCTTTCGGCAAGTATTTCCCCATTTCATTTAGCTGGTGATTTTCCTGAAAATGTAGGCCTGACTACATCACATCTCTCCACACCTTCTGTGCTTAATGAATTCCAGTGACTGTCATGACCTCTAGGAACAAATGGAATCTCCTCAATTTGGCATTTACAACAACCTGTCCCTTTACTATCTTTCTGGACTTCTTATACCTTGCTGCCCTCAATGCCCAGGATCATAAAGCTATTATTACTGGTGTATTCGAAAGAGCAGAGGACTTAAGTCACAAGCCTTGGCTATACCATTTACTAGCTCTGTAACCATGCAGAGGTCAACTCAGCCTTGCCAGGCTCTATTTCCTCATCTGTTATATAAAGATAACTCCTATACTACCTGCCTCACACAGTTATTCAGAAGATCATATAGATAATATGCATAAAAGTGATTTGGCATTGTTATTATTTTAAGAGTCTAGAAAAATCTCTCTGATTTTCAACAAAATGTGAGCCTTCATCTTCATCATTATTATCATCAATAAAAGATTATTATGGGGCGGCCAGATAGCACAGTGAGTAAGAGTACTGGCCCCAGTGTCGGGATGACCCGGGGATCGAATCCGGGCTCAGACACTTAGCACCACACCCAGAAATAAGTGGCCATGTAACCTTGAGCAAGTTACTTAACCCCAATTGCTTTAAAAAAAATAAAAGATTATTATTATCTTGCTACTAAAATCCTTGTTGGAAGCCTCTTTGTGATTGAAGGTGATTCCAAGTTCTGAATGATTATGTCAACAAAGCACAAGATCTGACAGGTCCCACCAAGGTGGAAAGGCTTCAGTGATGGCCTTGGCAATGGGCTGTCTATTTTCTGTCCAAGGACCAACTTGGCTAAGTTGGGCAAGACTCATCCTCAAATGGTTAGCTACTAGATAATGAATTGTTTCAGCCACAGAAATTCATGAAGACTCTATTAAGGTATTTATATGTGGGAGGAGTAATATAATAATTCTTATTACCACTAAATATAACCTTTTGAGAAATATCTGCTTTGTGCCCATAGAATTGTGATATATACTATGAGGCATGCAAAGAAATAGAAGCCAGTTTTTCCCAAAAGGAGTTTGTAACTTAGTTGGAGAGGCAAGACTAACAGAACAATAGGGGCAGCCAGGTGGCACAGTGAGTAAGAGCGCCGGCCCCGGTGTCGGGAGACCCGGGACTGTTTCTGGCTTCAGATACTTGGCACCCACACAAAATAACTGGCCGTGTAACCTTGAGCAAGTTACTTAACCCCAATTGCTTAAAAAAAGACTAGCAGAACAACATAAGTGATTTTATATAATCATGTACAAGATTATATAGTACAAACTAATTTTGCTATAGGCATTCTGAGAACATAAAGGTAATTAGAACATAAGGCTAGTTCGTGGAGGAGGTATATGGAAATGGGTCATGAAGGAAGTGTGGCATTTATGCAGGTGGAGAGGAGAGACTATGGGTCATCTCCTTAAATCATTCTGGATAGAAGCTTAGAATATCAACTCCTAAATAATCATAATGCAGTTGACTGAAACTTCCCAAAGTATTAAGGCTCAAACACAGTCTAAGCATTCAAATTAATTAGCCTATCCAATTACTATTTTGGGTAGAAAAGGAGGCACATGTGCAAACTTTGTTGGGAGAAAAATTTCCATTCCCAGTTCTATAGATTGATTTTCCAATAACAGATTTTGGGAGCAGTTCATCAAAACATCTGGGACATGGGAATGAGGGGAGACATCAGCTGTCATCTCAGCTTAAGAGAAGCTAGGAATGGAATAGTAGGTATACCTGGTATGTTTTCCTTCCCCCATTCCATATATACTATTTACATATATATATATATACATATACACTATTATATATATTATTCCATATACACAATATACATATATTCCTATCCTTCTCCCCCCCCCCAAGGTTTGAGAATTGAAACAGCTACTTCAAACTTTCTCCTACATGGAAAAAGTGGGAACATCAGTTTATCTGAAAGTGGAGATGTAACTGATGAAGAATGGGAAATGGGGGACATTTAAGACAAAGAAAAGAGGAAAAAACCCAAAATACTCCACAGAGACAATGCTTTTGTCACTGGGATGAGCCCTTATTTATGAATGTTAATTGTAAGGAAGGGAGCAATACTTGTTTTTTTTTCTGCTTTGCCTATGCCCAAGGTTCTTTACCCACTAAAGAACCCAAAATATCTTGTATTTTTATCATATGTTACCAGTGTAAAAATGATGCCAAACTCACTCTGGTAGCAAAAAAACTGAAAGCAAAGTGGGTGTTCATCAATTGAGGGAGGGCTGAACCTGGTGCTCAATTCAGACAACTGTTTTCCCTGGTTCCACTACAAATTTGTCATCTGATTTCAACCAGGTAGGCCCTTACTAAAGCAAGGCAATCCTTTCCCTCCTCAGTAAACAAATCTCTATTCCATTCGCCACAACAGTTATATCAAACCTTTTTTTTCCCTTCCTCAAGCCTCTCACATCATCCTCCCCACCTTCATCTTCTCAGCAAAGGAGAGTTTCATTCTTTATTAAGAAAACAGTCCTTGGGGCAGCTAGGTGGTGCAGTGAGTAAAGCGCTGGCCTGGAGTTAGGAGGACCCCAGTTCGGTTCTGACCTCAGACACTTAACACCCCTCCCACACACACACGCACACAAAAAAAACTAGCCATGTAACTTTGGGCAAGTTACTTAACCCCAATTGCCCTCTAAAAGGCAATTCATAAAATTAATTCATAAAATTAAAAAACTAGGCACCCCTGCCTAGTTTCTCTTCTTTTACTCTAATTTAATTGTACTCTAGACAAGGAAGTGACTTTTCTCCTCACCAAGGCTTGACCTCATCCTGTCCTATCTCCTCCATACTGCTCCTTCAATCATTCTTTCTCAGTCTAATCTTTAAACTTTCCTTTTTTGTTGGCTCCTTCCCTTAGACCTGCAAAAATGCCCAGGTATTCTTACATCCTTAAAAAAAAAAAAAAAACCTTGGCCCTACCTTTCTTCCCACAGCGAAACACTTAGAAAAAGCTCTTTACCCTTATAACCTGTCCCTCATTTTTAAACACTTTACAATCTGGGTTTTCACTTTACAAGTCAAATGAAACTGCTCTTTTTAACATACCAATAATCTCCTAAATTGCCTCTTCTCAGTCTTTATCCTTCTTGATCTCTCTGTTTTTGACCCTGTTAACCATCTTGTCCCCTTGGGGACTTTCTTCTCTCTGGGTTTTTGAGACACTTCTCAGTCTTTTTAGCTTGATCATCATCCATATCCTGTCACCTAACCGAGGGTTAAGTTCTATCCTGGATTCTCTACTCTTCTTTCTACATATTCTCACTTTTAGTCACCTCACCAGCTTCCATGGGTCCAATGATCATCTTTACATTGCTCATTCCCAGATCTGTATTTCTAGTCATGGTCTCTCTCGAGCCCCAGTACTGTATCACCAACTGCCTTCTGTTTAATTCAAATTAAATGTCCCATAGGCATCATAAATCAACATATCCAAAATAGAACTTACTCTATTTTTTTTCCTTCCAAAATCCATTCCTTTTCCAAACTACCCTATTTCTTTTGGAGGAATCACTGTCCTTCCTATTACCCAGGTTCACACACTTGGTATCATCTTTCATGTCTCACTCTTCCTCACTCCATATATCTAATCAGCTACTTAGTCTTGCTGATTCTCACATCTGTCCTTTCTATGCATAAAGTCACAATTCCAATTCAAACCCTCACCACCTCCTACTGGAAATATTGCAGTAGACTCCTAATTACCTTCCAGTGTCTCCTCTGGTACATCCTCCAAACTGATACTCCTGAAGCATTGACAATGTAATCTCCCCACTTGGTAAATTTCAGTGGCTTCCTATTTCCTATAGGATTAAGCTCAAACTTCTCCATTTGGCATTTAAAGTTCTACATAATCTGACTCCAAATTGCTTTCTAGAAATATTCTACACTATTCACTTTCAGCCAGTCTTTAGTCTGACTAAACTGGCCTTGGTGTTCATTCCTCACACAACATTCCATTTCCAGTCTCTGCACCCTTTATAAACTGTTCCCTAGTTCAAAAGTGCTCCCTTGTTACCTCTGCTTAGTTTCCTTCAAAATTCAATTCAAGCAAAAACATCTTCATGATGCCTCTCTTAATACCTCTACCTGTTAGTTCCTTTTCCCCAATTATATAGGATATATTTTGTACATCTGGTACTTTGCAATATTTATGTATGTGCTGTCTCCCCGATCTTGTAGAATGTAAGCTCCCTGAAGGCAGAGGTTGTTTTATTTTTGTCAATTTCCTTCACAAACTAGTGTCTGACACATAAAAAAAGTTTTATAAATGTTTGTTAACTAACTGGTCAGTATAAGAACATAATAGAATATTATTGTGCCATTAGAAATTGCAAATATGAGGAGTTCAGAGAAACACGGGGAGACTTAGGTGAAATGATATGTAGTGAAGAAAGCAGAGCTAGGAACACAATTACTACAATAGAGAACACAATAACCATAACAATGTAAAAGAAAATAACACTGAAAGGAAATGACTTCATTAGTTGCAATGACCAATCTTGCGACCAGACAATGGAGGATGAAACAGTTTCCTTCCCTCAGCAGTGATGAGGGACAATGGACACGGAATATTGCATGCACTGTTGAAGCTGCGGCCTTATTGTTTTGTTTTGGTTTTCTCTTTTCCTTTGTTAAAAGGGAAGTGTTGTTAGGAGAGAGGATATATAGGCATACTGGTAAAAAAAAAAAAGCATCAGTGGAACTTTAAGAAAAATGAAGAGTAAGAATTTTAAAAAACAACATCAAGGGGAGGCTGGGTGGAGCTGTGAATAGAGCACTAGCCCTGGAATCAGGAGGACCTGAGTTCAAATCTGACCTTAGACACTTAATACTCACTAGCCGTGTGACCTTGGGCAAGTCACTTAACCCCAATTGCCCTGTCTTCCCCCCTCCAAAAAAGCAAAAAAAAAAAAGAAAAAGTAAAAAACAACATCAAATCATGCCAACCATCTAATGCTGGCTCTTCCTTTTTTCCTCTTCATCTCACATCGGTCTCTTCCTGAAACATGCTTAGTGCATGAAAGTTTTAGTCTTTAGTGAGAATTTATATGAGAATCCTAACTTTGGGGAAACCATGTTTTCTACATCCCAAATAAATCCACTGATGCTGCTTCATTTGATTTAGCTTTTTTTTTTATTTTGAAGTCCCAACAATAGTGTCTCCATGATTTCCATTACATCTGGGTTGAGCCTGTGGATTAGTTGCTATTTAACAACATAACTACTTATCCCTTGGTTCCAGTTATGGGGATAAGCAGTCAACCAGAGTCTGCTGACATTAAACAGTCACATTTGACACCAACCACCATTTACAAGAATGAGTGATCTACTCAGGAGGGAGAGGATTCTGGGAAAGTACAGAAAACAATTTAGTCCTGTTTGGAGAAACAGTTTCTAAAGATGTATCTATGGGAGAAAGGAGTAAATTTAGAGATGACTTAAAGGTTTTTGTTCAGCACTGGATTTATGAAGACAAAATTCAATAGGCTTTTCTACTCAAAGGGGAAGCATAACTTTTAATTTAATGTTTTCAATGAACAGATTTTGTTTGTTAGAAATAGAACTATAACTCGTGCACATAATAAAATAGCCTATTCAAAGCCAGTGTCCTTACAGAGCGGTGTCTGAGAATATTTGTGTCTGGCCACAGGGCCTGCCCAATGCAGGGCTGTTTCTAAGCTATCAGTTACCGAGCCACAAGTCTTATTTGCTAAAAATATCACTGTAGTCCTTCCTATTAACTGTTATATGTCTTTTTTAAAAAAAAAAAGCAACTTATACCATTGCCACAAAACAGCAAAACAGATCAAAAAGGAGATTGGGGTTTCCTTTTCTTAAATTCCACACATTCTGTGATAGTCCCTTTAATTTAATTCAGTTCTTAAATGATTTATTAATCTGCTTACTATGTAGAAGATACTGTGACCTTAAAGTTCCAGGCTAACATTAATGAGTAGGATTGATAGCTTATATGAGGATATAACAGTCTCCAGATTTCAAGATGGTGCCCAGCTTTCCTCATTTGAATAATTAGCTATTAATTTGCCATGGGTTGGCTCAGAGATAAAGTATGAAACTGGTCCAAGTATATTCTTAAGACTGCAACCATAAGACAATTAGGAGCATGTTCACGTAACATGCCAACAATAGGTAGCTTTTGCAGGCCTCTACCACTTTCATTTGAATTGTCTGAGGAAGACTCTGAAGATTACCTGGTAAAAGAAGGCACCAAACACTGAAGTCCTCTCTCAAGCTGAACTGCCAAGCATTCAAACGCTACTGCAGAGAATGCAACTCCACTGGGCTAGCCATAGTCTGAATGCCAAATATACATTTCCTAAAAGACTATTTTACAGAGAACTCACATAAGATAAGCACTCATATGGTGATCAGAAGAGGCAATACAAGGACACTCTCAAGATTTCTCTGAAGAATTTTAGCACTGATTGGGAGGCATAGAAGACACTGGTACAGGACCACCCAGCATGGTGTGCCCTCATTGAAGATTCACAAAGGAAATACGAGATGCACAAATATAGAGACATCTCCATTCCACATGTTCAAATGGACTATTCGTGCCTGTCCTGTGGTAGAGCCTTCTGAGCTCATATTGGACTGATAAGCCACAGTCGAACACACTGTACCTTGACTCCAATATTGTGATGTCATTTGGTCCTCTTTGAGCATGAAGGATGAACAACAATCCCCTCTTTTCTTTTTAAGCAAGCAGGGCAATCTTTATAGGTCCTAAACCTTTTACACTTCCTGACTATACTGTGTGCTATGGTGATGGGCATCACAGAAACATACAGAGAGAGCTTATAATTATTGACCCGAGCAAGGGTGAGTCATGTTCCCCAGTATGATTGCGGTCTGACTCTGCCACTCACGTGAAAGTGGCCAGATGCCAAGGATTGAGCCCCATTAAGGCTCCCAGGTGGAGAGCAGACTGAATCAAAACAACCTGAGAATTCAGTGTCTTCAAGTTGGATTGGTGAACAAAAGGAACCCAGCCCATAGGTTTTGAATAACTGAGAACCAATTCTGATTGGCTTTAGCTACTCAGGCCACTTGAGTAGCTTCCTATTCCGTATAACTGAGATTGAAAAAGGCCCTAAATTATCTCTCCCCAACACTATTCTACAACTACAGTTGGATACATTCATTTTTATGAAGGTTTTTAATTGGTCCATAGTTCTTCTATCAATATGTAAATACCCTTTGGAAGGGGAGTGGAGGGTATAACACCTTAAATTCTTACCAACCAATGGGGCACCTATTCATAGAAGTGCTGGATTTGGAAACAGTCTCCTTCAAATCACACATCTGCCACTTGACATGTAGTTTATAACTACATAACTCACTTAATTTCACATGGTTTTTTCCTCATCTTTAAAGTGAAGGGGCTGGATTCATATGCCATAATTTGTTCAGAATTTTTAAAAAGAAAAATTTTTAAATGGAAACAATGAGGGGATCAATGGAATTATGAGTTTTCAAACTTTATGGTATCAGGACCCCTTTACTCTTAAAAATTACTGAGGACTCTCCACAGAGTTTGTTTTTATGTGTTTTATATCCATTGATATTTGCTATATAAGAAATTAAACCATCTTAGTATTATTAAGAAAATCATTTTGATCTTGTAGATCCCCTGATGGTCCTGGAGAATCCTCCTGGATCACATTTTAAGAATCACTGAATTAGATGCTCTCTAAGTGTCCTCACAACTCCGAGTCTCTGATCTTGTGATCTAGTCCAACACTAATATTTTTTATATAGCATCCCTTTTGGATGCTGTGTAACTCATACTTCCACTGGCAGTTTGTGGTACACCAAGAACAATGACCACTACTCTTCCTCAGAATCTATAGGGACAAACCTGAGGGTCACTGGGGTGTCTAGTACCGATGCTCATGAGCCCCACCAGTGTGCTTCTTTCCCCTTGATTACTAGCCCAACTTCATTAGCTTTTAGAAAGGATATTTACCAAGCAGCTAGGTGGTGTAGAAATCAGGAAGAGTCAGCTTGGTTAGTTCAAATCTGGATTTAGACACCTACTAGCAGTGTGACCCTGGGCAAGTCACTTAACTTGGTTTGCCTCAGTTTCCTCATCTGTAAAATGAGCTGAAGAAGGAAGTGGCAAACCACTCCAATATTTTTACCAAGAACACCCCAAATGAGGCCATTGTTGGTGTACCACAAACTGCCAGTGGAAGTATGAGTTATACAGCATCCAAAAGAGTGGGACAAGACTTAATGAAAACAAATTTACTAAGCAGGTATACAAAAACAATCCACGCACACCTCCTAACCCAAAAACCTTGCATATACAAGGTTCCTGGGGAAAGTGAGCTCAGATTTATAGTAAAATTATACTAAGGTACACATGTAGAGAACAAAAGTTGGTAACTCACAGTCCCTACTTACTGAGAGTCCTTTTCTGCCTTGAAAGGGACCTAATGGAGTTTTCCCTAGGTATGGTTATCTTCTCAGCTCTAAGAATCAGTGCTTTTGTAAAGTGGATACTCAACAGCTCTCTATGCCATGAGGGGTCACATCCCCTGAAGCTTTCTTTCCTTGATGTGTCTAGCTTGATCTTAGTGTATCTCTTAGCTCCCAGTATAGACCTTATCATTCGTCACTGTTGTTCCAGGGACACTACTACCCCATAGGAAGGTAAGATCCTGACTTTTCAAAGTTCAAAAAGTCATCACTTGTTCCCACACCCCTCCCCACAAAATTAGCTCCCTCTCAGGAGTCCTTCACCTCTGGATTCAACCACCATTCAAACAACTGGTTCCAAACTGACTTGTTGTTTTTATGCATAGTCCAAAGGTGTGTCAGATTTGTTTGGTCAATCAGAAGATGTTTCCTGTGTGGTGTCATTTGTCTTTACCCAGTGATCAAGGCATTATGTTTATCTCAAACTGACTAAGGACTGTTAGAACCCAGTTTATACTTTTGATTGATTCAGTTGAATTGTCTAGGCCTTCTCTGATTAACTGGGATTGGGTAGAACTCCTCTCTTACATATAAATAAAGGAACTGAAGACCAGAGAAGGGAAGTGACCTGTTCAAAGTTACGTATAATGAGTTAGTGGTGGAGGAAAGACTAGAATCATTATTGTTATTGCTACAGTTAGTGTTATCATTATTAATTAGCTAAAGACTCTTTCTTCTATGGGTAAGATAAGTGGGAATATGTCAAAGCAAAATTTTATCAACTGAATAACCCTGCCTAGGGTTAGTCCCTGTAAAAGTGTGCTATGGTAAAAAGAAAATAGGACTTAGATTAAAATAGCCTGAGTTTGAATTACAGCTCTGTCACTTACTTACATGCTATGTAAATTTGGGTAAGTCACTTCCCTTCTGTGGGTCTTAGTTTTTCCTCTTCTGTAAAACAAAGGGGTTGTATTAAATGGTCTCTAAGGTTTCATCCCATTCTAACAACTCTAATTCAGGTTACTTTTCACTTTCTTTATTTTTCAGTGGTTGTACTCTGCAGTTCTCTTAAACTGAGGAGATGGAGGAGGGAACTTCCAGGGTGTCAGGATTTCCAACAGGAGAAATGAAATCTGTTGTGATGAAGCAATCAGTAATACATCTGCACTGTGACAAAGAAGCCAGGAAAACAGACTAAAGTAATTTACAAAGACAGGAGCCATGATTACCTTTTCAAAGCCAATTGGCCAACGTCCCACTTTTCCAGGTATTCGAATAAGATATAAAGTTTTCATAGGCTAGGGCTAGTGAATCAGCAAGGGCTGATGCTGAGGGATATCCTTTCCAATGACCACGAATACCAGTGCCCTAGGCTAGCCCATTTCCCATTTGACCCATTCAAGTTGATACTATACAGATGAAAGAACTTTGATGGAAAAAGGAGTGTAAATATTATTTAAATATGTATATTTATGTAAATATTATTTGAAACATTATTGAAATATTATTTATCTAAATAAATATTATTCATTATTTACATATTATTTAAAATATATGCATATTTTTAAAGTAATGCTATAGGGCAAAGAATATTGAATTTGTAACCAAAGAACCTGAGATAGAATCCTGGCTCTCCCACTTACTAGTTCCAACCCTGGACAATCATATCCCCTCAGTTGGACTCAGGGCCTTTTGTAATGAGGGGATTAAATGATGATCTCTAACGTCTCTTCCAACTGGAAACTTTTTTTCTCCTGGGATTTCCAACACTCTTCTCTATAGTCATCTCCATTAAAAAAAGAAAAGAAAACAAAATAAAATCATAAGCAATCCTTATTTCAATTCAATGGGAACCTTATAAGGAGCCTGCGAAACCTTGGAGAAAGAACCATTATTTTGCTAAGAAAGTTTCACATCACTCAGAAAAATAACATTTGTCTTTATTAGAAGGCAGAGGGGGAAGGGTTTGAGACATTCAGTTTCAGAAATTATGGCAAATTCCAAATGTAATAAGAGTTCATGAAATAAAGATGGATATTATAAAAAAGATGGAGGAATTCACAATAGATATGAACCTTAACGCTGTTGCATCATTGCTATTCCCATCTGCTTTTACCAAGAGGTATGGAGCTCTGGTTTTCTTATTTACACACATTTCTCAGTTCAGTGTACATCAGAAGCCAGAGAAACCTGAACTCATTCCATTAGCTATCCAAGCAAACCCAGAATCATAAGTCCACGTCTGTAGACAAACATGGGCAACAGTTAGCTGGATGGCTTTCAGTCATCCAATTTGCAAAAAAACAATCTGACTTTATGTCTGACCTCGAAATTTATTCATTCATGCATTCATTAAACATTTACTCTTCCTCCCTGAGTCTCTCACAGAATGTTGTTTGTGCTTACAATATTCTAATTCTTCAATTGCAGTTATACAATTCAATTTTATTTACCAAGCATTTATGAACTGCCTACTGTGTGTCAGGCAGTGTGATAGGTGCTGGAAATGAAGACAAATGACACAGTCCTTGTTCCTAAGAGCTCCCTTAAGGCAGGGACTATGCTTCATTCATGTTTATACACCCAGTCTCTTGCACATAATAAGCGCCTAATAAATGTCTGCCAAGTGAATGAATAGATGATGAGGTGCCACATGGATGTTAAGTACTTTCATGGAGATACAAAGGTGGACAAAATGTGCTCCTTGCCCTCAAGAAGTCTATAAACTAGTAGATCTCAGAATAAAGAGCAGATGATATACTAGTACAATGAAAGGCCCATTCCTCATCCATTAAGGACTGGAAAGTTCTGTCTTCAAAACACAGACTGTGGTCTTGTCTGCAATAAGGGAAACTGCCAGGCATCTGGACATCTCACTTTCAAATGTTCACGCTTTCCCAATCCCTAGATATCCAACCTTAATTTTCAGTTACCCGAGGAATGAAAGTTGTATGGCTTTCATAGAGTCTCCAATGGAGAATTACCTTTCCTAAGATACCATGCAAAGGGCATTTTGGAATGTACAGAAAGAAAATAAGAGAATTCAGTTGACAAGTAGCAATTATCACCCCCTCCCCCCCAAGCACCAAGGAAGGGCTTGGGATAGTCTTGCTAGACAGAACACCATGCTTAGTTTTTCACTAGAAGCAAATGAAGCTCACAACTCATGTCAAAAAGCCTTGTTCGATATTGCAACTGGCAAACTTTCAAGAATGAGGCCTATCCTGTGACTGAAGGAAACTCAATCATTACTTTTCACGGTATACATTTTCAGCCTCAGGCTGGCACTGAAAATTTGCAAGCAGCCAAACTGTTTTGCCAGTCGAATGTCTAGACAATGCTGTTTGTTTTGTCCCAGGCAGATACTTCTTGTTTCTCTGCAGTTTAATTATCAGTCCTCACAATAATTTTATGCAAGCACTGATTTAGTTTGCTTCTTTTTCAGCTGGTGTAGCAAACCTTAGAATGCTGATGAAATTTTCTCCTGCAGGGGAAAAAAAAAGCGCCCTTCCATTCTTTTGGTAATTAGCATTTACATAATATCTTAAGGTCTGCAAAGCACGAAGTGGATATTATCTCATTTTATCTTCAGGACAATCTTGGGTGTAGATGCTATTTATTATTCTCATTTTACAGATTATGAAACAAAAGCCAAGAGAGGTTAAATGACTAGCCCAGGTTCACACAGCTATCAAGCATCTGAGGCTGGATTTGAACTCAGGTTTTTCCCACTGCTGGTCAAACTCTCTATCTATTGGGTCATTTAACTACTCACTATCGTGGTACTCTCTCCCTCTACTAAATACCAACCACCCCATCTGACATAGTTAGTTATGATTAGTTGTAGTATATAGTTACTATAATGTAACTCACAAAAACTAGTGTAGGTTTTTTCAATAATTAGCTCTGTGACCCTAGCCACATCATTTCCTGTCATCTGTGAGAGCAAATTTTGCCTTTCTGTCATACTTTACAGTTTACAAAAAATGCTTCCTATGGAATAATCCTGGGCAAAAGTAGGTGACCCAGGGCAAAGAGTTTAACCTCTCTAAAAAGCAGCTTCCTCATGAGCAAAATAGGCATAATACTAGTACCTAATAAAATAAAAATAAATAAAGCTACCTCCCAAGGTTGTTGTGAAGATCTCACCATAAAGTAGTATATAAACGTCAGTTCTTATGATTGTTTGGATTGTTTGAGGCAAGGACTTGAACCCAGGTCTCTCTGACTCTAAGTCAAATATTCTTTCTATGGCATCACACTGACTTTCTGAAAAAGAAAAGAGCCTCCATCTCTGTCATTCTATAAATCTGTTACTGAGTCTAGTGGGTCTTCTTTTGCCTTCTGTACTGTAAGCCCCTTAATTGGGTCCCTGCCACTGTCAAACTAGAGCTGTTTAGCTTTGGCTCAACTATTTATCAGCATGATCCTTGGCTAAGGATGGAGAAGTTAATACACTTTTATTCTGTAAATGGGCATGACATGACAGGAGCAAATTATTCACATTTCTGCCACACTTGCAAGTGTTAAATATTCGATAGGCTGTGAATGATGAAATTTCTGGAAGCCAAAAGGTGATGTTGAGGGGGAAAAGATACTCTCACTTACAAGGCTGTACTTCCCCTTCAGGTAAACTTAAAGTAGGGAGTTATTACATAAAAGCTTGAAGATTCAGGAAAGAACTTGTGGTTGGGGAAAAGAGGGAAGGAAGAGGTATTATGTCTTCTTTACTTAATTTAGTTTCTTATGCCTAGGGGATATAAAGGACAAAGTCACAGACTCGAATTTAAGGAGATAAGCTCAAACCCTTTAATCTCTCTCATCCTTAGATTCCTCATTTGTAAAAATGAGAACAATAATGTAGCACCTACCTTACAGGATTTTTGTGAAGATAAAATGAGATAATGTATATAAAGTTCTTTGCATACCTCAAAGTACTATATAAATGCAAGCCATGATTATTATCCCATTATTATACATAGTTCAGTTCTCCATTTCATTTTGCCCATATTGGGTATATAGCCTACTGAGATAAATCAAAAGTCGAGAGAACAAGATTTTAGAATATCCTAGAATTTAGAGATGGAGATCTTAAGGATCATAGAATCTAATCCTACTCCTATCACAGATGAAGAAACGGAGACTGAGAAAGACTGAAAAAGATTGGCAACATGTTTTTCTCTGAATTTTGTGGTCAGGATGAACTAGTTACTTTCCTGAATTTGTCATGAAGTCTTATAAGAAAAATCATTTCACTCTCCACACTCTAGAATTATTTCTCAGCAACCCAAAACATTTTCCTCCCAAACAAACAAACAAAAGTCCCTTAAATATCACAAAAGGCCCTTCTTACAAACCTATTTATGGCAAACGCCTTCTCCTGGCTGTTAGAACAGCAATTATGTTTTCACAGGCCCCTAATTTGTCATTTCACTGAAGCTCAAAGCAATACAAATTTACCTCAAGTCAATTAGCCACATATTTCTAACTCATGGCCCTTTGTAGGAGCAGGAACTTTTGGATGAGAGGCCAAATGTGAGGAATGAATTAGAACCAGTCACCTTATGAAAATATCTCCTTATCATCAGTATAAATGGGTGCTGCTGAGTATATGCTTAAGAATAAAACTGTAGTCTACAGAATCTACAGACAAGACATTGGGAAAGGATTTCTTTTTCACTCCGTTGGATGAATAAAGTACAGGGAGGCTTTGGGGCATAATAGAAAGAAAGCTGGAATTAGAATCAAGGAGACCTGCATTTGAATCTTGGTTCTGATCTTTGCTGGGTAAATGATTCTACCCCTCTGAGCCACAGTTTCCTGATGTGCCAAATAAGGCTAATTAATACTAGTTGCCTTTCATGAGTGTCCTAATGAAGGGGTTTTGTTAACCTGAAAGCCCTCCAGAAATGTGACTAGTTATAGTCTCTGTTAATTAAAAGAAAACTAGAGAAATGTTGGAACCACAAATGTTGCCAGCCACGTGCAAGGGGCTTTGTGTCAGTATGATTTATAGACAAATAGAAATAGCAACGAATCTAGTGTCATATACGGATCCAATCTTTCATGTGGCAAAAACTCCTTGTTCTCTCCACAGATTCCTCCTCAGTTACAATCTCCCCAGACACCTTCCCCCAGGACTGAGACTTTGAACACCTACTACCTCTATAATCATCTGAATGCTCCCAAAAGCTTGACACAAAAATATTCTTGGGAAGAGAAGTTTGTTTTGAAAAATTTGTACAACAGTGTGACAAACTCTTAAGGAATCAGTTCACAGATTTCCAAGGAATCCCTCAGCTACTTAGACTCAGACTGATTATATGTCTTACTGCTCATAAGGACAGTGTCATTGAGGACAGAGCATTGGACTTGGAATATGGAGACCTAAAGCAAATATGGGATAATAACTCTACTACCGATCCCAGATGTGGGATACAAATTCTACTACCTACTTCACAGGATTTTTATGGGGCTCAAATGAGATAATGTATGTAAAGCACTCGGCAAACCTTAAAGATTATGATAATTCCCCTCCTCGTCTTAGACTTTAAGCACCTCAAGGGCAAATATTAGATACATCATTTTGCCTCTGTATTCACTTCATCTAGCAGAGCATATGGTATATAGTAAGTGCATAATAAGTGTTTATTGAACTTAATTGAAATTTAGCTTATCTTTTAGTACTCTGAGACCCAAAATAAGGTTACTTATTTTTTAAAAAATTTCATTGTAAGTTTGCAAATGAAAAATCCAGGTTATTTTATTTAAAAAAGAAACCCAATGACATTCTGTTCTATTCAACAATCATTAGTTACCTACTGCAGAGAAAGCACTGTGCTGGGTGTCAGAAGAGATTTCTTGTATGACTCTTCATGACCCCATTTGGGGTTCTCTTGGCAAACTGGAGCGGTTTGCTATTTCCTTCTCCAGCTCATTTTACAGATGAGGAAACTGAAGCAAACAGGTTTAAGTGACTTTGCCCAGAGTCACACAGTTCTGAGGCCAGATTTGAACTCAGGAAGATGAATCTTCCTGACTCCAGCAACGGCACTCTATCCACTGTGCCACCTAGGAGCCCCAACAGAAGAGATATAAAGTTTCTCTAAGATTCAATTCCTACTCCCTCTGAGCTTTCATTCTCGAGAGGAAAAATGGTATATTTTTACATTATAGTTTTAAAAATGTTTTATATTATATTTTATGTATATTATATATTATAGTTATGATACAAAATAATATATCAGTTCATAAAAGGGGTGTCAGTGAAGTACCAGGTGATATCACTTTACTCAGACACTCGGAGGAGGGTATCAAGGAAGGTTTTTTAGGAGAAGTGAGATATAAGGTAGGCTTTAAAACTTGAGTAGGAATTCAACAGGTAGAGTGGTCAGACAAGGATGGGGATAGGGAGATCATGAGATTTAGAGGTCCAATGGAATTTATTCCTTGCAAAGGGGACAGTATTTGAAAAGCCATGAAGGTAAAAAAAAAAAGTTTGGGGCATGTAGGGAGACACTGAGTAATTCAGTTTTGCTGAAGTGCAGAGAGGACGTAAGATCAGTCTAGAAAGGTAAGGTAGTATCAGATTATGGGGGGCCTTGAATACCTTTAGTAGCTCCCTATTACCCATGGTATAGTGACAATATATTCAATAATGTATTCACAAGGTCTTTGAAAATAATAAAGTGTTATAAAACATACATGATTATTATACTTTGATAAAATAAAAATCTACCAGACTAAATATCTACTAGCTAAATCACCTCCGAAGAGAATTCTTCAGAGCAGTTTTGAGGTACATAGAATAATGTTGAGTCCCTTTTCTAATGAAGGTTTCAATTTCTTTTTTTTGTAAAATGAGAGGATTAGGTTTGATCTTCCAGCTCTGACATTCCCTGATTATATTATTTTGAGGGAAATAAATGCATACAGAATTTGAGGTTACAAGGTTGGTGCATGGTTCAACCCTGTGGAGATCTCAGTCCT
Organism: Petaurus breviceps papuanus; assembly: GCF_028583685.1. Taxonomy (NCBI): domain Eukaryota; kingdom Metazoa; phylum Chordata; class Mammalia; order Diprotodontia; family Petauridae; genus Petaurus; species Petaurus breviceps. The sequence continues at coordinate 14,971,513 of NW_027187360.1, read as the reverse complement.
TGGCGGTTAACAGGGACCTGGGAGCTTTCTCTCTGGGGCCCCTACTCAAAGCTCCTCTGGGAACTAAGCAGTAGCCCAGGGTAGAAAGAACAATCTAACTGGCAGAAGACTGGTACAATAACTAATTGATGCTTAGAAAGCACTTTGCAAATGCAAAGTGCCACATAAACGAACACAACAATTAGACTGATAACAGGGGTGAGCAATTAAAATGAGAAGGAAATGGTTAAGGGAGTTGGTTTTATCCTCTAGTGAGTCTATATGGGCCCTTGAAAACACTTAATAAGCTTTTAAGATGAAAAAGAATACAGACTTCCATTCCCTCCCCCTTCAATAGCCTGGATTCAAGTTAAAGGGTTAAAAAAAAAAGTGAGGCAGGTTCTAAAGAGGAATGACGGGAATAGGTGTAGGGAAGAGCCCAGGTAAGAGTTCTGTGTTCAAAGAGAGATAAGCATCTCTAATCCAAGTTTTATGGGCAACTGCTGAAGCAACTAGTTTCCCAGCAATAAGAGTTCAACCCTTTTTAAACTCAATCTCTACGGTGAAAGAATGGATAGCATGCATATCAAACCTGCAAAAGATAAAAATAGGAGAGACAGCTAATACATTAGCCAACAGAGTCAGGACCAAAAAGATGTGAACAAACTAAAATGATCAGCCAAATCTAATAAGATGAAATTTAACTGGGATAAGTATAAAGTCCTATATGGGGGGGGGGGGGTTGTCAAAAAATCAACTTCACAAGTATCGGATGATGCAAGTGGGGCTGGCCAACAATTTATGTGAAAAAGATCTGTGGGTTTTAGGAGATTACAAACTCAGTATGAGCCTGCAGTACAAGACGGCAACCCCAAAAGCTAATGGGATCATGAGATGTACTGATGGAAAAATAATATCTAAAAGAAGGGATGTGATAATACAGATAAAATTCACTGCTTTCAGACCATGTTTGGAGGACAGTATTCAGCTTTGGAGTACTGTATTTAGTTCTAGTGGTATAGTGGAGAGAGTGCCAGGCCTGGAGTAAGAAAAATCTGTCTTCCAGGGTTCAAATTGGGCCTTACACACTAACTGTGTGACCCTGGGCAAGTCACTTAACCCTGTTTGCCTCAGTTTCTGCAGTTGTAAAATGAGCTGGAGAAGGAAATGGCAAACCACACCAGTATCTCTGCCAAGAAAACCCCAAATGATGTCACAAAGAGTTGGACATGACTGAAAAATAATTTTAAAAATTTAGCTCTGAGCTCCATGTTTTAGTAAGGATATTAACAATAAACTGTTGTGACCAGAATGATGGGAAGACTGGAGGCTATGTCATATGTGGGTCAGTTAAAGATGCTAAGGATATTTACCTAGAGAGGAAATTTAAGGGAGATGTGACTCTTTTCAAGTATTTAAAGGGCTTCTCAATGGATCAGAGATTAGAGCTGTTTTGCTTAACCCCAGAGGGCATAACTAGAAGAAACAGGTAGGTGGAAGAAGAAAGCTTTAGTTATGATGTAAAGAGAAAAACTTCCTAACAATTAGAATTAACTAAATGTGGAATTAGTTTGTTTTATTTTATTTTTTTTTAGAAGGCAATGAATTCATTATTATTGCGGGCCTCAAGTGGAAGTGGAATGACTACTTGTTGAGAATATTGGATTGAGCATTCACGCTCAGAAAGGCATTAGGACTGGATGGTCTCTGAGAGTTCTTTCAACTCAGATTCAATGATTCTGTCTGGGTATAAGTCTCTAAAACGAAAAGGGTCCAGAGAAACAAAAGCAACTCAGAGGGACAAAGAAGATAACATTCTAAAATAAATCCCAAAGGGGTCAGGACCTGAATGAAATCTAACCTTCAAATGCCTTTGGAATGGGAGTAGGGGGAGGAACCCAAAAACTTTTTTACATTCAGCTTTCCAGCATTTCATGGAGAGAATTCCAAGGTATCTGTTTCCTGTATGGGGCTTGGCTTTGGTGAGCTACATGCTGCCCTCTTGTGGAGAAGGGGCACCACTAACCTCTGAAAGGTGCTGCCAAATCCGGCCAATGCTGTATTTCATGCCTTTAACATATATCCTGGAAGCAGCAGAGTAAGACAAATTCTGGATTGTTGTGCTGTGTTAACATAGTTTCTGCCAACATTTAGAGCTATAAATAGGGATATGTGGAGAGAAAAATAGCCAGAGCCTCTGTAAAATCCCCTGAAGTTTACTGGCTGGCAGATTTCTGGCAGAGTAAAGAAAATGGTCAATGTCTAAAAAAAAAATACAAAGAGCAGAGATTGTTTCTTCTCAAAGCAAGCACTTTTATGTGCAGTTTACATGGTTTCACATTCAATCCCTCAGTGTTTCTGAAAAGAAAAGGCCATGGGGAGGAGGGAAGTGTGTAGGGTGAATGTGTATTTATTTAAATGGAATTAATCATAAGACTTTGTTCAAAGATCTAGATTTTCCTCAAAAACAATCTCTCAAATACTACAGTGGATTCATGGGGAGAAAATGAGGCACAAGGGGACAGAGTTGCACCTGGGGTAAACTGCTTTGTCTGAAGACAACCTTCAAAGATTCCTTTCCCTTTCTCCTGCCTCCCCCCCTCCCCCCAACTAGATCACAGGATTTTAGTCAATTATCACTTAGGATATGTTTACCAAGTACCTGGCACTGTACTAAGTCACTGGGGATACAAAAAAACAAAAACAAGTCCCTTCCCTCAAGGAGTACACATTCTTATAGGGGAGACAACCTGTGAACAACTGTATACATAGAAGATACATAGAAGGAAGGGAATCTCTGAGGGAAAGCATTGGCAGTGGGGAGAGGGGGACAGGACAAGGTCCCTTGTAGAAGGTGGGATTTGAACTGAGGAGTCTAGGGAAGCCAGAATGCAGAATCGAGAAGGGAGAATATTTCAGATGTGGAATACAACCATCGGGAAGGCAAAGAATAGGGACGGAGTATTGTGGGAGAGTAGCAGTAGTTAGACCAGGGCAGCTGGATCACAGAGTGTGTGAAGGTGAGTGAAGTGCCAGAAAGATAAGAAGGGACCAAGTTGTAAAGGGCTTCAAATGCTAAAAGAGTATTTTATATTTGATCCTGAGGTAATAAGGAATCCCTGGATTTTTTGAGTAGGGGATTGACATTTTAGAGCTGGAAGAGACTTCTCAGATGTGTGATGAGGTCCAGCCACCTCATTTTACAGATGAGGAAATTGAGGCCCAAACAGGGAAGGGGATTTGTTCAAGTCCTCAAGGATTTAAATATGACTCTTCAGTTTCCAAGTTAAGTGTTTCTTCCTTAAAATCAGAGCTCTACAAAAGTGGAATGAGATGGTCCAGGAGGTAATGAGCTCCCCATCACTAAGAGACCTTCAAGTGGAAGTTGGATGACTACTTGAAGATGTTATAAAGGAGAGTTCTAGTCAGATACAATAATACTAGTTGACCTCTGAGGTCCCTTCCAACTCTTAATTTTGCCTCTGTATTAGCTTTAATAAGGGCCCTTCTTCACAGAGCATTAAAGTGCTGAATTAAAGAGGAAGAAAAAGTTACAGGGAAATAGTTTTTCCCCAATTTTTAAAAACATTTTTAGTTAAAGTTTTGAGTTCCAAATTCTATCCCTTCCTCCTTCTCTCCTTCTTCTCTCCACTCCTTGAGATGATAAACAATCAGATATAGGTTATACAAGTACAATTATGTAAAACATTTCAACATTAGTCATTTTGTACATGAAGACTCAAATAAAAGAAAAAAATGAAAGTGAAAAATAGCATGTTTCAGTCTGTATTCAAACTATATCATTTCTTTCTCTGGAGGCAGATAGTATGCTTCATCATTAGTCCTTTGGGATTGTCTTGGATCACTGTACTGCTAAGAATAGCCAAGTCATTTACAATTCTTCATCAAACAATATTGCTGTTACTGTATAACTGGTTCTGTTCACTTTGCATCAGTTCATGTAAGTCTTTTCAGGTTTTTCTGAAATCATTGTGGTTGTCATTTCTTTCTACACAATAATATTCCATTACAATCATATATCATAGCTTTTTAACCATTCCCCAAATGATGGGCATCCCTTTGGTTTCCAATTCTCCTATAGATCTGCTATAAATATTTTTGTACAAGGTCTTATAAGGTAGCTAGGTGTTGCAATGGATAGAATGCTGATCATGGAATCAGGAAGACTCCTTTTCCTGGGTTCAAATCTGACTTTAGACACTTATTAGCTATGTGACCCTCTTAGTTCCTCATCTGTAAAAATGAGCTGGAGAAGGAAACAGCAAACCACTCCAGTATCTTTGACAAGAAAACTCCAAATGGCTGGACACAAATGAACAACAATGAAAGGTCTTATGAGTCCTAATTTTTTAAAAACAATGCTGGCCGATTTACCCCAATAAACACATGACTAAGCATGTTTCCAGCATGCCTTGGCACAGGGAAGATATAGAACCCTCCAATCCTCCAAACTTGAATCACTTTTCTCCCTCAGCTCTGAGTCTAGTGGAGGGCTTAAGCCCTGGCCTGATGATCAGAAAACCTGGGCTCCAGTCCCACTTTAGCCAATCATACTTCTGGTCATTTTTCTTCCATATGCCTCATTTTCCCCATCTGTAAAATAGAAACAGTCAAACTTGCTGTCCCTTAATACTCACAGATGCTGTGAGGATAAACAAGATGCTGTCAAAGAATCATTGAACTGCATATAGAAAAAAACATATACTGTACATTTTACATACATAAACATATACAAGGCCTCATTATTACTCTTGGTAAGGATTATTAATTTTCCTTTCTGGGTTGCTGACTTCCCTAAAGGGTCAGTTGGACTTCACCGATCTCTCCACACATTATACTTATATAACCCTATAAAACCCTATGCGATTATCATTCAGTAGTCTGACATTTTGTCACCTCATTTGGGGTTTTCTTGGCAAAGATACTGGACTGGCTTGCCATTTCCTTTCCTGGCCTATTTTTTTTTTCTTTTTGGAGGGCAATTGGGGTTAAGTGACTTGCCCAAAGTCACATGGATAGTAAGTGTGTCAAGTGTCTGAGGGCAGATTTGAACTCAGGTCCTCCTGACTCTAGGGTCAGTGCTCTATTCACTGCACTACCTAGCCACCCCACTCTGGCTCATTTTACAGATGAGGAAACTGAGGTAAAGAGGGTTAAGTGACTTGTACAGGATCATTCAGCTAGTAAACATCTGAGGTCAAATTTGAACTCAGGTCTTCGTGACTACAGTTCCAGTGCTTCATCCACACACTGTACCACCTACAACCCATACAACACTACAACTCAACTTTATAACATTTCTCTTTAGGTGCTCTACAATCCATCTAAATTAGATTCCTGATTTCATCCTGTCCTTTCCAACCTCTGTGCATTTGTGTCCACTGTGCCCCATGTCTACCACATCTTTGCCTGTCTAAAGATTTCTTTTCCTTCAAGGCCCTGTTCAGCTGCTACTTTGTCCAAGAAGTCTTCCCTGATTCTTCCGGCTAGAATTGTTCTCCTTCCCCAATCTCACATTTTTCTCTGTTAAATCTCTTTTATGCACTTGCCACATTCTGATTTGTGTTATAATTTTTACACATAATTTGTGTACTCACACTTTCTATTTTTGTATCCCCAATGACTAGCAAAGTGCCTTCAAAAATTGTTCTTCTTATTATGAATCTGACAAGTAATAATAAACATGAATGTTTCCATACAAAAAGAACAGAAAAAAGCATTGAATGTGAAACCATTAATCTTTTATGTTGAACTTTTTTTTTGTTACAGTGGATAAATTCAAGATGCTGTTTTCCAAGCTGTCCTAGGTATCTGTGTTGCTCTCTGAACTTCTGTTCTCTTCTGAGCATTAAAAAAAAGTGTCATTGATATTCTTTTCTCCTCTTTTTTGTCATCACTATCACTAACCTCTTCTACCTCCCCCCAAAGAGGCCCTTTCATAAAAAATAAGCATAGCCAAGCAAAATAAAAATCCTCATACTGATCATATCTGAAAATGTATGCCTCATTCTGTACATCTAGTCCTTCACCTCTCTGTTAAAAGGCTGGCAGCATGCTTCTTTATTAGTCTATTGGAGCTGTGGCTGGTCATTACAATGTTTTTTCAAAGTTGTGGGTGGGTTTTCCCCCACAATGTTGCGGTCACTGTATGAGGTATTCTCCTGGTTCTATACACTTCACTCTTCATCAGTTTATGTAAGTCTTCCCAGGTTTCTCTGAGTCCACGCCTTTTATCATTTCTTATGGTGCAATAATATTCCGTTACATTCAAATACCATAATTTATTCAGTCATTTCCCAATTGATGAGTACCTCCTGAGTTTCCTTTTTTTTTAAAACTACAACAAAAAGTGATGCTTTGAATATTTTTGTATATATGAGTCCTTTATCTCTTTCTTTGACCTCTTTGGGAGTATCTAGTATAGTATATTACAAATGGAAACTGCTTAATAAATGTTGAATTGAACAGACAGGGCAGAAAGCTGAATTGAAATCTCTACCTCTAAAAGTCTCTAATATTTATAGCAGCACTTTCTATGATAGAAAAGAAATGGAAACAAAGTAGATGCCCATCAATTGGGGAACGGCTAACAAATTGTACATGAATGTAATGGAATATTATGGTTTTTTGTTCAGTCATTCAATTGTGCCCAACTCTTTGTGACCTCATGGACCAGGAGCATTCCAGGCCCTTCTATCCTCTACTATTTCTCAAAGTCTGTCCAAGTTCATGTTCATTGTTTCCACGATACTATCTAACCATTTTATCCTCTACCATTCTCTTTTCCTTTTACCTTCGATCTTTCCCAACATCAGGATCTTTTTCAATGACTCTTGTCTTCTCTTTATGTGGCCCACATATTTAAGCTCAGCTTTCCTTATAGTTCAGTTCTCATAGTCATACAGCGCTAGTGGAAAAACCATATTTTTTACTAAATAGATGTTTGCTGTCAAGGGGATGGTTCTTCTTCTTAGTATGCCATCCAAATTTGCCATAGCTTCCCTTTCAAGGAGTAAGCGTCTTTTAATTTCATGTTGATACTCACTGTCTGCAGTGATCTTCGAGCCCAAGAATATAAATCTAACACTGCTTCCATTTCTTCTCCCTCTATTTGCCAGGAAGTGATGAGACTAGTCAGTCAGGATCTTGGGTTTTTTATGTTAAGCTTCAAGCCACATTTTCCTCTTTCACCCTCATCAAAAGGTTTTTAAAAATTCCTCTTTACTTTCTGCCATCAACATAGTATCATCTGTATATCTGAGATTATTGATATTTCTCCCAGAAACTTTAATTCCAGCTTTTAATTCATCCAGCTTGGCATTTTACATGATGTACTCTGCATATAAGTTAAATAACTAAGGTGACAATATACATCCTTATCACACTCCTTTTCCAATCTTAAATTAATCAGATGTTCCATGTTGTTCCATGGTATATAAATGATGTATGTGATGAATATAGAGAAGCATGGAAATATCTACATGAACTGATGCAGAATGTGAGCAAAGCCAAGAAAACAATATACATGAGAGCTACAACAATGCAGATGGGAAGAACAATACACACAAACCCCCAAAACTGAATTAGCAAAATCACAAAGATCAAGCATGACTCAAATGAAGAAATATGAGAAGAAATCCCCAACCTACCCCTTCATGGGTGTGGAAGGTCCAAAAGTGTCATACTTCACCTTGTTTTTGGACTTTTTAATGTATTGATTTTTGCCTCTTTTCCCTTTTTATTTTGCCTTTATTTTATTTAAAGAGAAATGGAAATAATCTTATTTATTTGTTTTTGTATCTGAAAAGACCTAAGTTCCACAAAAGATATCTTGGTTACTATAAAGATCACCTTCATCTTGTGTGGTATTTCACCCAGGATGTCTACCTCCAGATTGGGAATCTGGTATTCTTCACCCAATTTAAGGCCAACTGTTTCAAAGCAATAATTTTCTTTTTACATATCTGGATCGAAAAATCCACAATGGAAAGTTAAAGATATTCTCCATATTGGGGTTTCATATCTAATCAAAAGCAGATTTCCATTAGTTATTTTGCTTTTTCAAATACTGTTTGTTATATAGGATGGCTAGCTGGGTGGAAGGTGGAGGGATACTGGGGATAACAATAATGATGTAAAAAAGAGAAGAGAGAAAAAACATTTTAAAAAACCTATATCTCTTTTGTGGATTATAAATGGGCAAGGGCTATGTGGTTGGTCTTAGGTGTAAGGCATACAAGCTAGAGCCTAGAACGGTAAAAACTTAACAACACCTGGCTGAATTAACTGACTTGAGCACACATGGGTCTCCTTCCTCTCTCATATTCCACAGCTGCTCCTTTTTTTGCTCACCAAGTATTATGATTTGGGTCCCTTTGGAACATTTGAAAAAAAAACCTTGAATCAAACTTTCTCAACTTTTCAGAAGGCAAACCCTGATGTTCTTGAAAGTCAAGGCCCTGGGGCCAGAGAGAGAACAAACAAAATCTAGAAAGAAAAGGCCTTCAGCTCATTGGTGTAAAAGACTTTGGAGTCACTGGAGGGACTTTTTTTGTGGGGTAAAATGGAGTAAAAATCCTATGTTCACCTTTAGTCCTTCCTACTTTCTACTTAAGTTTTCCCTGAAGAGATGGTAACTAACTTTCATAAGGGAAAAGAAAATAAACCCTCATATTTACACAGCACATCACAGAGCACAAAGCCCTGTCTTCCTCACAACAGTTTGAGGAGACAGTATGTTTTTGGGTTGTTTTTTTTTTTTTTGCCTTTTGGAGGGCAATTGGGGTTAAGTAACTTGCCTAAGGTTACACGGCTAGTTTTTTTTAGTGTGTGTTAAGTGTCTGATGCCCTATCCGATCGGTGCTCCTGACTCTGGGGCTGGTGCTTTACTCACTGCTCCACCTACCAGCCCCTAGGAGACAGTATGTTAAATAACAAACAGATTAGGTAGGCTTTGGAGCCAGAAACAGTGGATTCGGGTTCTAGTTCTGCTAAACTTTAGCTAGGCCATCCTGGACAAGTCATTAATCTCCTTTCAGTCTCAGGTCACTCTATAAAAACGCTACAGTTATCCCTTCCACATCAAGGGGAAGGGGGTTTGGTTAGGGGTGTGGTGCCCCATAATCTGGAAAATCTACATAAAATTTTTTTGCCCTCCCTTTTTGTCAGAGAAGTCTGAATTATTATGGTATTAAAAGACAAAATATGCTTATATTATAGAATACTATCCATATATTTTATGCATTTCTGAGTTTCTAAACTTGTCTGCTGGCCTTTGTGTGTCGTTTGTGGCTTTCACAAAAGTCCTCCCAAATTCCCATTTAATTTCTTAGGCCAACCTGTGATATATCGAAACCACAATGGGAGAAGTCTCGATGTTGGAAGGAATAACTGTAGATGACTTATATGAAAGCACTAGATGGTTTCTAAGGTCCCTTCACACACTAACAGCCTCTTTCTCTGTGCCTTGACATACACTCTCCCCCATACCTGGAATGCTCTTCTGCCTTACCACCCCTTCTTTGGAATCCCTTTTTTGTTGTTCAGTTGTGCTATTCATAACCACATTTGGGGTTTTCTTGGCAAAGATACTGGAACAGCTTGCCATTTTTTTCTCCAGCTCATTTGACAGATGAGGAAACTGAGGTAAGCAGGGTTAAGTGACTTGCCCAGGGTCACATGGCTAGTAAGTGTCTGAGGCCAGATTTCAACTCAGGAAAATGAATCTCTCTCGACTCCTGACCTGGTGCTTGATCCACTGCACTGCCGAGCTGCCCTTGGGATCCCTACTTACCTTCAAAATTTAGCTAAAACACCACCTTCTTCTACATGAAGCTTTCCTGATTTCCCCAATTGCTAAAGCCTCCTTCACCTCCCTAAAATTATCTTGCAGTTATTTTTTATTTACTTACATATCTCCCTCTTTAGAATATAAGCTCCTAAAGTTCGGGGAGTGGTTTTTTTGTATCCCCAGTGCCTGACACAATTCTTATCACACAGCAGGCACTTAATAAATGTTCACAAATTGATTATCATCTATTTTTATTAACTATCATCTATTGATATTATCTTTTTTACAGGGGAGGAAACTGAGGCTCAGAGAGGCTGAATGTCTTTTCCATAACCACATACAACTAGGAAAGGTCAGAGCCAGGAACAAAAGCCATATCTTCTGATTCCACACCCAGGGCCCTCTCTTTCCAGTCTTCCTGGCTACCTCTGCTCTTCCCTCTCATAGACAGCATTCCTAACTAAAAGCCCCCTTCCTGGCTTCAGGAGGATGCTAGACCTTTCCCAACACCACTGAAGTTCAGCCTAACAAGGTCACCGGAGGTCACCTGTGTTTCTGGGACTTTTTTTTTTTTTTTTGCACCAACACACTAAGTGCCCTGCATTACTTTGTATTATTATTGGCTTAGTCCTAACGATAAAAACCATTTCCACAGATGTTTCTGGCTAAGCTTTCAGCAGGGTGGAGTGACCTCAATGCAAGTCCAGAAAATTCATACAATTACAGAATTTTAGAGCTTGAAAGGACCTTTGAGACCATGTAGTCCAAGGTTTCTTAACTCTTTTTTTGTTTGTTTGTTTATTTCACAGACCCTATTGGGAATCTTGGTGAAACCTCTGGACCCCTTCTAGGAATCAAGTTTTTAAATAGTTGAAGGAAGTGTTAAATTTCAGAAGACAGTTAAAATAAAGAAGTAAATTTTCCCATCCAAGTTAATGCATCCCATGAAATATGTCCATAGATCTCCACAACTGTCCATCACTTTTATTTTCTTATATTTTCTGTATATTAAATGCAGCAATTTAAAATATTGTTAAAGTGGACATTATCTTATTGTTAAAGGCTACTCTAACCTGTACTCCCACTTCTGAGACACAGAAAGATTAAACCCACACAAAGCTCACCAGTGGCAAACTCGAGCCTACTGATTTCTGGGTCCAGCACCTTCCCCACTATCCTATAATTTCAGTGCACTAGGCAAATATCAAGGAGACACAGCTACTGCCTACCTCCCGCTAGAAATATTTTTTTAAATTAAAAAAAAAACCCCACAGATTTCTCTTTTCAGAATTCTAGGCAAACACTCCATTCACCTCTACCATTCCCATAGTGTTTTAGCCAGACCTTATAAATATTTACAATCTCCATTTTACAGGTGGAGAATCTGAGGGTCAGAAGTAAAGTGACTTTGACTTGTCTCAGGTCACCCAGCCAATTCATAACAGGAGCTGGGACTTTGTACATAGGTCCTTTTACTTTAATCACAGTCCTCTCCCACCAACCCAAGCTGCTGCCCATGCAATGAAGACAAACAAAGAGTTACTGTAATTTCAGGACACAGTGACCCAAAATGAATTCTTCAGAAAGAGATGTTAGGATATTTAATGGCGACTAGATGGCACAGTGGATACAGTCATGAAGTCATAAACCTGAGTTCAAATTCTGCGTAGCTGTGTGACCCAAGCAAATTACCTCACCTAGATCTGTCTTGCTTTCCTCTGCTGTAAAATGAGGATGATAACAGCACCTACCTCTCAGGGTTGTTGTAAGGATCAAATGGAATCATGTTTGTAAAATGCTTAGCACACAGTAGGTACTTAATAAATACTTATTCCCTCCCTTCACTCCCTACCTGGTAGGGTATATTCCTGAGGTCCCAGTTTTTAAAATGGGGCCACTTTCATGTCTGTCCATCTCAAAACTGACCCTGCCAATTTGGTTTGCAAAATGAAAATCGCCGACACATTCACTTTTTAGCAGCAGAAAAGAAAGACATAAAACCACATAAATATCATGTAAAGTGATCTTTTTTCCTAAGTGCATGTTTATTGTGCATAAAAAAGTGGATTTAATTACAAATGGCTGGAAGTTTCCTAACAGTCCAGTATTTTTATTTTATTTTATTTTATGTTATTTTCAAAAACTAAGGTCTGGCCTCAGCTTTTGGGTTGCACTGTGAGTCTTCTAAGCATTTCCTTGGAAAGATGTTATACTTGGTCCCAGGCAAAAAGTCAAAATCAACATTCCAAAAACATGGCCTGTATCATTTCCAGGACTCTGCAGCATCGAGGTATACTTATGGGGAGCTCAGCAAAACTGACTCCTGTGCTACTTGACTTGCTACATGAAGCTAGTCTTCAGAGGAGGAAGTTTATATTTCAAATGGTGTTTGTGGTCAAAAGCATAACTTATTAGACTATCATGCTATTCCTTAACCCCACTCCCCTCCATGAGTAATTCTAATGGTTTTATACTTAGATAGATGTGAGTGCCTCTTTCAAAACAAAATACTTGAAAATGGAATTTTTAAAGAATTAAGTCCCAGATGTATCTATGAACTGAAAGAATGAAGAATAGGGGGAAGAAAATAAGCTATAATTACTTTTGAAAAAAACCCAAATTCTTCCTTTTGGCTTAGGCTTCTAGAAATTTCTCTATCATTTACTAAAAGCAAACACTTTCTAGAGTCTGGCTCATTTACCTTTAGCTATCTGGGGCCACAAAGTGGTTGATAATATGCATCTATAGGAACTCCTTAGGTCACAAGTTGCTCTCTCTGTTATCCAAGGAAAACCAGCTAAAGCCAGGGATGAGGGTCTGGATCAGATGCCAGGAAAGCACAATGTTAAGAATGTACTTGGCCAAAGAGACGATGCAACTGTCCTAAGCAGGGACACCCACCCACCATCTTTGTGGTATGAGAAAGTTTGGATATGGAAAAAAAAATCCTGGCCATGTTTTCTGGTACAACTGCCTTTGTTGCAGCTGTCCTGTTTCCCAAACACTTCACTTACTTTTCTGGGGAGCTGTGCATGGGCATTCAGAGGTCTGTCTCCTTGCATTGAAATATGAATTTCTAAAGGGCACATGGGTTTGTTTTGGTCAGCTGCAGGCAAACCAAGGGCACAGAATCAATGGGAAACAACAGCCAGTTCCAGAGCCCAAATAGAATATTCTTGCTTGTGTGTGGACATGTCTTATTTTGTGCAGACATGCACAATTAGCAATGTTACCAAAGAGTAACTCTACACTTGCCGGAAGTATTGTACAGAACATGTGAAAAATGGGGCAGGGTATGTAAGCAGGGTCCACAAACGGGTTGTTTGCAGAATTTTGTTATTCACAGTTTTTCATATTTCCAAGGAGATGGGTTAATTTAACATAGAAGACAGAAGGAAAGAACATGATTCTAGATAAGTGGCTTAAGGGGCAATGATTTTAGGAGTAAAATCTAACTGTAATGGAAAGATCACTGGATTAAGAGCCAGGGTTTTTGAACTGAGATCTGATCCCAGCTCTGCCAGTAACTTTTGTAAGTCACTCCCTTCCCTGGGTCTCATATTTCTCTTCCATAAAATGTAGAGTTTGGCATAATGCAAAAGGAACCAGCTTTGGAGTCAGAGGGTCTCTATGACCCTGGGTAAGTTAATTAATTGATTTGGGCCCTCATCCTCATCCTCTTTATTCCCCTCCCACCAGAACTTTGGATTCTGCCCCTAGAAACACCCTGTGCTCCCCTGGGCAATCACTTTCACCCTAGATTGCCCTCATCTGTGGCTCCACAGTCACTTCTCAGCGATGTACCAAAATAAGCATGCCATCCACCTCTCTTCTTATCTTTCCTTAATGCAGTATCTTTCCTTCTTAGAGGGGAAGCTCCTTGATGGTAAGAATTTACTTGTTCTCTTGTATTTGTATCCTCTGCGCTTAGCACAATGCCTGGCACATATGAAGTGCTCCATAAATACTTTTTCATTCTGTTTACTCATTTGAAAAATGAAGGGGGTTGGCCTAGGCAGTATCTGAAATTCTTTTTAGCTCTACACCTATGACTTATGGAGGGGTGTGTACAAGGAATAAGACAGATGTAGGAGTTTTGAGGTCTCTTCTAACTCTAGCAAATGAGGTAATTTAAACACATTTGAACTCTGATTTAACTTGATGCATCAAATGCATCAATGAGCTATGAGTTGGTTAATTTCAGTCCAAGGTCAATTCATTATTTTTCTACTCTGAAATAAGAATTACTCTTCAGAGTCACCTTGGAATACTTCATGCTTTCTTATCTCAATAGAAATTTCTTCGACAAGTCTTTGATTCAGAGATACAGTACAATTTAAATGGATAGGAGCATTTTCATTTGGACACTGACAATAAAACACTATATAGACAGTCTTTCTTCTGGAGGAAATTTTCTTTTTATTAAAAAACAAATAAAAATAAGTGACTTCCATCCAACATAATCAGGATTTGATATCCACAATCCTATAGATGTAAATGCTGATTAGTTTTGCTCTTATTAATTCAAAATTTGTGATAACTGGCATTGTGGAGAATGGACTGAAGTTTACCTCACTTAACTCATTGCCTATGAAAAAAGGCCTAGCTAAATAAATTAATGGTAAGTAAAATCATGGAAATAATTTAACTTATATGACCAAATTACTTTCAAAAATTTACTTGGATAACAAGGTTGACTACAAATGAAACTAATCTATTCACTAATGCAGTGCTCTAATAACAATTTGTTGGCAGCCAGTTGGAGGACATACATTACTATAAGCCCTTAAAGAATTTCAAAAACACTTTGTTTAAAAAAAGACATTCTACAATTCAGGGAGGCCTACCCCTTAATCAGTCTGAATGGGTGCATTTTTTCCCACTATATTTTCAAAATATTATAGGTTTACAATCTGAGTAAAATTAACTCTTTACTTGCTTGCTTTTCCTTTGTTGAATTGCTTAGAGTTTAGACCAACTGCTTTTGAATGTTGATGGATCTCAATGTGGAAGCACTGTAGCCTTCCAGGGCTTGCTCCAATAAGCACAGTATCATCTACAAACAGGTTCACCTGGAGAACCTCACCATCTATGTGGAATCTCTTTTCCATTGAATCTTTGCATAAAGCATCCAACAGGATATTGGCAAGCACCTAAGTTGAACATGACTCCCTGCTGGGTAAGAGGAAGAACTAGAACTGTGATTTCATTGGCATATGGAACTCCTGGGTAAGTAATTCCCTCCACCAATGCAGGGTAGTATCTCCTCTGCAACTGAAGTCTTTCAGCATTGCCTAGGGCACTGAGAAGTTAAGTGACTTTCTCAGGATCACACTGCCAGCATGTGCCAGAGGTGAGATTTAAAATCAATTTTCCTTGCTAGGTTTTAAGTTCATTCAAATGCTTTACTTAATTTTGGTACTCAGGAGACTTTTGAAATACAGTTATCCATTCCACATCATGACTTTCCCCATTGCAGTTTCAATATATCACAGGTCAACATAAGAAATTAAATAGGCATTGTGGGGGAGTTTTGCAGAAGCTGTAGATGACACTTGAAGGCCAAGAGATGACTCAGAAAAATTCTTAACTGAAATTTTTACAATAAGTTACTGCAAACACCCCATAAAAGAAAAGGTACAGATGCAGACTTCTTCTGTGGTACAAGGGACAGCCAAAACATTTTATGCAGAGTTTCCAGATCTTGGGGGCATTAAACTCCTAACTCTTGCAATGTGGAAGGGATAACTGTACTGAAAGAATCAGAGAAAGTCCCCTAAAGTGACAGTTGCATCTTCCATGCAAGATTTATGAAAGAACACGGATAGGTTGTGATCTTTGCTGGTGGAGAGTACTTAGACTTCTGTGATAAGAGGTCCATGAAAATTCAGAATGTTGAACAGCATGTCAGATCTAAGGCAGTATTCCTCTGAGATATACTAGATGTATAATCCTGAGGGGGGCTCCGAAATTCCAAACTTTCATCCTGGAGGATAACAGGCATTAAGTGAAAACTAAGCTCCATGTTTTGCTGCTATTGTTTTTTTTTCTTTTTTTCTTTTTGCTTTTTGGAGGGCAATTGGCATTAAGGGACTTACCCAGGGTCACACAGCTAGTTTTTGTGTTAAGTGTCTGAGGCGGCATTTGAACTCAGGTCCTCCTGACTCCAAGGCTGGTGCTGTATTCACTGTGCCACCTAGCCACCACTTATTGTTGTTTTTCTAAGCACCTACATCTAAAGAAAGACAGATTACATCAAGAATGGGAACTGAGTCTTAACAATTTTGACTGGGTACTCTATGCAATCAGAAACAGAAAAATCAACTCACATGGGTACAAGTCAAAGGGAGTCTGAAGGGCAGTAAGAGAGGAAATATCCCTCTTTCCATCTCTCTTGATAGAACCCTAGGTCAAATCTATATTCCCGGGGTTCCTTATGTCACAATAACTTATAGAATTGTTTTTTTTTTCATTACAAATCAAAAGTATCCACCAAAAAACTTGAGTTTAATCTCCTTCCATTCTAAGTTCAACCCACATATCATCTTATTTTAAAGAATCAGAGACATGTTATTTTGCCTCAGCTGCGGTCTAAGTCTGATGACAAACAATTAACTAGCTAAAAAAGAAATGTGGCTGAAGATGAAGACACTGAAAAATGAGGCATTCCTGCCTGAATGGAACCAAAAAGAACAATGCAGGCCTGAAGTTGATAAAATTTAGATTTTAGTATGGTTAGAAATGCGTGGTTTTAGATTATAAATTCATTAAAGGATTTCATTTGTCATATAAACAAAGCACACATTAGTTTGACATGATGTGCCTAATGGCTGAGAATAAAGTATGAATCAGACAATCTCCTCCCACAAGACCTAATCACTTCAAATATCACTACAATCATAAGATGATAGGATTTAGAGCTAAAAATGCCTTAGTCATTTATGAATTATTAGAACTGGAAGGAAACTTAAATCACCTCTAGTATAGTCTTCTTATCTTACAGATAAAAAAATGAGATCTAGAGAGGGAAGTCACTCACCTTTCATAGAATCACTGTGTGTGTGTATGTGTGTGTGAAAGAGAGAGAGGAGAGGGGGATGGTGGAAGATGGAAGGAAGGGGTGAGAGAGAAGGAAGAGAGAGAAAAAGAGTTCTAAACTATAATCACAATAGCATGCATTTTTATTACAAAAAATTTTTGTGAGGTAGGTAATATGAACAGCATTAAACCTATTTTACAGTTGAGGAACTAAGGCTAAGAGAAATGAAATTATTTGACCAAGGTCATACATCCAGTAAGTGTCAGAGTTAGGATTCAAACTCAAGTCTCTCAACTGCAGAAACAATGCTATGCTTTCATGAAATGCAGTTGGAACACTTACTTGGTAATCAGATATGTTGATGATATTGGAGTTTTTTTTTGTTTTTATTGTTGATAGATGACAGAACTAATGTATACAGAATGCAATAAAAAAGATATGGGTCAAAAACATAAAATAAAGATCTTAGAGATTCTGAAAAATGCAAATTTCTTGAATGTATAACGAGTATGATGTACTTAAGTTATTAAGGACAACAAAGAACTCCTTTGCAGGGACACACATTTATAAAGCACCTACTATGTTTCAGGTACTGTTTTAAATGCTGGATATTTGAATATAAAAAATGAAACAATCTCTGCTCCCAAGGAGTATCGCATTATATTGGTGACCTTGGATTTTCCTAGTCTAAGGCAGAAAAGTACATGTTCTCATAGTCCCTACCAAGTCAGAAGAGCTTCAGGTGCAGGCCTGTCAATGGACAGAAATAATATCTACTAAAGTTTGGAAGGGCTGTGATCTGCCCTGATAGAGGGATTATTCACATGGATGAAACCACAGATCTCTAAAGCAAGGCCTCAGTGCTGCTATGATAGAAAGCATTGTTCCATCATTAGGTTAAGACATTGTATATATTAAATACAGGGGTTATTATTTTTATCATGCCCTGGGTGATACTCTGTGGTTCTAATATCCTGCAGTTCAATAGAAAAGAGACCACAGGAAACATTTATATCAGATTTTATGATGAAAAATAATTAATGCATGGACCAGCTGGCTACTTCGCCCTGCTGTTGGGCTCTCATTCTTTAGTATATGATCCCTTCTTTCTTTGTAGGCTTACACCATCTACATTTGGATATTTTAGCGGTTGTTGATTCCTTGGAACTCTCTGGGACAATGTGGCCCTTCCCTGGACAACTTCCTCCCAAGGTCTCAACGCTCAGGGAGGTGTTAAGCTGCTGAGCTCTGAACTCCCTATGCTCCTTCACACCAGCCATAGTGCTCTGGGAAATATCATTAAATCAACATTATGACTATTCCTGGATAGGTTATGTTAATTTACTATTCCACTCAACATCCCAGGCACTTCTCAGAACAAATCACATTTCCTTGGCCACCATTCTCCTATTTCTTATCTCCCCCACTAGAATGTGAGCTCCTTGAATTCAGGGACTGTCTCAAATTTGCATTTGTATCATCAGTGCTTAGCATGGAGCCTGTCACAGAGAAGGCACTTAAGAAATGGCACTGTAAGGCACTTAAAAAAACATTGATTCATTCATTCATTCATCTATTCCTTGTACATGTGTAAAAACCATAGAATTCCCAGTCTGGTCATATAGTTTAGTCAAGTGTATGTGGTAATGACTTAAAGGATCTAGGGAATGAAAGGGATGAAGGAGGACTAAAGGAATGTAACCGCAAGGTAGCACACAGTATGTGACACCTCTTTAAGACAAAGAAAGAAAGTTTGCATAAATTTCATCATTTTTCTCTAGCATACTATATATATCATGAATGCAACCTCCTTGATAGGATCCTTTGCTAACAAGTCATATTCTTCTTGCCCATGAAGATATCTCTTTCTCTATTGCTCTGGCTGATCTAAGTTAACCAGATATGAAGAGAAAATTATTCTTACCAATGGAATATAATTGCATCATAAAAATGAGTAAATATGAATAATACAAAGAAATGTGGTAAGACATATGAAGATGCAGGGTAAAGAAAGCAGAATCAGGGCACACTATATACTGTATAAAAAGGGGATAATAGCAAAATTAAATGAAGCTGCAGGTGGAAAAAAAGGATTGGACAAGGGATACAGACACAAGTAAAATAATTCTGTCATACTTTCTTTCATACTTTTATCCAAGTGCAAATAATTCACAACTGGTAGTTTTATTTGTGATTTCATTTCTTGGGGGAGTGCTTATTTTTCTTCTGGGTGGGGATGGATCTTAAGTTTGTAATAAAAATTGTTTTAAAAAACTGAACCTATAGGTCATCAAACAAGAGCTAGAAGGGACCTCAGAAGCAACACAGTCCAATCTTCTCATTTTGCTAATGAAGAAACTGAGGCCCAGGAAGGTTACACCACTTGTACAAGGGGACCAAGGTAGTAAACATACAGGTGAGATTTGAATCCTGGCTCTTTGACCCATTAGCCTGGGCTTTCCCCACTGTGTTAGGTTTCTTGCTTCTTGTCTCTAATTTCCCATCTGTTATCTCAGATTAAAGGGGCTATTCATTAGAAACTCTTCAAAGGTGGCACAAATTTAAACTTGACAAAACAAAATGAAATCAAATTTACATCAATAAGTAAGGTAGCTGGAAGACAGATTTTCCTTGTGAGGAGGAGGACTGTGTAAATAAGAATGTATCCTTTACAGATCACTATGCTAAAGATATTTCATAAAGCTGTCTACAATGTGTCTCTTCTCTTCAATGCCTCTGCAATGTCAGTTTGAGAGACATGGCCAGTGCCTCCAATCCAAAACCAGCTTAGTGTTGAAGGACAGGCTACAGGTGGCTGAAAGTGATCAGTCAGAATCCCATTAACACTCTGCATCTAATGCTTCCTAGAAATGGCCAAGCCTAAGTAGGAGAGATAAAATGAAATTCTGCTTGTTTCATGCACTGCTGGGAACATGTAAATCTCCAGGCCTGGTAAGAGCTCATCTCAATTTTCTAAGTGGGAACTTGTCATAAGAAATGTGGCTTTTGAAACTACTTAAGAAAATTATTGAAAAACTATCCTCAGAAGACTTATGTGACAAAGAGTGATGTAATCAGAACCAGAAAAACGACATACCCAATGACTCCACCAATGTAATTGGAAACAACAATAACAAAAATGAAAGTGAATGCTTTGTGATTATAATGCCTGAACTTAACCCCAGAGGAGAGATGAAATAATGTACCTGCCTCCCTCTTAGACAGAAAGAGATGTGGGGAACTATTGCTGTGAAACTCTGTGCATACTGTCAGAGAAGGTGGATGTATTCATTAGTTTGCTAAAGAGTGCTTTTTACCCCTCTTTTATTCCTAGTTTCCCTGGCTTCCTGCAAGATTCAGCCTACCTTCTGAAAAATACTTTTTCCCAGTCCTCTCAGTATCTGGTGCCTTTTCTTATGAGATTATGTTCCATCTACTCTTTATATTCACATGTTGTTTCCTTCATTAGAATATGAGCTCTTGGAGTGTAGAGATTATCTTGTTCTTTCTTTATATATCCCCAGTACTTGACATAAGGCCTGGTAGTGTTGATATTTTTTAGTTGTCTGACTCTTTGTGACCCCATTTGGGGTTTTATTGGCAAAGATACTGGAGTGGTTTGCCATTTACCTTCTCCAGCTCATTTTACAGATGAGGATATTGAGACAAACAGGGTTAAGTGACTTACCCAGGGTCACACAGCTAATAGGTATCCGAGTCCGGATTGGAACTCAGGCAAATGAGTTTTCCTGACTCCAGGCCCAGCACTATCCACTATGCCACTTAGCGGCCCTGGTAAATAGTAAGCATTTAATAAATTATTGTTGACTGACTGACCTACAAGATCACTGGATAAGGGAGGGGAAATATATTCAGAAATGGAAGTGTTATACAAAATAAATAAACAAACAAATGAATAAATTAATTAATAAGCAAACAAACAAATAAATAGATTTAAAAAAATAAAGGTAAAAGTAACCCTCCAAAGAAAAGCAATTAATCATCTAGAGCCTTGTGAGGAAAACAAAATTGAGGACAGAATGATGTTCCTTTTGGTGGATCTTTCTAAAATCCCTCACCAACTTGATACTTTACTCTTGACAAAGGATTAGCCTCTACACAATTGGCATTTTCAGATATATGGCCTCATGCCATTCTTCTTAGATATCCTTCCAGCCTGACTTCCCATTTTCATGAAGGCTCCATTTCAGTTATTGACCTCTCATATGGAGCCACAAAATAATGAATTCTCTAGGACTGTAGAGTGTTCTTTTCTGTTTTCCTTGGAAAGAAACATAATCATCTAAGTAAGGCCTGAGATAGAAGACAATATGACATTGGGTTGGACGTGAACAAAATGATTACATCTGCTTAACTCCAAGAAACATAGCAATATAATAATAATTGACATTTGTGCAGTCCTTTTAAGTTCTCAAAACATTTGATACACATTATCTTATTTGAGTCTCACAACAACCATATGGTTGATAGGGCAGGAATTATTATCCCCATTTTATCAATGAGAAAACTGAAGTTCCAAGATGTGATGACGTTTATTCATGATCACATAGAGATCTCCCTAAATCCAAACTGAGTACCTGAGAGTTGGAATGATTAAGAGAGCTGTTTTCTGGGGCAGCTAGGTGGCGCAGTGAATAGAGCACCAGCCCTGGAGTCAGGAGGACCTGAGTTCAAATTCGGCCTCAGACACTTAACACAAAAACTATCTGTGTGACCTTGGGCAAGTCACTTAATCCCAATTGCCCTGCCTTTCCTCCTCCAAAAAAAATTGCTGTTTTCCCATCGTTCAGGTCATACATATAGGATGTGGTGAACAGGACCAACTGAATCTTTCAGTCAGGTCTGATTCAACCAGTATCCAATTAAACAACAAGCATTTACTAAATATCTACTCTGTGTTAGACACTGTATTATGCAGTCCTTGCCCTCAAGCATCTTATGTTATATTAGGAGGAAACAACTTTAGAATAAGGAACATAAAAGACATAAGTTTGGAATTGGAAGAGAGCTAAGAGGTTACCTACTTTAAAAACCTTATTTTATAGTTGAGGAATTCAAGAGCCCAAGGCAAATTAAGTATTTGCCCAAAGTCACACAGGCAGTAAGTGTCAGATGTGATCTGAATTCAGATCCTGTGTGTACATAGGCATTTAAAAGGGAAATATTTACCAATTAACTTCTAAAGAAGAGGGACTTGCAACTATGGGGATCAGGACAAGCACCCTTCATCTTGAAGAAAGTCAAAGAGTTTCTCAGGCACAGGTGATAGTGTAGTACATTCCAGTGATTTAAGAATGTCAAATTATTATTGTGTAGAGGATGAAGTTCAGAGGCAGGGAGTTCAATAAAGAAGCTATTATAACAGTCCAGGTGAGAGATGATGAAGCTTCATCTATCTAGGCTGGTGGCCATGTAAATAGAGAGAAGAGAATGGAGGCAAGATATAATGTAGAGGTAGAATCAATAAAACCTGGTCACTGACTAGACATGAGGGGGCAAGGAAGGGTGAAGAGTTGAGGATGATGCTGGGGTTTCCAATCAAGGTGTATGGGACAATGGTGGTACCCTCAACAAAAATGGAGAAGTTAGGAAGATGGGAGGATTTGAGGGAGAAAGACACTAAGTACTGTTCTGGACGTGTTTCGTTTAAGATGCCTTCATGATATCTAGTTGCAGATGTCCAATATGTCATATGGCCTGGAGTACAGGTAGAATACTAGAGCTGGATGGGAGAGTCATATGCATAGAGGTAATAATAGTTAAACCCTGGAAGCTTATAAGATCACCAACATTGCAGGGGCAGGTAGGTAGCACAGGGAATAGAGCACCGGCCCCGGAGTCAGGAGGACCTGAGTTCAAATCCGGCCTCAGACACTTAACACAAAAACTATCTGTGTGACCTTGGGCAAGTCACTTAACCCCAATTGCCCTCCAAAAAGCAAAAAAAATATCACCAACATTGAGAGTTCAGAGAGAAAAGAGAAGAAGGTTCAGGGATCTGGAGGTATACCCATGCATAGTGCCCTTACCACCGGAGTGAGACAAGGATAATAATCCCCAAAAGGAGACCAAAAAGGAGGAGTCAGAAAAGTAGGAAGAGAATCCGGAAACACTAATGTCATGAAAATATTAATAAGAAATAATAATGGCAGTAACCCCTTTGACTAGAGCCCATAGCATCTCCAAACTAGTGACCAGCGCCATACCACATATTATAACTAACTTGAGGGATCTTTCATGCACTGTTGGACAAGAGCCAGGAGAAGGAGTCCAACACCAGGCTAAGAGTTGTGTTGATGTAATCAGTGATGTTGGAATTCAAACAAGGAAATAAACAAATGGTGTGTTAATTTCACGATTCATTAGGAACATAAGAAGAGAGGAAGTTAAAGAAGGGTGTATGTAGTGAGGAGAATACATGTTTACCAAAGGTAAAAGAGAGAAAGTGTGGGACTAAATTTCTCCTACCACTTTTATACTTAGGACCATGTTAAAATTCAAAGGGAACTTTGAGGTGATCTAGGTGACCCCTAAATTTTTGAAGGTGAAGAAACTGAGGTCCAAAGAGGGAAAGTCATTTACTTGTCAGGGTCACACATCAAGATTATGTCATGGTTAGGACTTGAAAACTGGATCTCTGACTCAAATCTAGTTTCTCTTGTCATTAGAAATAATGAAATAGAATACAAAATAATGTAATTTGAAGAATACAAGTTTGGTGAGACCTTAATGTTGTCAATAAACTACTTAACGGAGGGAAATCAGGTCTTTTTCATCTCTGCTTCCCCTTTACAATCTTTACCCAACAAGCATAGATTTAGAGTTGGGAAAGGTTACATACACAAGGAAACTGAGTCTGCACAGCTTAAATGAGTTATCCAGGTTCACACAGATAGTAACAGAACTAGCACTGGAACTGTCATCCTCTGATGCCAAAGCTAGTTCTGTTTCTTCCTTATAATTGGCATCTAATGCTTATAGATTTGAACTGAGGGTAATGTTTTGAAATAATGGAGGAAAAGCCTGAGATTAACCATTTATCATCTGGCCAGAGAAGAATGTTGCTTATCTTAATGTCACCCCATATGATTAAGATGTGTTTATACTTTTGTCAACATCAGGAGGCAGCACAGTACTGAGTTAATAGATTAGTTCTTGTCAAGTCTCTGACTTTTATTAGCTGTGTAATCTTGGGTAAATTATCTCATCTCTTTGGAAAAAGAACAAGCCCATGAATTTGCAAAGATGTGCAAACTGACTAGTTAAAGAAAGACTGACATTTATAAAGCACTGTGTAGTTTACAAAGAACTTTCTTCACAACATCCAGGTGAAGTAGCCAGGGCCCATATGATTTTCCCCTTGCTATAGAAAATGAAACCAAGGCTCAAAAAGTTGTGACATGTCCAGGGTCAGTCAGTGAGTCATTCAACAGGCATTTATTAAGTTCTTATTATGTGCCGAGCTCTGTGCTAAGTGGAGGGAATACAAAGAAAGGTAAAAAGAAAAGAAAAGTCCCCGGTCCCAAGGAGCTTACTGTCCAATGGGGGAGATGACATGCAATTACAAATAAACAGTAAATATGCAAGGCAAATTGGAGATAATCACCACCAGGCAAGAGTGCTCCTAGGACTTAAACCCAAGTCTTCTGACACCAATCAGATGTTTCTTTCATTGCAACTGCCTATATCCAAAGTGAAGACTCTGAAGAGTGAACTGTCTCTTTCTTGGCAGCAGGAATCTATGAATGACTTTTTGTTGTTGATGATGAAAATTGAGCCTTGAAGGTAAACCATTAAATTTTAAATGCAGCAATTTAGTTGTTTCCCCTTTCTCTCTGACCAATTAAGTAGTGACTACTGATCCAGGTCTAATGTTTCCATTGTAAGCCTGCTGGGGATTTAAAAAATGTCCTCTGATGATGCATTAGCACAAAAGGTATGATTATTTTGGTTGGCATACTGAATAACTTGATGCTAGCAATGGTACTATTAGCTAGTGGGGGATGCAAAATGCTCATCAGCTAAATGCAAGTCTTTTTCAGCCTCCTCAGTGTGATGAGAGGTAGGTAGATGGTGCAATGGATAGAATGTTGGGTCTGGAGTGAGGAAGACCTGAATTAAAATCTAACCTCAGAAACATACTACCCAAGCAAGTCACTTAACTTCTGTCTCTTTCCTCAGCTATAAAATGGGGATAACAACAGCACCTACTCACAAGGTTGTTGGGGGGATCTAATGAGATTTTATATATATATATATATAGCTTTTTGGAGGGGGAGGATAGGGCAATTGGGGTTAAGTGACTTGCCCAAGGTCACACAGCTAGTTTTTGTGTTAAGTGTCTGAGGCCACATTTGAACTCAGGTCCTCCTGACTCCAGGGCCAGTGGTCTATTCACTGCACCACCTAGCCACCCCTAACGAGATAATATTTGTAAATCACTTAGCACAGTACTGAGCACATAGTAGGTGTTTAAAATCATTCACTAAAATCTATATGTATGTATGTATGTGTGTGTATATATATATATATATGTATATGTATATACATAGTCAGTTGATTGTTGGTCTATCTGAATATAATGTATTTTAACCAGAAGGGCAACAATTTATGTTCTTGGGAGCATTTTTTAAACAAGTTTTTTTTAAAGCTTTTTTGTA
The DNA here is from genome assembly GCF_028583685.1 of Petaurus breviceps papuanus. Classification (NCBI taxonomy): domain Eukaryota; kingdom Metazoa; phylum Chordata; class Mammalia; order Diprotodontia; family Petauridae; genus Petaurus; species Petaurus breviceps. Next base: position 14,946,003 of record NW_027187360.1, on the reverse strand, counting down.
CCATTTTTTCTAATGTCAGGCAAAATTAGTATATACCATGGTAAAGTAGAAAGATCCCTGGATTTGTACTCAGAGGACCTGAGTCTGAATCTTGGCCCTACCACTTAATACCTTTGTGAATTTGGGCAAATCCTTTAGCCTCTCTGGGCTATCATTTCCTCATTTATAAAATGAAGTCCTAATTAAATGACATCTAACTTTCTTTCTAAATCTATGGTGCTGTCTGGATTTCAGAAACACATATGATGAAGCTTTTCACAATAACCTTGTGAACAAGTTAGAAAGATTTGGGCTGGATGATAATACAGGTAGATTCAGAACCATTTGAATAGCTTGACCCAGAGAAGAATATTTAATGTATGGAAGAGAACCTGAAGGACAATTTCTAGTGGGAAGAGTCACAGGTTCCTCTTTTTGGACTTATTCCATTCACCATTTTCTATCATTGACTTAAATGAAAAGAGATAAGAACTATCTTCTGGTATCTAAAGGTGATACATGTAAGAGGGATTCATTCAAAGGTATGCTTAGCTGGAGGACATAGCTGACATTTTGGGTGAGAGAAAAAGGATCCATAAATATCAATAGGCTATAAAAAATAGATAGGATCCAATAAAATGAAATTTTATAGGGATAAATACAAGGTCTGACACAGATTAAAAACAAAATTACACAATTAGAAGAGATATTGTCAGACAACAAAACAAATGAAAAAATCTGGAGGTTCTAGGGAACTGAGAGTTCAGTATGAGATGGTAGTATACCATGACATATCATGATCTCATACTGCATTAATAGAAGCATAAAATCAGACAAATGACAGCCACACTTTAAGATTTCTTGAAACCTTTTATGTGATTGCAATTTCATTCTCTCAAAAGGGGATAGAAGAAGTATGGGGGGGGGGTGCAAGTAACCCATTATTCCATATATTAATTTTTTGTTAAAATGGCTGGTCAAGGCCTAGTCACCAAAACCCAATCAGCAATTTGGGAAGGAGACACAACCAGTATAGCAACACCTTATCCAATATGATAAGTAAGTGAAATAATTTCAAGCTGAGAAACCTCAGGGTCAATTTGAAGATGGGAGAGTGTTATAATGGAACCATAGTGCTATGGGGCAGTCAGTCCCCAATCTTCCCATGCTTTCTCTGACATTTTCAAGAGCATGGGCCCTATGGTAGAAGATATCAGATATATGGATATCAGGTAGTAGGCTATGATATGATCACCTCTAGAGTATTGTGTTCAATTCCATGAAACTCACCTTAAGAAAGACCTTTAACAAGCTCAAGAATATGCAAAAGAGGGTGACAGGGAAGTAAACAGTAAATCATTCCATCAGAATATCGGCTGAAAGAATTGGGGGCATTTAATTTGGAAATGAGGACTGAAGGGAGAGACTGATAATTGTCTTCATGTATCTGAAGGGCTGTCATGTGAAAGAGGGATTTGAATTGTTCTCCTCAGCTGTAGAGAGAAGATCTGAGAGCACCAGATGCAAGTTGAAGAAAGGCAGACTTTGGCTCAACATAAAGATAAACTTAATAACAATTAGAACCACTGAAAAGGAGAATGAATTGTCATTGGAGTGGGTGAGAATGCTGAGTTCTCCATCCCTGGAGGTCTTCAGCAGGCTGACTAGTGGTTACCTGTCAGTAACGTTAGAGATGATGATTCTTTCTCTGGTTTGTATTGAAGTAAATGAGTGCTGATGTTCTTCTGTCTCAGATTTAATGATTCCATGGACAAGTAAGTAAATTAAGAAAATTTGCAGAGATAAGAAATAAAAAAGTTGATCACAAAAGTTAACCTTTAACAACCAAGATGGTGGTAATGAAATAAATATTCATATAGTACAAATATCAAAATTCCAAAACAGAAAAAAATGCAGATGCGAAAATAACTATTTCCAACTTACATTGACTTCTGGTGTACAATGTATATCAATATTTCCAATTTTTAAATACTTAATTCTATGGCTTGCAAAGACATTTCCAAATAAAACAGTAATTTTAAAAATATTTTCTAATATTTATGAGGAAAACATGATCAATTTAAATAGCCCCCCCAAATAATTGCTTATAAAAGGGCAAAGTGAAAAATTGTTCTATCTCACAACCCTAATTAGTATATCCAGTTGAACATAGTGACTGGTACTAACAGGTGCTTAATGAATGTTTATTAATTGACTATTGGTTGATTGATATACAGTATTGCTCCTAATTATAAGTTATAGCAAACAATCACAGTTGTTTTCCTAAGTTATTTGTAATTCTGTTAGATTAAAAATAAAATTTATCTAAAATATAAAAGTATTTAAAATCATCCTTTATGTTTTCTTTGGTCCCAGTAAATTGACTTTATTGTCCTTCACAATATACAAGATTGCACCACCTTTCTCAATATCTTTGCAAGGCTAGAATGGACTCCTTTCTTACTTCCGTCTCCTGGAATCCCTAGCTTCTTTCAAAGCTCAATTTCTCAGGCATTTCCTGATACTTTTAGGTCAGGGATTCTCAAATTTGGGTCTACAGAACCCCAAGGGTCAATGAATTTGGATGGGGAAAATTTACATCTTTATTTTCACTATCTTCTGAAATTTAGCATTTCCTTTGATTATGAATTTAAAAAAATTATTCTGAGAAGAATACCACATGTTTCACCAGACTGCCAGAAAAGATTAACAATCCATGCTCTAGCTGCTAATGTCTCTCCTGTGTTTTGAAATTACCTGGAATTTACTTTGTACAAATATTTGTGTCTGTGTGTGCATAGTTTCCACCTATAGAATGTAAGATCCTCAAGGAGAAGGATAGTTTCATTTTTGTCTTTATAGCTTCAGGATCAAGCATAGAGCCTGGCATATAAGTGATACTTTTAAAATATTTATGTATTGATTTGGTATGATTTTTACTTTTTTTTTCTGTCTGGACCAGTAATTTCATAGAAAACAACTGGTGTAGGAAGTCCTTTCACTGATGCCAATTAGATTCTGTAAATTATAGTTTTAGAGAGCTGCCACTTGCACTAAGAAGTTAATAATAGCTAGCATTTATACAGCACTTTAAGGTTGGCAAGGCACTTTACAAATGTCATTTGATCCTCACAATAGCCCTGGGAGCTATGTGCTATTATTATCCCTGTTTTACCAGTGAAGAAACTGAGGCAAACAGAGGTTAAGTGACTTGCCCAAGATCACACAGCTAGTAAGTGTGTGAGGCCACATTTGAACTCAGGTCTGCTGAATCCAGGTCCAGTGCTCTATCCACTCTGCCCCTTAAACTGCCTCTATAATTTAAGTACTTGCCTATGGGCATGCAGATAGTATGCAGCCAAGACAGGTCTAGAACTCAGGTCTATCCAAAGCTAGCACTCAATCTACTGCGTTATGCTATCAATCATTGTTATTACTGGCTATTTAACAAGATGATTTTAAAAGACTTGACTAAAAATATTTTCCTGAAGGGTTCTCTAAAAGGAAAGAATTCTATTGCATATACTGTCAGGTTCAACTGATGTATTGGTTAGTTTTGCTTAACTGCTGCTCTTCCCTCCCCATCTTGCTTTTTTATTCTTTGTTATACAGAAGAGCTCTTTCGGTAGGGAAGAAGGAGAGATATATTTAGAAATGAAGATGATATAAAAATGAAACATCAATAAAAATTTTGAAAATGAAGCAAAAGTTTCCACAACTACAAAAAGTCTGCAGATACACAAGACAATACTTTCATTTGCCCATGTTAATAGCAGAACTAGAACCCATACTTTATGAAAATTCATTTTCTCCAAAAAAAAAAAAATCCTACATTAGGTTAATTTCTTTTTACAAGGAAAAAGGGGGAGGGGATCATTTTCAGAAGGCTTCATCTTAGCCTACTTTTGTATGTCAAACAGTGGTGTCAAACTCAAAGAGAAATGGATTCCTCAGGGCTGTATATTGACTTAGAAAACCACAAATTAACATTATCTGTTTTATATTGTAATTTTATTTATTTTGCTAAATATTTCTCAATTACATTTTAATCTGGTTCAGGCTGTATTTCTGAGTATGGTAGGCCACATGTCCTCAGAGACATGTCTGACACCTCTGGTGTAAAACTCTGGTTTGGGTGAGTGACATGCCTTTTCTTTCCCTAACAGGTCGCAGAATTGTCATAAAACCATAGAGTTTGAAGGGACTTTAAAACATAGCATAAAAGCACTGGAAAAATACTTTAAAGCACAGAGAGAGAATATCCCAACTAGAAAGAACCTTAGAGAATCGATCTAACCCTGTCACTCTCCAGATTAAGAAAATAAGGCCCAGGGGTGGCTAGGTGGCTCAGTGAATAGAGCACCAGCCCTGGAGTCAGGAGGACCTGAGTTCAAATTTGACCTCAGACACTTAACATTTACTAGTTGTGTGACCTTGGGCAAGTCACTTAACCCCAACTGCCCTTCCAAAAAGCAAAGAAGAAGAAAATAAGGCCCAGGCAGGTTGTATAGCTAGTTAGTGGAAGAATCAGGATTAGAGACTTGGTTTCCTCCCTCAGTCCACAGTGTTCACATTACACCCCTCTGCTGCTTCCCTGAACTCTGCTCTGAATATTGAAATTCCATGCACATGAAAACAGCTGCTGTTTGAAAAATGGTGATTAGGATGATATCATTTTTCAGGGTCTGTTGGTTCAGCACAGTTTCAGATCTACTTCATCCCCACATGAAAGTATATTTCCTAACATACCACAATATATTAGTATTGCCCTTCATAATAAACAATGTCATCACACCTTGATATGTTGTGATCCACAGCATAGCTAAAATATTATTACGTTATATAATGTATTGTTAACAATGTAAAGAAAAGTCATACTATAGTAGAGAGGTAGTGTAGGTGATGCCATGGATAAAGTACTAAGCCTGGAGTCAGGAAGATCAGAGGTCAAATGTAGCCTCTGACACTTACTAGTTGTGTGACCCTGGGCAAGTCACTCAATCCTGTTTGTCTCAGTGTCCTCGTCTATAAAATGATCTGGAGAAGGAAATGGCAAAGCACTCTAGTATCTTTACCAAGAAAACCCCAAATGGGGTTACAACACCACTAATTAACAACAGCAACAACAAAATGTGGTGTAGTGGAGAGAGTGATGGTTGGAATTAGGAAAGCAAACCTTCCAGAGTCCTGGTAATATATTCTGGGAATATATTACCAGGAACTGAGATGGCATTGCTTCACTCCAGAAATTTTCATCTCAGAATTGCTTATTGCTGAAGTAAAAGCTGTTATAACAGAGCCATAAATCTGGATAGTTAATTTTAAAAAGAAGCAGAATTGAGGGAGATGGGGAGAAAGGAAGTCCTTCTAGCCTGAGACCTGCATTTTTAAGGGAAAATGTCATTCATTATGGACAATTCCAAGAACCTTCAATTCATAATGAATAGGAGGCTCCTTTTCAGTCACCATAGGCTTTACCTTAGCGATCCTTTGTCCTTTTCCCAAACCACTTGGAAAATACACCTCATACATTGCAATTCGTGTGTTTTATATGTTCCACAAGTAACATACACTGTCACACTACTGACATACACTCCAAGAACAAGATCCAATTTCACTTGATTTAATTCCCCCAATCCCCCTATCATTACATTTTACCCTAAAAATGAAAATGATCCCCAAGGGGAAAAAAAAGCAAATAGAATGGCTGAGGATACGTACAACAATTTTTATAAAGTGTATGTGGAAAAATACAGTCTATCCACTCTCATTCCTGGTCACAAGACCACCTATCCTTTGGCTGTATATAGCAAACTTAAGCTATCCAGTATTTTAAAAGCATTAACAGATGTAGGGCCACTCCCACCTATTTAGAATCACAGAATCACAAGGAATCTGGTTCTGTGGCTTCTACTGAAATGCCATAAGTAGTGGTGGAGCTATTTAGCGCCTGATATAACAGCCTGGCACGGCAACCTCCTCCTACACCCCCCTCCCTAACCCTCCCACTTAAATCAGGCTGCAGAGTTGGGAGTCTAGAGAATCTGCTGCCTTCTGGTCTTTTCATCTGACTCAGAACCATGTTAAGCATTTAAACCAAGGAACCAAGCTACCTGTGCATTTGCAAGAAGATGCGGATGATGGTGAGAGGCAAAGGAACAAACAAGTAGGAGATAGAGGCAAAGGAGTATATTGAGAAAACTGCCTTTTTTTTTTTCCTGTCCACTAACCAGGCCAAAATTCACTCTCTATGCAAGCCTTGGCATCCAGGATGAGAAGTCCTGACCCTTAATACCCCGTGACTTTAAAGCTTCCAGCTGCGGTGCGCTTGGGATCCAGTGCAAAGAATGTCAAGTGGAGACTGAAAGTTTTGCATGGGATAGAAAGATGATTGAAAGTCTGCTTCTAGTAAGCAAACACTCAACCTGAACAACCCGAGGCCCCGTTTCCTTAGTTGGGTGATTTAACTGGTATGTGGGTGGTTCTCCCTGTACCCTCAACTCCGGGCCCACATCAGTCTAGGGCTCCATGGGTGCAGGAAAGGACATGCTCTGAAGGTTTTCCACTACCCCTAGATGTCAAACAGCCGGCGGGTTTTCATTCACCGATGCTACCTCAAACCTCCACCCTTCCAGCGCCGCTCCTCAGGGGCCAATCCAGCAGCTGCCCTTAACAACCCCCCTCCCAGCCCCCAAACATCCACACGTCCTTCTCCAAACCTTCCCCCCACCCCCTTTCCGGGCTCAGCCCATCTCGACCGGCTATTTCCAACACTGGGGCTCATTGTAGCGCTCTGCCCCAGCTGGGGCCGAAAGATCTCCGCCCTATCCCCCGCCCCCACCCATCTCTTTCCACCACCACTACCACCACCACCACTACCAACAACCGTCCCCCTCCACATCCCCCACCCCACCCCCTCCTGGGACACAGCTCCGAGCGCGGGCTGCCTCAACTCAGCCTCCATCAGGACCCCGCCCCACGACAGCACTTAGGGTAAGGGTTCCTTCTCACTCTCACCCCAATCACAAGACAAACCAGTCTTCCTCCTTCCCCCGCTACCTCACCCCACAGGCCACAGTATCCCTCCTCCTCACTCTTTTTGAGGCTGGGCTTGGGGACCCAGAGACACATCGTCTCAGGGCTGTCAGGGGCCTGGACTGCCACTTGCGGCCCCCAGCACTGGGCATGCTCTTCCCTTCACCCCTATCCCCAGCTCAACCCGCGAGAGCCGAGAAGTCCAGATTGCTCCCACTCATCTGAGAGTCCCTGGCAGTACCCCCCCGCTCCCCCGACCCCCGGGACAAAGCCAGTAGCCTCACCCAGCAGCAGCAGCCGGTGGGTCTGCCTGTATTCGCGCTTCTCCGCCTTCAGGCTCTTGTCGATGCCTTTGCTTCGCTTTCTCTCTGCCTTCAGCCGGGCCAGCTCCAGCTCCCGCAGCCGGCTCCGGGACTGAGGGTCGCCCGAGTCCGGCTGCTGTCCCCCAGGGAGGTCGCCAGTTTCTAGCGCGACTGCGGGGCCCCGGCCGCTGTAGGAGATGGAGGGGTGATGGGCGCCCAGGATCCGGGCTCGGAGGCTATAGCACATCCCCATGGCTCTGGGAGAGGGACGCGCGGCTCTCCCGCGAGCGAGCGAGTGAGCGCACACTCCTCGGGAGGACACACACACCGCGCGCGCACACACACACCACACACACACTCTCTCCCTAGCCCTTTCGTTCCCTTGCTCACTAGCACACGCCCGGGCAAGGAGAGCAGGCTGCGGGCTTAGCTCCCCGCCCCTCCCCTTCCCCTCTCGCCCGGCCCCCCGGGCCCCCTCCCGCCCCCTCCGGTCACTCTGGCCAGACGAGTCCATGCGCTCAGCTCCGGGTGCTGCCTGCTCTGCCTGGGTTACTCGGTCTGCCCTGGCTTCGTAATCGGCGGGGAGCCGGCGGGACCTGAGGATGTTCCGCCCCTTCCCTGGCGGAGAGTGCAGACTGCAGAGGAGAGAGGGGGGACTAGGGCGGGGGTGGCCGTCGTAGGGGGTTCTGACGCCTCTCTTTCCGGATTGATCGCCTCTCTCTCCACCAGCCCAGGAGCCAGAAAGCGACAGCCACTTCACACCCCACGTGATCAGGACATGTTTACCGTATTTCTTCCTAACGGGTGGGGAAGTGGCGGCGGCTGCAGCTCTGGCCAGGCCTGCAGCCTCCCAAACCTCCTCCTCTTGGTCCAGCCCAGCCCTGCCCCCGGGAGATTTCGGCTCGGCGGCCCCAGACCGCTGCCAGCCGCAAGAAGAGCAGGCTGTACCCTTAAGCTGGAGACCCACAGGTGGCCATGCCCTCCCTTCAGGTCCATTAGCTACCCGGAGAAAATGATTTTTGACTGTTTTGAATTTTTAAGCATCCATGTTATTCACACTCATGGCTAGTGGCCGCCCCTTCCCCTCCACCAGGACTAGAAAAATGACAAAGGAATCAGTGCCCTCAGACTAGGCCACTGCCCGGCCATAATGAAATCCGTGCATTTAACTGAAGAGTAAAGGGCCCCTGTGCCTGTCAGGTTTTTTTTTTTTTAGTAACTGTTATTTATAGGGTCACATTCAAAGCAGTCGGGCCAGGTTAGTAATTGATTTCTCCTTGGGGAAGAACCTGAGTCTTGACTCCTTTCGTGAGCCTCCCCCTCCCCCCCCCCCCCCACTTAGTGCTGATTTTTAACCAACACCGTACCCCACCCCACCCCCACGCCCAGAGGAGAGGGAGGGTCAGGTGCTTTCTGATTTCTCTCCTAAGGAAACTGAGTCATAGAGAAGTTAAGTAGGTGGTCTACACAGCAAGTGTAATGGAGATGGTATCTAGATCCCGGTCTCTATTCCCTTGAGTAGCTGGAGTTCGCTAAGGCCTTTGTCTGGTTTAGGTTTTGTTATGGTTGTTGTTTTGAAGAAATCTTTTGCATACCCTCCTAAATGCTTGGACAGTCGAGGTTCTCGAAGTTTAAGTTAGTATTACAATCCAATAAACATTTTTATAATTCTGTGAGAGTCTGTCCAGTCCCTGAGCTCAAAAAGCCTATAATCTTAAATTAAGACATGAAGAGGGTAATAAAAAAACAAACAAACAAACAAAAAGGAAGATTCTTTCCCCAATCCATCCCAAGACAACTGATAATTATTGCTTCTTTACATTCAAGGGGTCCCCATTCTACCTTAGTCTTGCCTAGTCTTCAGTGAGCATCAATGTTATCTCTTTAAAGGATGCCTCTGGTCTCTATAAACAAACCTCTTTCATTTCTCTTCCATGACTTAGACTAACTCGATTCCTGAACATTTCATAGCTGCCATTGTTTATGGAAATTCATGTCAGAAATCAGAGCTGAAGAGCTATTGTTTGAATTGAGGATGGCTGGGAGGGAAGAGGACCTTTTTATTACCTGCCTCCATAGACAATCAAGGAATCCTGACTCTTGAAGCTGGGCAAGAGCAATTCACTTCTTCAATAGGCTGATGGAATGTTAGAACTGGATGGAACTTTATAGACTGTTTTACTGAGGGAAAAGCAAAGGCCCTAAGTTACATAGCTAGTTAATGAAGAAGACAGAACTAATCAAATTCAACAAATATTTAGTAAGCATCTTACTATATTCATGGAAGAAAGGCATCATGGTGCAGTGGCTAGAGAGCCATTTTCAGTTCGCAAGCCCTGGGTTCAAGTCCTACATCAAACAGGTACCAACTTTGTGACTCCGGGCAAGTCATTTAACCTCTCATTACACCAGGCAACTCTCTAAGACAGAGATCAGAGAGTAGGTGCCAGTCTGCATGGGTAGAGGGAATTTCCTTTCCCTATACCAATAAAGTCACAAATATAATCCCTCTTTCCCACCAAAATATTGATAGCACTACACTAAGTGCTGGGGATACAAAGAAACACTAAACAGATGTCACCTTCATATTCTAATTGAGTGATACAACATGTACACAGAGAAGGAAGGAAAGGTAACTTGAGGAATGAGAGGAAGTAGTACTCAGACTAACCCCTGAATAAAAACAGAAGTGGAGGGGGAGCAGAGCATTCTACACTTGGAAGATAGCCCATGTGGAAGCCTGAAGAAAGGAGATGATATATTGATCTAACCTTGAGAAACTACTACTGGACTCCCAGGGGCTTGGCTACTGTACTCTGCCTGTTGTCTCCCCAGGCACCATGTTTTGGAGTGCTTTTAGTGCTGGAGAGCTTAGCTTCAAATGAAAGGAGGGCTAGGCTCCCTGTTTCCACACTCTTTCACTACTTAAACTCTCATCCCAGTACCCTGGGATGATTGTATTTCTTGTTATGGCTCATGTCTAAGATTTCCCCAAAAAGAGGAAGGGAAAAGATGGTCAATGTACCATATAAATCAACAGTGAAACAGGTAATTTTTCCCCCCATTCACATTAAAAAAAATGCTAAACGGGGGCGGCTAGGTGGGAGCACCAGCCCTGGAGTTAGGAGGACCTGAGTTCAAATCCAGCCTCAGACACTTAACACACAAACTAGCCATGTGACCTTGGGCAAGTCACTTAAACCCAATTGCCCTCCAAAAAGCAAAAAAAAAAAAATGCTAAGCATAAAAAGGATGCATTAACAGAATGACTTAAATAGGATTTAGCAACAACTTTTAACTACTGTTAAAATTTGCTGGGTGGCTGACAATTAAACTTTCATCAAAACATGAGGCACATTACAGGATGCTCATTAGACATTTTACATTTCACCTTGGGTCTTTACTTTCCAAATAACTGGCAGTACACGTCTTCTGGAAAACAGGCCATCTTCATATTGGTTGTTGTCTTCTTCAAGAGTGCTAAGTAGTTGAGAGGAATTCCTCCTCTGCTTCCATTCAGCTCAGACTTGATGGAACCTCTGGATGACTTGAACTCACTCATCTCAATAAAAGTACTCATTCACTTAAGCTCAGGAAAATACAAATACAAAAGAGGCAGCCTAATCCCAGGCTCAGTCTTTCTTGGGAAGGATACATCCTTTAGATGCTATGTGGCCAAATGGAATCCAGGGAGGGAAGAAAAGGACAATTTGTCTCTATTCCCACTCTCTTCTCAGGAAGCCGCTGGAAATAATCCTGGTGGGATCCACAGAGATAAAGGAAGAAAGAGGTTGAGGGGGGTAGATTGCCCCTTTGTATACATCCACTGAGTCATCAGCTCTTCTGTCTCTGGAGCAATGAGGCAACTCTTTGTCATGTCAAAGTGCAAGCCTGTAAGTCACACATAGCTGGAAGCAGATCCTAAAGTTCCCACATGATAGACCAGAACCCTGAATTGCAACTCTGAACATGCTGCATGGGATGGCCCCTATAGGCCAATTCAATCTTGCTACACTGAGTTGGAGGGAATCCAGATTTCCTAATTCCTTGCCCAATATGATTTCTACTATATACAATAGTTATAAAAGTGTTATGGTGTGGTGTGGTGTGGTGTGGTGTGGCGTGGTGTGGCGTGGAGTGGTGTGGCGTGGCATGGCATGGCATGGTATGAGCTGGAGAAGGAAATGGCAAACTTAACCAAGAAAACCCCAAATAGGGTCATGAAGAGTGGGACATGATTGAAAATGACTGAACAACAACAAACTACTATATTATGGGGTTCAGGATGTTAATCTAGATTCCTATGTAGAGATTATAAACTCTCTCAGTTGTCATATGGCCTCTGGCTCAAAGGTAGCTGAGTCAGAATTGGACAATGACCACTCAGCTTACTTCAGTAAGCTGCTGTAATAAAAGTAGACTTTATATTCAGACTTGGGGAATCAAGTTGAGCAGGAAGAGGAAAGAAGAAGAGTCAGAAAGAATGGCAAGACTGTCCCTTTACTAATCTATACTTTTTTTTAAAAGTTGGATTATTATTCCCATTTTTTGATGAAGAAATTGAGAGCACCATTGAGTAACTTATCCATTTACAATATAATATGATACTATATGATATGACATGACATGACATAACATAACATAATAACTTATCCATTAATAATAATAACAAACTAGTAAGTGTTCAAGGTCAGATTTGTACATGGGTTTTCCTACTTTTGAGTCCAGCACTATCTACTCCCTATCCCTGCACTATACCATGTTGGTTGAGCTGCAAAGGAGAAAACCATGAGTAAAACTTCCTTTTAGGAATTTTAATGCTAAATTGGCAGAAGACTGAGAGTCATACAAAATTTTGGAAGAGCTTTTGTTTTAAATTTAAGAGAAGCGTGGTGAACTATAAGCAGAATTATCTGAGCTATGTAAGATTAGAGATTGATATAATAATGGTTAACTTTTATATAGCACTTACTATGTGCTTGGTACTTGCTAAACACTTTATAATTAATACTATCTCATTTGATCTCATAAAAACCCTGGGAAGTAGGTGCTATTATTATCATCCCCATTTTACAGATGAGAAAACTGAGGCAAACAGAAGTTAAGTGTCTTATCCAGGGTCACACAGCTAGTAAGTATTGTAAGACAAATTTGAGCTCAGATCTTCCTGACTACAGGCCTAACTCTAGCTGCTGTGTCACCTAGCTACCTGTAATTGACATACGTATCTATTACAGTCATAAAATTCTTCAGTTGGGAAGGATCTTAGTGGCCATCTAATGCAGTCTGTATACCAAAAGAAATTCCCATTATAAGATATACAGCTGGTTATGAGACAGATTGCACTTAGAAGTTGGTGAAAAAGGTACTAAATTATATTTAGGCTATTTTATCAAGTTCATGTTATGTATCAGGAACAATAGTGCCAGCTTAATTTATGAGTGTAAGTGATAGGTAGGCAAAGGAATATGACCACAGGTCATATTTGGAATTACTTTTTCATATAATGTAAGTCATAGCGTTGGCCCACCCGCACATACTTTGTGAGCATATGCTACAAATAGTTACTGAGTTGGGTCTAGTCTCAAATAGGTGGATTGACTTTGGAAAATTAAATAGTGTCTTTAATTTTTCAAAGGTAACTTTTGAAATGATGTCCCTTTGGATTTATTTTTGTTTTTTTTCCAATTACATGTACAAACAATTTTAACGTTCGTTTTCTTTCAATTTTGAGTTGCAGATTCTTTCCCTTCCTCCCTCATTGAGAAGGCAGGCAATTTGATATTGCTTATACATGTGCAGTCATGCAAAACATATTTCCATATGAACCATGTTACAAAAGAAAACACAAAATAACAACACCAATACCACCAAGAAAAATAGTTAAGAAAAAAATTCTACCTCCTGGAAAGAAGCCTTTCCTGATCTGCCTTAATGCTAATAACAATACCTTTCCTCTAGGTTGATCTCCAGGTTATTCTGTATCTATCTTGTTTGTACATAGTGTTTTCATGTTATGTTTTTTCCTTTCCTTTGTATCCTCAGCACTTGCTGGCACATAATAAGTGCTATTTAATAAGTTCTTGTTGACCTGCCTTGAAACCACGTTAATCTTTCCCTATCTCAATAAACTATAACTGCTGGGAGTCAAATTGATTGAATTATGACATTATAACCAAAGCCCCACAGTGGTAACATACCATAATGACAGATAAAGGAAAATAGGCTGAGGAAGCAATCAGCCTCTTGAGTGCTGAACTTGTAAATTTAGCCCTATAAAGAGAAAGTGACGTCACAAAAATGGGTTGGGTCAGCTCCTAGGTACAAAGTGTATTCAAATAAGATCTGACCATAATAAATTTCCAATGAGATCTACTTTTCCTACATGAAAAAACTAACTCTAACCAGTAATTTCTCATTTCAGTACTTGGTTATTTTTCATTCTTTGCCAATAGAATATTAGGTCCTAATTCTAAGTTTTTCAAAGCCATACAATTCTTTAAATGGTTCTATTGTCAAGAAAGAAACATTAGGACAGGGTGAGTTACAAGACCTGGAGAATTAGGAAGGAACAGGAGGAGTGTAATATAAAACAGCCAGGTGAATCTGAGAGGACCTTTTTGGCTGTAAATCTCCCTTTGACCTGTGGCTTCAGGAGGGATTACTAGAACAAGAAGGAAACTATATTTAGAATAGGGCCTTTCCTGGAGTTCACAGTGTGCTGTTGGCTGTCACTGTGTTGCCTCCAGGGGGGTAAAAGGGACCTTTTCACTACTCGTGAGAAAAAGGAAAAGGCAGGAAGAAGAGAACAGAGGCCAACATTCAGCTCTTTCTCTTCTTGACCTCGAAATGACACATTTTTCTGGTGTAGCAGTAAGGAGACTTTGAAGCTGTCTTCCTAATTATCCTTCACTGAAGACGTCTAGGCCCTACTCTCTTGATTTCAGAGTTCTCCCTCATATGCCCCAGTGTTGTTAGAAAGCAGCATCAGAAGTCTCTTTATGCAAAGGCTGCAATCCCTTGTAGTTCAAACTCAAATATTATCCAAATGCAAAAATGTAATCTAATGGCTTTCTCATTATAAGGAGACAAAGTCCTGCTTAAGAAAAATTCTTCTCCTTCTTTTTCTTTTTCTTCTTCTTCTTCTTCTTCTTCTTCTTCTTCTACTACTACTACTACTACTACTACTACTACTATGAATAGCCAACATTTATATAGCGGTTTTATGTTTGTTATCTCATTTATGTTAGGGTACTCACAACAACTCTGTGAAGTAAGTGTTATCATTTTATATATTTTGCATACGAGAAAACAGTGACTCAGTTTCAGTAGCAGGATGGTGAAATTAGAGGTAGAGGAGGCTCCCATTAGAAGAATAGCTTGTCTTGTGGAGTTACTTTGGTAGAGGCTGAGGATGGCAGGACCTAAATTCTGGCCCAACCTAGGGGTGGGGAAGGGACCCTAGAAAGCTATTCCTCAGTGCCAACAGCAGTAGCTAAAGGGCTACCTTACAGCATTTATCTGGGGAGAGGGGGCAGCCCAAGAACTAGCATGGGAATGGGTGGAAATCCCTTCCTGAACTCATGATCAGTTTTCAGAAATTGAGACCTGTAGTAAGCCAGACTTGACCTATCTACTCAGGTTCAAGATTTAAATATATATATATATATATAAATTTTAATTTATGGGATAAAAGAAGCATTTCCATAACATAGTATAATAGAAAGATGATTGCACATGAAACAGCAATCTATTATGTACAATTTGCTATTCCTTTTAAATACATAATAAAGTTATCATGTAAATTTCTTTTTTTCCCTTTTTTTCTTTCCTCCCCCCATCCTAGAGGAGGCTACCATTACACACACACACACACACACACACACACACACACATACTTCTATTTATCGGTTCTTTTTCTGGATACAGACAGCATCTTTCTTCACATAAGTCCTTTATAATTAATTTGGATATTTATAATAGTCAGAATGACCACAGCAGCTAGGTGGTACAGTGGATAGAGCACTAGTCCTGGAGTCAGGATGACCTGAATTCAAATCCAGCATCAGACACTTGACACTACCTGTGTGACAACGGACAAGTCACTTAACCCCAATTGCCTTGCAAAAACAAAACAAAATGACTTATTAAAACCAACTCAAAGTCATTCTTAAAATTGCTATTACTATATGCAATGTTTTGCTTTTCCTTATTTGGGGCAAGTCTTTCCATATTTTTCTTAAGTTCATTAAACTCATCATTTCTTATACCACAGTAGTATTTATCACAATCATATACCACAACTTGTTCAGCTATACCCCAATTGATGGGCATCCCTGCAGTTTCCAGTTCTTTGCTACCACAGAGAGCTTCTATAAACATCCCATTCACACTCAAAGTTATTATTACTATTTATGATTTCCTTCCATCTTATTTATACTCACTATTTTCCTTCTCAGCCTCTCTTTTTACCCTATCCCTATTATGCCCTCTCTCACCTTGTCTTCCAGTTTTCTCAAGGGCTGGTAATGTTGGAACCTTACTTTCATCTAGGTCTGAGATGAGAATGAAATGAAATGCTTAGATTCCATCTAAGTTACTAAAAGAAGATTTACTTAGCCATTGTAGGGGAAGGATATTTAAGAAGGATATAGCATTGGTTCAGTTAAGCACAGCTTCCCTTCACTAATGCTGGTCATGCTGCTGATCTGTGCATTAAAAGTTTTGAGGTAGAGCTGGACCTCCATATGCCCTAGTCTTTTTATACTCATGAGACAAGGAAGCCACGGGGATGGTCTGTGACTTTTGTCTCTTGAGATAATTAAGGGAAAAAAACCACAGCCTAGTACACGGAGCTATCCTATGGTAGGAGCAATGGTTACCACTCCAATATCCCCCCAACTCCCAGTAACCAAATTTCCTGGATATCAAATGTCAGAACAACTGATCTTAGTACCCAATTAGCAATAATAATTAGTTTAAATAGGAAGCTACTAAATGCCTAATTTCTTCTGGAGTGTCTCTCCAACAGTATTATCTTAGAATGTCTCCCCTCATAGAGTGGTATACATGGCATCCATCATCCCCTTTCCACCCCCATGCCTCAACTGACTACATTTTGTGCTATTGTCTTTAGTTTTTAGATTTCATCCTAGTTACAAAAATTTCCTAATTATGCCTCTGAGCTCAGCTTTATCTGAGACCTTGCCCCCTCAACTTCTGTATCCTAATAGCTAGAAATGCAGTCACTCTTTAGAAAAGTTGAGGCAAGTCCACTTCAGAGCTTATCTAGTCCTACCTTTTCATTTTGCAGATGAGGAAAACCTAGGGATCAGAAAAATTAAATGAATTGCCCAGTATCATACAGTAAGCATGAGGGATAAATTTAACCCATGGTCTGATTTCAGATTTATGGCTCTTTCCATCACTTTACCTCTTAATGACTTTCACAAAAGTTTCCAAATGCACTATTATTTTTCAGAAGGAGGAGGGAGGAAGCTGTGTTGAATTCAGAATTAAGCTTTGCTTTTAAAGTAAGTCAACATAGTGAATTTCAGTACACAATTTTATTTTAATTCTCTGGGTTCATCTTGTTCAGTTGTCCTCCTTGAAGACTATTAGGAAGAAGAAACTCCAGTGCTTAGAAGTAGGAATGCTGGGAGTGAGGGTAGAAATGACATCAAAGATGTCTGGAAAGTGCAAGAGTAAGTTCTTATCACTAGTGGCTTCCTGGTCTTGAGTAGACCATCACGTTGAGGATTACAAGAAGAGATTAAACAGGTTTCCAAGAAATCCCTGTCATCAGTCATAATATTAATAGTAGCTAATATTTATATAGGTCTTCTTCTATATGTGCCCTCTTGTTATAATGTAAGCTACCTACTGACAAGAAATGTCTCAATTTGTATTTGTATCCCCAGTTAACTGTCTGTACATATTAGGCACTTAATTTTTTTTCTGGCTTATTCATTATAGTTTTACAAAGCCCATCCCTTCCTACACCTTGCAAGGTAGGTAAGCAAAGTGCTATTACCTCCATTTTACAGATAAGGAAGGGAATGGATACTTAAAGAAGGAAAGTGAGTTGGATCATAGATCATAGGGAAATTATGGAAAGGAAATTAGAGAATTTCTAGTCCAAACCTTTCTTTTTACAAATAAAGAAATGGAGACTCAGAGAGCCTGAGTGACTTTCCCAAACTCTTCTACCAAGTAGAGAGTCCAGATTCAAACCCAGGTCTTCAATACTATTTCCTACACTCCAGTACAACTCCTCTCCTCTGTTGGAAAAGCACTTGTCACCCATCTTGCTGATAGTGGGTCAATGAGGTCAAAAGATTGTGTCTAAAACACTGACCTTCATTCCGGGCTGGGCAACTCATTTCTAAGACTCTCTCATCTGTTACAAGGAGGAAAATATCCCACCTTTGTGATTCATTCTAAATGTGATGATAAAGTTGGAGAATGTAGAAGGTAAAACCATCAACAGATGTTATATATCTTCTAAGAAAGCACTAGTCTTCAGCTAAAGATCCAGATTGTATGACTTGAGAAACATCTGGAAAGGGCATTGCACATAGTAAGAAGTTAATGTTGCTTTGAATTTTTCAGTTCAACAAACATTTACTGAGCATCTACTTTGCAAAGTATTATAATGGGTGCTAGGGATGCAATGATTGAAAAATGAAAAGTAATCTCTGCCTTCAAAGAACTTACATTCTGCTATTATATACAATCATAGATTCATCAAATCATGGAATTTGAGTGAGAAAGAACCTCAATATCCATCTGGTCCAACCCATACATGAAAGAATCCTCTGCTATAACATACCAGACAAGAGCTCATCCAGATCATGTTTGAAGACCTCCTGGCATCAATCTTAATTAGCCTCTTTGTAATATCTGTCCTTATATGTAATGAACTCAAGTCCCTTCCCTGCCCTGGTTACACTCCTCTTATCAATGTCTTTCTTAAACCATGATACCCAGAACTGAACAAAATACTTTGGCATGGTCTGATGGGGCAGATTACAGTGGAACTATCACCTTTCTATTCCTGGAAGCTATGCCCCTTTTAATTCAGCCCAAGATCTCATTCACTTTTTTTGACTCCTCTAACACATTACTGACTTACATTGAGTTAGTAGTCCACTAAATCCCCCAGATCTTTTTTTTAGAACAACTGCTGTCTAACCACATCTCCCCCATCTTATATGTATAAAGTTAATTTTGTACACCTATGTAACTTTACATTAATTAATATTAAATTTCATCTTATTTGATTCAGCTTAATGTAATCTGGTTAATCAAGATCATTTTGGATCCAGACTGTCATCAACTGTGTTAGCTATTCCTCCTAGCTTTGCATCATCTGCAAATTTGATGAGCATGCCATCTATTTCTTTCTCCAGGTCATTGATAAAAATGTTACACTGCACAGGACCAAGTATAGATACTTGGCACACTCCACTGGAAACCTCCTACCATTTTGAAATTGAACCATTAACAACTATTCTTTTAGTCTGTGCAGCGATGAATTCATCTGATTGTATGGGTAATCCATCTTTCCATTTTCTTTGTGAGAATGAGAGATTTCTCTTTAAAAAGTCTATTTATATTCTAGGTAAACTATATCGATAGCATTCCCTTCATCAGTGAGTAATCCTATCAAAAAAGGAAATTAATTTAGCCTGGCATGATCTCTTCTTGATGAAACCATGCTGACTTTTTGGAATCACTGCTTCCTTATGTAGATGTTTGCTAGCCATCTCTCTAATCATCTGTTGTAGAACTTTCCCAGGAATAAAAAGACAAGCTCACTGGCCTATAGTGTGCGGACCATTCTCTTCCATTTTTTGAAAATCAGGCACCTCCTCTTCTTCCATCTTTTGGTACCTCTCACATTTTCCATAATCTTTCAAATATCATTGATTGTGGTTCAACAATAACATTTGTGAGTTCTTTCAGTACCCAAGGATATGGTTCCTCTGGGCCAGGTAATTTGAATTCATTATCTTGTGTATTAATTCTCTTAGTTAACTAACTCTCTTAGTAACTAACAGTCATTTCCATCTAAAAGTTGTTCTTTGCAGAAAAAAGAGGAACAAAATCACAATTGAGGAGTTCTGCTTTCTCTCTATTTTCAGTTATCATTGTCCATCCACCTCAGGCAAGTCCTATTCTTTCTTTGAGCCTCCTTTTTCTCCAATATAGCTTACAAAACCAAAGCCTTTTGTTATCTCTTATTTCTCTTGCCAGCCTTAGCTTATCTGAGCTTTAGCATTTCTGCCACTGTTTGTTGAACTGGGTCACATTCTTATATTTATCTTACATTACATGATTTTGTTTGATAGTCTGTGCATTTAAAAAATTAGGTTGGATGATGTATTTCCTGTGCTTCCACATCATTCTCCTCATACAAATCTCATTTTTCCTGTTTATTGTAGTTTTTTCCATTTGTGCCTTTAGAATAGCATTCTTAAGCATCTCCCATTCCTCCTTTCCCTATAGAATTTTACTCCTATCTATAGGATAGGTAGGGATCCTACCTATCCTCAAAAACTTTTAAATGTTTTCCTCAAACCTTGTGTACATGTCATATTATGTCCAAATTGCTCCTCACCTATCTCAGTATCTAGACAGAAATGTTCATTTCACTCAAGAATTTTCACAACTTCCATTGCAACAACCATCTCTCTATTCATGAGAATCAGATTGAGAATAGTATCTCCCCCTTGTTGGCTCCTCCACTATTTTTTTGGCTTTTTTTTTTTTGGAGGGCAATTGGGGTTAAACAACTTGCCCAAGGTCACACGGCTAGCTTTTATTTTGTGTGTGTTAATTGTCTGAGGCCAGACTTGAACCCAGGTCCTCCTGACTCCAGGGCCAGTGCTCTATTCACTGTGCCACCTAGCCACCCTCCTCCACTTTTTGGATGTTCAAATTATCACTAAAGCAAGTCAAGAAGCTATTAGTTGCTATGCTTTTGGTTGAAAGAGAGATTTCTAGTAGATATCTGGATAACGGAAATCCCATATCACAACTATATTTTACCAGAGTGCCAGGCTTGCAATATGTTACCCAAACTCCACTGAGAGCCACAGCATCCTTCAGCCTCCCCACAAAACAACACAAGATCAATATTTACTCACAAACCTCTCTATCTCCTTGCCTGAGCTCCTCTCTCCCCCATCATCTGGAGAGCTCTTTTTGTCCAATGGAAAAATCATTTTTATTTCACTCTCCTTTGACTTTCATAGAAATTTTCCTCTCATGCTATCTTTCCCTGGCTTTTCACATTCCCTCATATAAATATTAATTTTCAATATAGAATTCTACCTTACCCCTGGGCAAATCATTTAACCCTGTTTGCCTCAGCTTCCTCATCTGTAAAATGAGTTGGAGAAGGAAATAGCAAACCACTCTAGGATCTTTGTCAAGAAAACCACCTAAAAGGAAATCATGAAGAGATAAACCACCACCATCACCCACCACCATCACCACCTTTGAACAATCTTGTTTCTTTTGAATAAGGTATAGTCATCCAGAACCATGGTCAAATCATGGGTTTCATTCTACCGAGTCTCAGTGATATCCATAAGGTCAAATTTGTTCCCTTGTTTGGGACTGCTAGTTCCCCTTCTTTGTTGCCTAAACTTTAAGCATTTGTGTATAGACATTTGAAACCATGGGCTTTATTACTGTTTTGTTTTTTGCTTTCATCTCATGTGGATTTCCAGGTGTCTCAGTTGCTATTCTTCTATCCTTTTTTGTGTCTACTTTATTATAGAATCTAATTTGAGGGATATTCATAAGCAGTTTTCTTCCTCCCCTATGCCTTTTAGTTGAAAGCCTTTTGATTCAAATTACAAAATAGTTGGATAGCCTGTGTTAGGTATACTCCATCTTTAGCCAAGAACTTGTCATCCCTACATTGTAAGTTCTGGTCCAGAAATCCAAATCAAATTCCTAAGCAGCTGTTCACTTCCCAAATTAATTTTTCTCTTCTATATCCTTTGCCTTCAATGGGCAACATCAAGGAAAACACAACCTGTGCTTTTATGATCTTTAGTTTTGTTTTTTTTTTGCCTTAGACTTCATAATCATTGGCAATACTTTTTTTTTCAATGTTCCTTCTGGAAGTGTTATTTGTGCCCAAGTGAATCACCAGAAGTGGGTAGTTATCATCTGTTTTGATAAGCCTTGAGAAGTTTTCTGTTGTGTCTTGGATATGTGCCCCAGAACATAGCATACCTCAGTATAGACTATTAACAGATAGCTGCCTCAATGTCCCTGAACATGGAATCATCAACCACACCTTCCCTGCCCCCTACTGCATGGTCCTTCATCTGAACGCTTCTGCGGCTCTGCTGTATCATTCTTTGGAGCACAAGTAGTTTCTCCCTTCTTAAATTACCCAGCTCTCTCCTATTTAGGAAGAACCTCACATCTGTTTTGAAATTCTAATTGTACAGGCTGTTCTTTTCCTTCCCTTTCCCCACTATGCTATACCCTCCATCCATCATCCTGACAGTCTCACCTTCTTCATCTTAGATCCATTCCTTGCTTCTGTTTCCTTTAGGAACAATTCATTCTCCTTTAAAACCTGGGGGCTGGAGAGGTGCTCTCTGTGTCCCTTCAACCTTCTCCTCCAGGAGGTAGGTGATTCTCCCCTAGGAGCCACTTAGCTGTGGGTAAGGTACCATATACTCAGTCCAAGTCTCTACCAAATTTCCTCTTTTCCTCATTGTGGTTGAAATTTTCAGTCCCTTTCTCTGAATTACTTGTGAATGTAAAAATCCTAAGCAGTTGCTTAAAACTTTTATAGTCAATCATCACCTCCTAATGCCTTGATATCCCCAGAGTCACCCAGATAAGTCAATATAAGATAATTTCAGGAAGGAGAAAGCACCAGCCAGGACAGAGAAAAGGCTTCCTACAGGAAGTGGCATCTGTGCTGAGTCTACCCTCTGAAATTATCTCTTATTTATGTGGTCTATATTATGTATGTGAACAGTTGTTTGCATGTTTTCTTCCCTCATTAGACTGAATTCCTTGAGAGTAGGAACTATGTTTTCACTTTTATCTATTGAGTT
Organism: Petaurus breviceps papuanus; assembly: GCF_028583685.1. Classification (NCBI taxonomy): domain Eukaryota; kingdom Metazoa; phylum Chordata; class Mammalia; order Diprotodontia; family Petauridae; genus Petaurus; species Petaurus breviceps. The sequence goes on along the minus strand of NW_027187360.1, from coordinate 14,923,592 downwards.
CAGAGAATGACTAGTTCAGAATTTCTAGAATTTAGAATGCTCCTACATTATGGGGAGTAATATAAGATAAAGTAGATTGGAGCCAAGTTGTTCTGGATTTTCAATGATAAGCTGGGTAACTAGTATTTTATCCTGGAAGCACTAGGGAGTCATTGACAATTCTTTTTTTTATTTTATTTTTATTAATTTGTTGGTTTCCTTTTAGTTTACAGGATTCAATTCCACAGTTCCTTGAGTTTCACATTTTGTCCCCCTCCTTCGCCTCCCCCCCATGGTGGCTTATAGTCAAGTATAGGATCTGTACATACTTTCACATTATACATTAGTCAGGTTATAAGGACGGATTGTACCAGCTGGAATGAAAAAATGGTAAAGAGGACATAAAATCAAATAAGAGAAGGAAAAGATCAGGTATTTTGCTTCTACCTGTTTATAAACTTAGTTCTTTCTAGTTCTTTCTCTGGATGCACATATTTCTCTCCATCATGAGTCTTTTGGGATTGACTTATATCACTACATTGCTGAGAAGAGTCCAGTCTATCAAAGTTGGTCATCACACATACATTGTGTCTGTAATTGTGTACAAATTTCTCCTGGTTCTACTCTTCTCACTCAGCATCAATTCTTTTAAGCCTCTCCAGGTAAATATGAAGACCGTCTGCTCCTTGTTTCTTATAGCACAATAATATTCCATAACATGCATATACCACAACTTGTTCAGCCATTCCCCACAATTGATGGGCACCCCTTAATTTCCAATTCTTTACTAACACAAAAAGAGCTGCTATAAACATTTTTGTACATATGGGTCTTTCTCTCATTTCTATGATCTCTTTGGGATATAACCCTAGGAGTGGTATTGCTGGATCAAAGGGTATGAAAGTATTTATAGCCCTTTGGGCATAATTCCAGATTGCTCTCCAGAAAGGCTGGATCAGTTCACAACTCCACCAGCAATGCATTAGTGTTCCAATTTGCCCACATCCTCTCCAGCATTTGTCATTTTCCTGTTTTGTCATCTTAGCCAATCTGACTAGTGAGATGTGGTACCTCAGAGTTGTTTTGATTTGCATTTCTCTAATCAATAGTGAATTAGAGCATTTCTTCATGTGCTTACAGATAGCTTTAATTTCTTTCTCTGAAAACTGCCTATTCATATCCTTTGACCATTTATCAATTGTGGAATGACTTGTATTCTTATAAATTTGACTCAATTCTCTGTATATTTTAGAAATGAGTCCTTTGTCAGAGACATAGGTTGTAAAGATTCGTCATTGACAATTCTTGAGGTGGTGAGTAACCTAGTTAGGCCTGTGTCTTATGAAGATCATTTTATGTATTTGGAAGATTATTTCTGTAGAAGATGAGTTAGAGCAGGGTTATTAACTTTTCTTTATGTGTCATAGACCTATTTGGCGATCTGATGAAGCCTATGGATCACTTCTCAGAATAATGCTTTTAAATTAATAAAATAAAATCAATCCTCAGGTTAATGAAAGTAAAGATGCAATTTTTTCCCCATCCAAGTACACACACCCTTTGAAATCCATCCATAGATGCCTGACCATAGACTCCAGGTTAAGAAACTTTGGGTTCAAGAGAGGGCAATATTGAAGGCAGAGAGACTAACTAGGAAGCTTTTGGTGTAGTTCAGGTGAAAGGTGATGAAGGGGGATGGAGGGAAGAATGGAATAAGCACTTCAGTGCTTACTATATGCCAGTCACTGTGCAAAGTACTTTACAAATATTATCACATTTGTTAATGTGATAATTTGTTAATCACAACAACCCTTTTAGGTAGATTCTATTATCATTCCCATTTTACAGTTGAGGAAACCAATGTTAAGTGACTTGCCCAAAGTTACAGTTAGTAAATATCTGAAGTGAGATTTGAACTCAGGTCTTCCTTACAACAGGCCAGCACTCTATCCACTGCATCACCTAATCAGGTGTGGGGAACTGTAATGGGAATGCAAATTTAAAGATCTTCCCTGCCCCTAGGCTAAAGTGCACCTGAAACATGGGGGTGGGAGGCTTGTTTTTCAGTAAATACTTTTTGATTGGCCAGTGGGTCAATAAGGTTGTTACATTCTCTGAGCCAGGAGAAGGCTATATAAGCCCTGATGTGAGGCTTTGTTTTGGGGGCTCACTTTGAGAAGTGTTCTGTGATTTGATCTGTATTCTGAAAAGCTGTTGTCCAGAGGCCCCCCGCCCCTTTGAAAAACCCAGATGTTGACTGGGTATGGATGTAATGGTTGGACAGTTTGGAAAGCTGTCTGCTTGATCTGTTAATGTCTTGATAATTCTGTCTGTATATTTTGAAGTTTGGGGTGCTGACCTTTTTCCCCTGAACAAGGTAAACGATATATGTCTGACTGATTAAAGTAAGCTTGTTAACCCATTTTGAGTTGCTTTCCTTTATCAAAGCAGATACAAGAACCTGTGTGAGCAGCCACCCTGGGGACACTGGGGTGCTTGCTGCTACAAAATGGCGTCACGAACAGGATCGCCCCTGCCTCCAAGCACAGAGAGGGGGCTGGGCAACAAAACCAACAAGGTGGGGTCCCTGGGGATCCAAGGCACTTCATCCCACCCACCATAGTCACAAGTCCATCCTCCCCCAGGGTCCCAAACTGTGGGATGCAGCAAGGAAACACATTCAGTGCCCCTGCTTTGCTGCTCAGTTCTTATCTTTTCCTGTGGCTGAATTCCGAACTCCTGGGCTCCTTCTCCTCCTGCAGGCGGCAGCTGCTCCTGGCTTCTGCCCAGGTCCTGATGCAGGCAGCTCACCATTCCTGCTCTCAGCTCAGCGAAGTCTGCATGCAGGCCACTCTTCTCTCCTGGTCCATGGCTCCACAGAGTCACAGCTACCACAACTGGGAAACAAACGATTATCCCAGCCCCCATACTTTCCTTTTACTCTGCAGATCCTGTTTGTGACTCCATTTTGTAGCAGCAAGCACCCCAAGTGCGTCCTCAGGGTTTGCTGCCCATACAGGTTCTTGGATTGGTCCTCAAGTGTGGCCTCAAACACTTGAGAAACTAGAAGGCCACATGTGGCCTTGAGACCACAGGTTCCCCACCCCTGGACTAGAGTGAGGTGGGAATACCAAACAGAAGGGTACTGCAATAATCCAGGATAGAGGGATTGAGAGTCTGCACCAGAATGTCAGCTTTGTGAGTAGAGAGAATGGGACATATATCAGAGACGGTAGGAAGATAGAAATTAAAAGTCTTGGCAACAATTTAAATATGTGAAGTGAGTGTGAGTGAGTAGTTGAGGATGACACTGAGGTTAGGAAGCAGGGAGATTTGGAGGAAGATAGTACCCTCAAAATTAAGAGGGAAATTTGGAAGAGGGGAGGGCTTGGGGTGAGGGAACAAAATTCCTCCTCTTTTGAATGGTCCAAGTTTTAGAAATCTACAGTACTTCCTTGGAATGCCTAAATAGTCTAAGTGTATAATAAATGCTCAAAAAATAAGTATTGAATGGGGAAAAAAAAGCTTGAAATGAGAAAAACTTGGGAGAATTGCAGAAATTGAAGAGGAACCACAGTTTCAGTTTGTCCTTTCAGTTCCATGACTCTGGAGTCCCATTTGCAATCACCATTTGCCCAAAAAAGTCCTATGATCACTTCTGTATTTATACATATATACACAGAGTATAGTATATTTACCATGAAATTCTTCTGACCATACAAAGATGCTTCAAGGAGATTTTTTTTTTTAAGCAATTGGGGTTAAGTAACTTGCTCAAGGTTTCCCGGCCAGTTATTTCTGGGTGTGGTGATGAGTGTCTGAGCCCGGGATTCGATCTCCAGGTCGTCCCGACACTGGAACCAGTGCTCTTACTCGCTGAGCCACCTGGCCGGAGATTTTGATAAGAAGGAAAGTGATGATATGATACATATCACCACATGTACACATATCTATGTTGTGTGTTTATGTGCATTATATATAATATGTTTATGTATAATCTATTTTATCTATAACTCTATACAAAATACATTTAATTCTATATACATATATACACAATATGTTTATATAACAAAAGTCCTGTTCTGTTCTGTTTGGGGATATTTCTCACCTTGGAGAACAATCAGTCACTAGGGGGAATCATCAAGTTAACAAAACTTGTGAGAGGTTTGTTTGTTTTTTAGTTGTCATTGTTTTATGGACAAAGAATATCTCTTGTCTGATTGTTGAGGAAAAGTGTAGCATTTAAAGATTGCTGGAATATCTGTAACATTAGTATAAGTTCTAGGAAGTCCAGAGACTTCTGGACAACATGTGACCTGAAAAGAAAAAGAATATTTATAGAGTCAGAAAGTACTTCCTTTTTTAAGATAAAGTTCTTTTTGTCAGGATAGCTGCAGGCCTACTACAGACTGACAAATAAGCTATGCCTAGACTGCTAGGTGGCGTGATGGATAGAGTGCTGGGCTTGGAGTCAGGAAGACTCAACTACCTGAGTTCAAATCTAGCCTCAGACACTTACTAGATGTGTAAACCTGGGCAAGTCACTTAACCCCTCTTGTCTCAGTTTCCTCATCTGTAAAATTTGCTGGAGAAAGAAATGGCAAAGTATTCCAGCATCTTTGCCAAGAAAACCCCAAATGGAGTCATGAAGAGTCAGATATGACTAAAAAATGACAACTACAGCAACAAAGATTGCCTGCATTATTAAGTTTGCACACAATAATTTGTGGGCTATATTTTTCACTGGAGAGAACTTGGAGTCAGGAAAGACCTAGGGCCAAGTCCTACCTTTGGCCACTTATTGGGACTGTGACCATGAGCAGGCCACTTAACCTCTCAGAGCCTCACTTTTTTCATCTATAAAATGGAGATATTATTATCCATAGTGCTTACCTCAGGGTTACTGTGAGGACCAATGAGATAATATGTGTAGAACATCCTAAGTATGAGATATATAAATACCAGATACTACTATTTACTTGCTCTGTGACTTTGGTAAGTCACAACTTTGCTGAACCTCAGTTTTCCCATCTGTCAAATAGGGATAAAGATCTATGTCCTGCTTGCATAACAAAGCAATATGGTAAGGATAGAATTCAATTTGAAAAATATTTCTGTTTTTGACACTTATTACTCATGTGGCCTCAGTCAAGTCATACTCTGGGGCTTAGAGAGGCCTAGTTAACTGTAAAATGAAGGGGTTGGACTATAGGAAGTTGTGGAAAGAGCCAGAAGACTTGATCTAGGCTCTCAAACTCCACCATCAGCTTGAAGTTCAGGATCCTAGGTTCTGGGCGAGATATAGTTTAGATAAGACACAGACCTTTCTCTCAGGAGCTTATAGTCCAGTAAATCATGACCAATTATTGTATTAGCAATGCCTGAGTCTAGGTTAACTGCCAAAAGATTGTCATCAATAAGAACAAGACCCTAGAGCAATGATAAGTTCATAGATTTGGAGCTAGAAAACACCTTTGAGATCATCTTGTCCAGACTTTTCATTTTATAGATGAGGAGACTGAGGACCAATGAGGTGATGTCATTTGTTAATGGTTACACAGGTAGCGAGTAGGACAGATGTGAAATCACCTTGCTATATGAAAGTGTGAACTAGTACTATTAGTATGAGACATAATTTTCAACAAACATTTTAATTAAAAAACGCCATAGTTTTGAACTCCAGTGATTATATAGTTACAACTATATCCATGCACATTCTATATAAACTACTGGTATATTAGCAGTGTTAAAATAAAATACTACTCATTCTTATACCCTTACAAAGGGAGTTTGATCAGAAAATGCCCTTTAAAACACATTATACAAAGAACTGTACATGGCAGGTGTGCCCATCAATTGGAGAATGGCTGAACAAGTTGTGGTATATGATAGTGATGGAATACTACTGTGCTATAAGAAATGATGAGCTAGAAAACATGGGTAGACTTGCATGAAATAATGAAGAGCGAAATGAACACAACCAAGAGAATATTGTATGTAGTAACAGCAATATTGTTTTAAGAACAACATTGAGCAAATAAGTCATTTTTTCTATTATAAATACCCAAATTAATTATGAAGGATATATACAGAAAGGTTCCATTTGCATCCAGTTAAAGAACTGATAAATAGAAATTTGTATGGAATAATTTTCCATTTATATATAGCCATTTATATCTAATGGTAGCTATCTCTAGGATGGAGGTGGGGGGAGGTAAGAAAAAAGAAAAAAAATTTACACGATTATTACATGTTTAAAAGGAATAGCTACACATAATAGATTTGCAGTTTCATGTACATTCATATTTTTCATTATATCATGTTATGAAAAGACTTGTTTTATTCCATAAATTAAAAATAAAATAAAGAATTGTGAAAAAACATATATACATTGACTATAGAAGTTATAAAAACTGTAAAAGTATTTGTTTCAATATGGTGACTTTTTTTTTTTTTAACAGATTGTTGTTTCTTGAAAATACAAAGGGGTCTTTGGGTCACATGGTCAGGATTATACCCTATGGGATATTGCCAAAGGGAAGCTCTGGCCTAGTTGAACAGGAAAGGATAGTTCCATTTACATTACTATACTACCCAATAAGTTTCAATTCAGAAAAATGGGAAAGGAAGCAGGTTGATGTGAGGCAAAGAGCTGCGTAGTCATGTTAAGTATATTCAGAATCAGAAAACCATAGAATCTCAGAGTTGGAAGGGATTTCAGAAGATACCTAAGTCAGAAGATATCTGACTAAAACCCTCTAAAATAATCTCTAGACTTGGTTGACCAGCACTTCTATTTTGAAGTTGACTAGCATTTCTATTTCACTGCAAAGTGAGATGAGAACAGATTGCTGACAAGGAGGAATGTTGGTGTGGCAGTTTTAAGATATGGATAAACAGGTGTGATTTCACTAGACTGGCAGTCTCATTTCAAGATATAGATAAACAGGTGGGGCTTGGTCAGACTGGCAAACTCTATTTTACAAATCTTCAATGGAGACTGTGAGTTTGGGAACCGAGTCTGTGGGCTTCTGTTAAAAATAATATATCACACATCTTCAAAGTACTTTCTTCACAGGAGCCCTGTGAGGTGGATGGTACTAATATGTCCATTTTACAGATAAGGAAAGGTACAGAGGTACAGAGAGTTTTAGGGACTTACTAGGCTTATGTAGCTAGTAAATGTCAGTGTTTATATCATACTGGGGTCTTTTGAATGCAAGACCCCTATGCTTTTCTTTAAACCATAATGAGCCCTTCCTGTGACTCACTCAATGGGTGAAAGGCATTACTAGGGAATCTTAAGTACATAGTCATGGGGTTTAGATAAGTTAGGTTCCACAGGCAGTAAATAATAAATCCTGGAATTGAACCCAGGCATCCTGACTCCAAATTCTGTGCACCTTCTGTCACAATATATTATTGTCTCACATTGCCTTTCTTGTCTTTCTCCTCTTCTAGAGCCATCTCAATCTGAGAATTGAATTATTTGGCGATCTTTGAGCAAACATCCCACTGTATCTAGGGTACTGTGCTAAACCATAGTGGGGAATAAAGGTGTAAAGGGGATATGAAGAAAAAGGAAAGAGAAAAAAAGAAAAGGAAAGAGAGTCACTGCCTTCAAGAATCCACTCAAATACAAAATGCCTGAAAAGCTATTACCATGAAATATGTGAAAAAGGGAGAAATAATTTTATTCAAACATATACAGAAAGTCATAGTGGAAAGAAAGGGTTTGAATCACCCGAGGGGTTTATCTGGAAAGACTGTGGATAGGCTGAGTCTGGAGCAGAGAGCGAGCATGGAAGAGTGGAAACATTCCTGGGTTTATGCAGCCAGAACATCTCAGCTCCCAAGGACAGTGAACACAGCAAATGGTTTTGTAGTGAACCGAAAGCACCTGCAACAATGCTTTCCACTTCATGGGTACTTAATAAATACTAATCTGTTAAAGCTTAAAATGGCACTAAGACTTTTGCAACACCCCGTGTGTGTAGCTTTCATTTGACTGGAAAGAGTTAACGCGCTTTCTTAGGCATGACTTTGAGCATGACTTCACCTTTCACAAGCAAAACTGTTTGCAACAAAGAAGAACAACTAAAATAATTTAGTAGCTAGGAGGATAGTATCAAATTATAAGTCTTCTTCATTCTGAGAGGATGAGGGAGGAAAGGAACAAGCATTTATTAAGCACCTACTATGTGCCGGGTGCTTTACAATTATTATCTAATTTGATCTTATCATATGAAACAGGTGCTATTATGATCCCCATTTTACAGATGAGAAGACTGAGGCAGACAGGTTAAAAAGTGACTTGTCCAAGGTTACATAGCTAATAAGTGTCTGAGGGAGAATTTGAGCCCAAGTCTTCCTGACTCCAGGCCCAGTACTCTATCCACTGTACCACCAGCTGCCCGGATGAAGGCTGAGAATGGATATAATTGACCTTTATAAACTCATAAAGCCTAGAAGCAGGTGTGTATAGTTAGAAGACTTATGCTGGAGTCCCAGCTCTATCACTTGTTTACTGCATCCCTCTGGGTCACCTTTACTTCTCTGAACTTCAGTTTCCTCATCTGTAGAATGGAAATAATGATACTTGTATCCCCTGCCTCAGGGGGCTGTTGTGAGGCTCAGTTGATTTAATGGATCATAGAGTACTCATAGAAATGTTAAGTTATTGAGCACAATCTTTATTTCTGATAACATTCTGTTTGTTAAAGCCCCCTGAAGTGTTCTGTTTGAGATTTGTGACCTGCATTTTCATGAGGACTACTAACATACTCAGACTTCCCAAGGTGAAAGATACTTGAGACAAAGGATGCATTCTATTCTTTCCCGTTGAGTGTATGCTCCAGTTGGAATCAAGCTCTTAAGTATGATCTGGGGTCATTCATTGGTAGAGGCTATTTTTAGAGAGAGAATACGTTTGTGTATTCAACTTTCCTCTTGATAGAAATGGATTCAGTGAAGTAAATAGAACATTCCATGCCTCTCACTGTCTCCCACCCATCCCCTTCCTCCCTCCAGAGAAGGACCCAGTGGCAGCGGTAGGATTTCAGAATAAGGAGTGTCCAACTTGCATATACATATATATATATATATATAATTATATATATAAATACGTATATGTATATATATGTGTGTATCTGTATATATTTGTATATTTATCTATGTGTATAAATGTGTGTATAGTGTATGTGTGTGTGTGTGTGTGTGTGTGTGTGTATAATATGCTTATTATCCAGACTGTACTGACATCTATTGGTCCTCCCCAAGAAAAAAAAGTGGTAAAAATTAGAGCTGTGGCTTTTGTGTTTTGAGGAAGTGTCATAGACAGTGAAAAGCAAACAGATGAAGAAGTCATCTTTTCTCATGACTGCACCTCATCCAGAACATTGTCAGGATTGCAATACTGGATTTCTGTAGGAGTTTGGAGCATGGGCTAGGATCATAAATGATCAGGGTTCCTGCCTAACAATGGTGCCAGGATCTGTTCAGATTGGAAGCTGCCTTCCTACCAGAAGCTGTCCCCTCACTCCTCACCCTGGTGAGGTGATCTCAGGCTTGAGGGCTGCTTGCTGCCTGACCAGGAGACCATAAAAGTTCTCTGACTGAGACAAAGAAATGGTTTAGATTCAGTGGTATTGGTGATGATCAAAAGGCCATAGATTTAGAACTGAAAGAGCTTTAGAAGTTATCTGCTCAAAAGCTCTTATTTTACAGATGAGGAAACCAAGCCAAGAAGGATCAATGATTTGCCCAAGATCACACAGGAAGTACACAGCAAAGCCAGAATTGGCTCTGCACTGTAAGGTTTGCAAAATGAATGTGAATATATTATATATAACATATATACACATGTATATACATATATACAACATTCATTTATATGTGCATTAATTTATAAATACATATACAAATATATGCATACACATACAAACACATGCATATACATATATGTGTACACACATACATGCATATGTATACACACATAATTTGATTGCTTATGCTCTCTTGTTTCATTTGCTTTTCTCCTGTAGCTCCTGGTTCCTGATTCTTTTCCTTTACTTTTGATCACTTCTGTTACTCTACCCTCCTCCATTCATGTCCTCTTGGTTTCTGTCCATCTGCTTGGTCTCTTACCCACTACTTACCCTGATCCTTACTTTTTTTGTGTATGGCTCAACATTTATTTACTCACTTTGTTCTGAATCACAGTCTGGCCTAGAGGATTGATCTAGACTAGACATACCCTCAATCTAGACTGCTTACTGGATTCCAGAGTCTCAACTATGCCTTGAATGGTGAAAGAAGATGATGTATATTAGATCCTGGATATAACTGCAATATAGGATCAGCTAAGTGTCCAATGGTAGTGCCATGGCTATTGTCAATTGCCAGAAATTCTTTTCACGGGTTTATTTATTTATTTGCTTTTTTTTTTTGGAGGGCAATTGGGGTTAAGTAACCCTTTCACAGGTTTAAATGTGTAACACAATCCCTTATTAGTGAAGATTGAGTTGATAAAGTGGTAGAGACTAGCTCTTACCATGAAGTAGGTGTAATAATTAATTGGTAATGTCAATGAGAAGAGAAGATATAGCACTGTTGTAAATTAATCTCTTTAGGCCTCAGTTTCTCATCTATAAAATGAGGGGATTATATTTGATGACCCCTAAATTCCTTTCTCTGGTTCTAAAACTATGGTCTTCATGAAAAAGAGCCTAGAAGTTGGAGCCTTGATGATTTGGGCATGAGCTTTGATTTGAGAGAGGCCAGGAAAAATGTGTAGCAGATTGAGTTTGGAAACTGGCAGAGCTTACCTATACTTTGAGCTTAAAGAGATAATGCATGGATGTTTGGTCCTAGTACCTAGGATGTGGTGAAGAAAGAGTTGAATCAGATTCTGCACATCTGAACGGCATATTTCTGAGTACCCTGGCTTCATATGGGAAAAGAATATCCTTGGGGTCAAGGTATGGGAGCGGTCTGAAGTGTGAGGGTGTGCGTGAAATCAGGAGCAGTTGTGTGACTTCGAGCATGAGTCTGAGTGGCTATGTGATGCCACTATTTTCTGGACACTGTCACTAGTCTGGTCTTTTCTGATGCCTCTTCTGGGTCCCAAACTATTTGATACTAATTATTTGATTTAGAACCTTAATTCAGTGCTCTTCTGGCCCAGGTATCAAGAGAGACAGATTGTTTTCATTTTGTCAACTCTGTGTTTGAGTCTCTTTCTCAGAACTTGGAAAAAGCCAGCCAGCAATGGACTAGAGTTAAAGTACCCTTAACCTTGTGTATTCTTAATGGTAAGAGAGCTGACAAATATTTGGTATACATGATCAGAAGTTCTTTTACTATTTACCTTGCTTTTTTCCTTTAAAAAAAAAACTTTATTTGGAGGGGGGAAAGCAAGGCAATTGGGGTTAAGTGACTTGCCCAAGGTCACAAAGCTAGTAAGTGTTATGTGTCTGAGGCTGGGTTTGAACTCAGATCCTCCTGACTCCAGGGCTGGTACTCTATTCACTGAACCACCTAGCCACCCTACTTTTTTTCTTTTTTATTCTATTTTTAATTTATGGAATAAAGCATTTCTATAACATAGTATAATAAAAAAGATGATTGCATGTGAAATTGCAAATCAATTATATACAACTTGCTCTTCCTTTTAAATATATAATAAAGTTATCAGTAAATGTCTTTTTTCCTTTTTTTCTTCTCTCCCTTCCTCACTTATCTATTCACCTTTCACTTCTTTCACTTTCTACTTCTTCAGAATAGTCTTGTTTTATATATGGAATAATAGAATCAAGAGAATGTATCCATGTGTCACAAGTGAAGCAAAACACTTAGCATTTAGAGTGAATGAAGCAATCTGGACTGTGTAATCAGTTTATCCAGATAGCAAAAACCAAAAATAAGTCTATCTTATGCTACGTATACTATCTTTAGTCAACAATGTTTCAAAAATAATTTTCTTTTGTCATTTTAAGGAGATTTCAGGTATAAATGAGATGATATAGTAATATGACAGAATCTTATTATTGGAGAGGATGGATACCTGATGAGTATGTCTATACAAGTACTCTATACATCAACTATATATATATATATATGGAGGAACTGACCTGACTTTCAGCATAAATCCATGGAATGTCTGGGAGAACTGGGGAACTGGACTTGGGACCTGGGTTCAAATCCTACTACAGACACTGACTTTGGGACCCTGGACAAGTTACTTAACCTTTATTGCCTCGGTTTACTCATTTGCTCCATGCCCTTCTAACTCCCTTCCAGTACTAAATCTTTTGCTATGATTTGGTTCCTCATTAGTGCCTATAGTACCCCCACCTGAGGCTTCTCTGATCAAGGTTTTGCTATAATATTGTTAATAAATCACAAATAAACTCTAAAGTCATGAACCTCAACTGTAATGTCATTTTTCCCATGGGGAAAGCAACTTGGGCTTATGGAAGGAGCTCTAGAATGAGAACACACAATCCTAAATTCAAGGGACAATGCTAACACAGTGGCTCTGCAACCTTGAGAATTGCCCTTCCCCTCTGTGATGCTCCAGCTAAATGAAGGGTTGGGACTGGATCATTTCTGAGGTCCCTTGTAGCTCTAACAATCTAATAATTAACTGCCTCTCCAAGAATCTTTTTGTTTTTAAGGAACCTATCCACAATATTGTGGATTATACTTGCATCTTATAAGATAATGTTAGGTGGTATACTGTATTTGATATCAGAGGATTTGGGCTTCATTCTTGACTCAACTGTCTCTTTGGTCTTTGGTAAGTTAATGTCCCAAATCCAAACAGAATGAGATGGTTGTACTAGACAATCTTTAAGATCCTTCCAGAGAAGCAGAAGGACAAGAGTCATCAAAATTTAAGAGGGAAACAGACAGACAGATACAGAAAAAGAGAGAGAGAGAGAGAGAGAGAGAGAGAGAGAGAGAGAGAGAGAAAGAGAGAGAGAGAGAGAGACAGACAGACAGACAGACATACTGAAAGAAAAAGGAAAAAAGAAACAGAGAAAGGGAAAGAAAGTGATAGAAATAAAGAGATAGAGACAAAGAAAGAGGGAAAAAGAGAAATAAACAGAAAGAGATACAGATATCAAAAGAAAAGAGAGACAGAGAAAGAGATAAAGAGAGATAGAGACAGAAAGCTCTTGGGTTCTTGGAGGGAGTGAGCAATTCTAATGCTGAAAAATCCCTGCCTTGTTCTGGGTAAAGGCAGCTTGAGGTTTGGATGGTTTTCTTAGGAGAAAAATATCGGGGTTGAGATTCTATGAAAAGAGACTAGTCATACTTAACATGTCTTTTTGTCATTGGACTAGAAAATGCTTCCTAGGACAGCTTATATGGCAACATTTACACTGCTGGTGTTCAGAGAATACAAAAAGAGAAGAAAAAGGAGTAGAAGGAAGTTAGTTAAAATTCTGAGGCCTGTGGGGAAATTCCAATCAGATGACCCCTGGTACAGAAATAACTTTTTTTAATGTTTTTTTTTTTTTAAATATCAATTAGGCAACAAGAATTTTTGGAGTTTAAAATGTTCTGTGCTAAGTATTCTGTGAATTATATAAGTATAAAACATAATCCCTGACTTTCAGAGTTTGCAGAGTAGTTAGGAGACTAGACAAATATGCATGAAACAGTGATCAATATAAAAGAACACATGATTGAATACTGGTTTATGTGGTTCAATTAGTGCCACAGGAGCTTGGAGAAGGGAAATCAATGAGCACTGCAGTGAGGAAAGTCTGCAAGACCAAGGGGAACCTTGAAGAATGAGTATGATTTAGCAGTGGGATCAGTCCTTGTATAGCTGGGGAGTCCAGAAATAGGAGAATTCTAGGCTGTTAGCATGGTGTCTGACACATTTGTCTGACATTTCATAAGTGCTTGCTGATTAATTGATTGTCAGAACCATGGGTTAGACAGGAATAGATATTAAAGCACAAGCCAGGTTAAAGCAAAACAAGTGAGGGGTCAGAAATGCTAACATGAGGTAGTAAAAGACCAGAATCAGTCAGGTATATGCAAAGATCATGAGGATCTGGGGTCTTCAGACCTCTCTCTGCACTTTCCTTCTTTTGGTAAAGTGGGGCTTGCAAGCCATATGCTAGGTGAAACTCAGAGTGCTAGATTTGGAACCTCTGAATTTGGAGTGAATTTTGTCATTTTAAGGTGATTTCAGGTATAAATGAAATGATATAGTAATATGATAGAATCTCATTATTGGAGAGGATGGATGCCTGATGAGTATGTCTATACAAGTACTCTATACATCAACTATATACATATATATATATACATATATATACATATATATATATATATATATATATATATATATATATATATATATATATGGAGGAAGTGACCTGACTTTCAGCATAAATCCATGGAATATCTGGGAGGATTGGGGAACAGGACTTGGGACCTGGGTTCAAATCCTACTACAGACACTGACTTTGGGACCCTGGACAAGTTACTTAACCTTTATTGCCTCGGTTTACTCATTTACTCCATGCCCTTCTAACTCCCTTCCAGTACTAAATCTTTTGCTATGATTTGGTTCCTCGTTAGTGCCCATAGTATCCCCACCTGAGGCTTCTCTGATCAAGGCTTTGCTATAATATTGTTAATAAATCACAAATAAACTCTAGAGTCACGAACCTCAACTGTAATGTCATTTTTCCCATGGGGAAAGTGGCTTGGGCTTATGGAACTCACCAGCTTTGGGATCGGGGCAAATCACTTGTCCTCTTTGAATTTCTTCATTTGCAGAATGGGGATAATAATACCTATGGTGCCTCCCTCACACGGTCATTGTGAGGATCCAATAAGATGAGGTATGTTAAGGTCTTTGTAAACCTTAATATATAGAAGTTAACTATTATGATCACATCTTGAAAGGGCTAACTTTTGGGGATTGTTAAGGACCTGACACCCAACTTCTAATGAAGATGTTTAGTATTCAGGAAAGGTGGATCTAAGTGAGAGATCACAGTATCTAAAGACTTTTATTAGGATATTTCCTTGGGGGGAGAAAGAAATTACTTAAAAATATTATCTCTTTTCCATTTCATCCAGAGGCACAGAACCTTTCCTATAACCAGCTTGTCATATGACCAAGATAGAGAAATATATTATCTTAAATATACAGTGATAATGATGGGGTGCTTGGGATCTATGTTTGTAAAATCAATTTGTAAACTCAATTTGTAATACCAATTTGTAACATCAGTAATGGGGTGCTTGGGATCTATATTTGTAACATCAATTTGTAATACCAATTTGTAACATCAGTCTGTAAAACCAGTTTGTAAAAGCACACTTCATACCGCCCCTCCCCTCCCCCCCCAGCTTCAGAGCATTAACTCTGCCCAGCAACAACTGATGAATTGTTTATCTCAGCTTGGAACAATAACAAGCTATGAATCTTTCACAGAAGTATCCATAAACATTCCAGCTTAGGCAACTATCTTCTCCCCCTTGTACAGTGTCCCACTGCCCCCATGAATCCTTCGATACCCTATCTCTAGGTTGACTCCTTGGCTGCCTCAACGAATCTTTCAGGACCCTATCTCTGGGTTAACTCTTTAGCCTATTATCCATTGAGTCTCAGTAAGCCTTGGTTCCCAGACATCAATCTTGTCAAACATGACACTGATGGGTGGCAGACTGGGCACTTCTCCATCAGCCCCTGACCGCTAGCTGACTTAGTGACATTTCAAGCCTAAAACCACACCTCCAGGTAGCCCCCCTTGGGCTTTTTCCCAGTGAATCATGGGCAATATGCCTGTGCAGTTACATTAAAAATGCATGTTCCTTTAAACACTGGCCCCACCTTAACTCCTCCGTAATCCCACCCTTAATCACCTAGTTAGCATAATTGGCAAGGGTTCTACTATGGATTCTCCTATAAAAATCTTAATTCTACCCCTTTGAGGTTGCAGGTCCTCTAAAGGACTCTTGCCCGCTGTACAGCCTAAAGATCCTTGCCTGCTGTAAAGCGTACAATAAACTTTTACAACTCTGACTCCAAGTCTGCTTGGGCCTACTGAATTCCTTCAAGACTGAATTGCAGGCTTTCTGGTCTTAAATAAGATCAGTGTTCCTGCTGAACCTATTGTGAGCCATCCTTCATTAATAACATCATTGGCCTACCATCATGAAGACACAAGAAACTGGTCTAGTACTGAGAATAGTTTTGAGCTTCAATGTCACATCCTCTCCAAATGGTGGGAGCAGAGGTAATGTCTTTGGACATTCAGATATCTGTACCTAATGCTGGAGGAAAATGCAAAACTTAGAGAAGATATGGTCCCTGCTGTCATGGAATTTACAGTCTAGTTGTAAGGCAAGATACACACAGAGATAGCTATCATATACAATATTACAAATGTACCAGGGCTCCCTTGAAAACTCTAAAACCCCTAATCATGTTGGGTTCACGAGGTATTTTGCATAATTATGATCATCTAAATTATGGCTCATGTCTCTATCAGTACATTTTCTAGTCACAAACCAAGCAGAAGCCATGAATCAAACAGCAAAATATTTAGTTAATATAAAACAACAAGGTAACATACACAGAAAAGAAAATGATCAGTAGAATCATCTCACATACTGTCACCCCTGCTTCCATACCCAAAAGAGAATTAATATCTATAGTATCAAGGTGATGGGTAAATAACTCCTTGATGGTGACAAATCAAGTGGCCAGTAGTCAAAATTGGGATTTCATAGTCTTTGTAGAGATCTCTGTGGCCTTACTGGAGCCAAATTTGCCTCACTTTCATTTCTGGGCTTCTGGTTACCTCCATACGAAGTCAATTTCCTGGTTTCCTCTTCCTTCTTCCTCTTCGGTCTCTGGAGATCTAAGGCATCGAGTGTAGTTTCAATACTGGCAAATCCTGTTCCTCAAACTGAATCTCCCAGCTTCCCCTCTCTTCCTCTCCCTTTTTCAGTATGTTCTCAGGGACCCATGAGTGGACCCTGATTCTAGATATGCTCTGGCAATGGACACTGCTATGATGAAGGGATCTACTTCTTCCACATATGTTCTTAATTCCTCTCCTTCCTTCTTTTACCTGAGTTTCTCTCCACTGACACAATAACTTGCACCCTAGAACAAGAGTCCCAGGAGTCTGACATCCCATTAATCAACAGTTTTCTTCTAAGGCTAGTTCCTTTGCCTTTCCATCAGCACTGAGACTGTCTAGGAGTCTTCCATTATGGGCAACATTTCATGCCAAAATTACATATATACACATCAGAGAAAGATGGAACAAAGTGCTGTGTGAAGTCTAAGGAAAGATCAGAAAAATTTTCAAACAGAAGGTGGCCTTTGAATTGGGCTTCATGAATGGGTAAAAATAGGTCAGGTCAAGAGGGAGAGGGCATTCCAGACAAAGGCACACAGGCAGGTATGCCCAGATTATTTCTGAGTAGCAGAAAATATTCTGATTTGGCTGGAAAATAAATTATGGGGGGGAGAATAGTATAAAATGAGTTTGGTAAGGTAAGGTGACATTGGATTGTGGAAGTGCTTGATTGCCACTCAGTCAATCAATAAACACTTATTAAAATGTCTATTACATGCAAGGCAGTGTGGTAACCACCATGGATTAAAAAGAATCAAGACAGTCTCTGTCCTCAAGGAGTTTACAATCTAATGGGGGGGGGGGGGGATGAGACAAAAATGCAAACAAATATATGCAAAGAAAACTTTATACAAGATAAATGGGGAATAATTTAACACAGGGAAGACACTAGAATTAAGAGGGGCTGGGGAAGCCTTCCTGTAGAACGTGGGATTTTAGTTGGGACTATAGATCAATAGTTGGAGTGGAGGAGAGAGAACATTCCAGGTATAGGGGACAGCCAGAGAAAATGCCTGGAGACAAGAAATGGAGTGTTTTGTTCAAGGAACTGCAGGGAGGCCAGTGTCACAGGGTGTTATAGGAATGTAAATTTTTAAGATCTTCCCTTTCCCTAGGTTAAGTGCACCTGGAGCCTGTGGTGGGAGGCTTGTTTTTCAGGAATGCCCACACCTTGGTGCTTTGTGATTGGGCAGTGGGTCAAGAGGGTCATTACATTCTCTGACCCAGGCTATATAATCCCTGATGTGAGGCTTTGTTTTGGGGCTCACTTTGAGAAGTGTTGTGGGATTTGACCAGATGAGACTCTGGTCAGCTGTTGTTGAGCCCCACGGCTTTGAAAAATCCAGATGTTGATGCTTCCCTCTCTGGTAACTGTGATTTGGTATGGATGTAATGGTTGGACAGTTGGAGGCCTGTCTGCTTGAAATGTTTCTGTCTTTATACTCTGAAGCTCAGGGTGCTGACCTTTTCCCCCTGAACTAGGTAAATGATATGTTTGATTGATTAAAGCAAGATTGTTAACCCATTTTGAGTTGCTTTCCTTCAGCAAAGCAGATCTAAGAACCTGTGTTGACAGCCACCTTGGGGATGCTGGGGTACTTGTTGCGACACAGGATCAAAGAATGCATAGTGAGGAGTGAAGTGTAAGAAGACTGGAAACATAGAAGGAGGCTATATTATGAAGGGCTTTGAATGCCAAACAGAGCATTTTGTATTTGATTCTGAAGGCAATAGGGAGCTAATGGAGTTTATTGAGTAGGGGAGTGACATGATGGGACCTGAACTTTAGGAAAATCACTTTAGTGACTGAATGGAGCATGGATTGGAACAAGGAGAGACTTGAAGCAGGCAGACCCACCAACAGGCTATTGTAATAGTGTAGTCATGAGCTGATGAGAACCTGCATTGGAGTGGAGACAATGCCAGTTTTGAAAGTTTGAATGGAAAGGAAGTACGAATTTTACTGTTGGGCAGAGGAATAGCATGACTAAAATTTTGCATAAAGAGGATTAGTCTGGCAGTGGTGTTTAGAAGATGGGTTTGAACAGAGGAATCGGGGTCAAGGAAAAATGCAAAGTTAATTGGCCCATATTTCTAGTTTGGACAGTCTCTAAAATAAGCAAAATAATCCAAGTGATGACTAAGATGGGGCTGATAAAGGCTTTACCTCAGGACTTTTAGAAGATGCAAAAATTGAATGAATATATTCACTCCTTCAGCACTAAGTGAGCCACTAGAATAATTAATTCTCTGCCTTATCAACTGAATTCATCTTAATTGTTTCTTGTATTATTTTTGTATCATGAAGCACAAAGTTGACTTGAGGGAGGGATTGAGCTGTTGGCCCAGGACACCAAAATTTCTGGTTATGGCTCTACTATAAGCCAATGAGCTGCCTGCCTTTGGTTATCTAGCATCCCAGAGCAGCTGCTAATTGCAATCACAAACATGCCAGAGTCCATCTTGGAGGGAGTGCTGAGGAAAGCACAACAAAAAGATATTAGGAAGGAAGGATAAAGTTCATTTGTTTTTTAAAAGCCTGCTACTCATTGTTTCTCTCCCCACACAGGTAAAGGATTAACAGAGGCACTGGGATGGGGTGTGATAGGAGCACAACACAGGATATTAAACCTGCTTTCAGACAGACCACAGAGACTAGCATGCAAATTTAGCCAACTTGCCTGATGGTTTCTACTGTTTCATACTGCTGCTGATTCTTGATGTGATTTCTTGGCTCCTGTTTCCCAGTCTTCTTTCCTGAACCTTTCTTGCTCTACAGCCTTGAACTTGACCCCCTGTGTTCCTCCTTGAGAAAGGTCTCTTTAATATAATGTGGCCAGCTTAGCATCTTCCAGCCTGCCATTGAACTGTCTGCACCCAAAGAAGACCCTACCTGCCCCTATCAGCACCAAGCTGATTGAATTTCCTTCTCAATTTTTTCTAATCACTATTATTATAAACTCTATAATTTAGGAAGTACTAACAATCAAACAAGCACAATGAAGAATAAAATCCTGAACAAAACCTTTAATAAATAACCTTTGCATAAAAATACAATCTAACAAGATAACAGTATTCACAAAATATCAGCAATAATAAAATAATAACAAAGACAACTTTATTTTGCTCTCTGTGCTTTTCTGTGATCTCTTTTCTACTTCTATACTAATAAATTCTCCTGTTAGAAATGACCTATGTCAGAGGGATGATTCACTAAACAATGCTTTATTAATGCAAGGAAATATTGCTGCACTTTAAAAATAATTAACAAGAATACAAAGAAATATCTAAAGATGTATAAGCGATAATACAGAAAGAAGCACAGTTAGAACAATGTATATGTTGTTTGATGACAATATAAAAACAGCAGCTCCAGAATTGTGCCAGGACGCAATAAAATTTTTTTAAGCAGGTAGGACCTTAACTTTCCTTTTCTCAGCAATAGATATCTGAGCCCATTTTGTAACTCTTATTATATTTTGCCAGTCTAGGCTTAATTCCAATTTAAGTCCATTCAGGTGAAAATGATGACTTCCTCCTCCTCCTCCTCCTCCTCCTCTTCTTCTTCTTCTTCTTCTTCTTCTTCTTCTTCTTCTTCTTCTTCTTCTTCTTCTTCTTCTTCTTCTTCTCCTCCTCCTCCTTCTTTTTCTCCTCCTTTTTCTCCTCCTCCCTCTTTTTTTTCTTTTCCTTCCTCTTCTTTTTTTCCTCCTCCCTCTTTTTTCTTCTCAGCAATACTGTTTAAAATACCACTGTTTTGAAATGGGGGTCATTTTAGAATCCTTAATAATTGTTCTCTTACAGACCAAGTGTTTCCCATCTGCCTAATTCAATCACTTTAAAACTGAACTTGGCTGTTACACCCCTGGCTAGGACAGCTGCATTTCTGTGTTGCTGAGACACTTACCCTCCTGCTAATCCCAAACCCCAGCAGGGGAAAATGAGAACAGCCCATTGGCATGCATGCCTTTCAGTCTTTCAAACCAATTTTGCAGTCTCCTCTTATCCCCCATTCTCAGCACACAGGGAGTACATTCTGTAAGCCCAGCATCTGGCTACCTTTTATAGAGAATTACCTCGCCATCTCCAAATACTTTAAAAATAGAAGCCCGATTACTTGGGCTGCGATTAGGTTGTTAAAGTTTTACTAATCGAGATTGCATCACTGGCATGTAAGCATGGAAGGTTAAACTTTGTGCATGAAAGATTGGGTCCTCCCACCTTCTCTTCAGTCTCAGGGGAAGGAAGGAGCTGAGGACAGAGAAGACCCAGGAAGCCCAGGGGTCAGGGAATTGTTTCCTTTACAATTTGGCTGCTTTTCTGGCAGCCTGGATGGGTTTGTACATGATGGGATTTATATTTGGCACCAGCCTCTGAGAGCAGAGTCAAATCCTTTCACTTTATAGATGAAGACACTGAGGTCTAGTGAGGTAAAGTGACTTTCCCGAGGTCACATGGTAAGAAGTAGAGCTGGGATTTGGATCCAGGTCAACTGACTAAATCTAGTGTTCTTTCCACCATATTATATTGGTAAACTTGACCCAGTAATGCTTTTTTCCCAATATCCCACCTGAGGATAATGGCATATGTTTGGGAGATAGTAATAATGAGAGCTGACATATATATGGAGTTTTAAGGTTCGCAAAATATTTTATGTATATTATCTAAACAACCCCGTGAGTTAAGGACTACCAAATATCTTTATCCCTGTTTTACAGATGAGGAAACTGAGGTCAAGTGATTAAAATATACAAACTTTAACAGTTGGTAAGTATTGGGGTCTAGATTTGAACCCAGTTGTCTACTTTATGGAGCAGCTAGGTGGCACAATGGATAGAGGACTGGACCTAGAGTCAGGAAGACAGACCTGAGTTCAAATTTGTCCTTTTATGCTAGCTGTGTGACCCTGGCCAAGTCATTTAACTTCTATTTGCCTCAGTTTTCTCATCTGTGAAATGAGGACAATAATAGCACCCACTTCCCAGGGTTCTTGTGAGGATAGAAATGGAAAGATTTGGTTATTGACTAGATGTGTGGGATTAGTGAGAGTAAGAGCTATTTGTAAAGTGCTTTGCAAACCTTTGCAAACAGAAACATATATTTTGATAGCTATTATAAGGTGCCATCATGTTGACTAGAGTTGGGGGTGCAGAATGGGGAGAAATATTTTTCCTCTTTCAAAGAGATTATAGACTTTGAACTAGTCACTGAGTCCAGCCCCTCTCATTTGGAAACTGAGCCCAGAGAAGAAAAGGGACTTGCTCAAGGTCTCACAGGTTGAAAGAGGCAGAAATCGAATTAGAAGCCAGAGCTTCCGAGTGCAATTGTCATCCTGTTTCTACTGTACCACACTGCCTCGAGCCCTATCCTGTGCCACAGGCCTCATTACTACTGAGCTAAGTGCCTTTGACCTCTCTAAGTGGCTCCCAGGAAGCTGCTTTCTCCACGAAAAATCACCTCCAAGAGAGAAAGCTCAGGGTTAGACTTATTGGGTTTCGCTGCAGAGCGGAAGGCCAGATTCTTCACTTTTTACTGACCTCCTCCCCTTTGCCACGCCCACTCCCTTCCCCCCCCCCCCCCCCCCCCCCCCCCCATTTCTGCTCTGGAATAGCTTTTACTCTAGTTTTATTTTGTCCTGCCCCTTACCCCCCCAATAATAGCAGGATAAATATGAAAAGTGCTTAAGGAAACAACACCTTCAGGCAGTTTCACCGTTGGCGGTGGAAGGGAATGATTGAGGAAGCCTTTGTTCCATGCTGGCCTACTTTCAAGGATCCGGTTAATTGGTGTAGGAACTCCCTGCATGCACATACAGACTGCACCCCTTCCTGCTTTCCTTTGCCTTGTGGCTGAGGCCAACCTCCTTTCTGCCCTTGGCTAGGCCTATCTCAGGTTGACAGCAGAAACAAGACACACTCCACCAGGAGGCTCCCCGAAAGCCTTTGCTGTGTAGCTTTTGCTTCATTAGCAGAGCCTTTTAGAACCCAAGGTCAAAATGAAACTCATGACCTAGGGAGGCCTCTGAGGAGGATTTTATGTCTGGCAGTCACTCAGAGAATTCAAGAAATCACTTTGCACCCCAGGAAAAATAAAACAAAGCAAAATGAGGGTTATCTTGCCTCTGTTGAACAAGGAGGGTCTTCATTTTAGTCAGGAGACCTGGGTTCTAATCCACACTGGATTGTTGATTACCATTGGAACCTTGAGCAAATCATACAAGCACTCACTGGCTCCAACTGTACAATGAGGCCACTGGTCTAGCTGACCCCTAAGGCCTCTTCCATTGATAAATCTGTGGTCCTATGACCACCATCAGACCACCAATGTGGACTGATTATATGTTTGGGTCAAATTCATCAGATAATGGCATAATTCTTCACCATATTTATATGTAAGAGATAGGTGATTTTGAGAGAAGAAAAGACCTCTGAGAAGCACAGTGATAGAGTGGACAGGAAATCAGGAGATGTCTAGGACTGACTCCTGTGTCTCTTACTTTTGAGTTCTATGACTGTACACAAGACACTTCTCTAATCAAATAAGCTTCATCTATAAAATGGAGTAATACCCTTAACACATGAGTTCTTAACTTTTTTTATGTCATGAGTTCTTAATGTCTGATGAAGCCTTTTCAGAATAATGTTTTTAAATAATTAAAGAAATGCTAGGTTTCAATTACAGTTCAGTGAAAATCAGAGAGGAAATTTTTCCCCACCCAAGTCTCAGAAACCCCTAAAATCTATCCACAAACTTTTCTGCCCTCCATTAAGAACACCTGTTTCATGTCTACCTCCTTACTGTAAAATGGGGCAATGATCCCTTGTAAAATCTCCCTTTCTGGATTGTTGTGAGGCTTAAGGTACATAACACATGCAAAGTACTATCTAAGCTTCAACTACTGTGTTTCCCAGATAATAAGACCTATCCCGAAAAGAAGCCCTCCCCTTACTGTGTAAGACTCCTCTAAAATAAGCCCTCTCCCGAAAATAAGCCCTATTGAGATTGCTACTGTAGTGAAGGTGATCCCCTGCGCTACACGCTACATTACGGTACCCTCTGTATGCACCATTCCCCCC